>NW_006800125.1:529849-583815 GCF_000485575.1 Poecilia formosa | reverse complement strand
GTTGTTGTTGTTGTTGTTTAATTTGATGAAGTCATATTAATTAATCCGTAGGACCACTGGGAGGAGGTAGAGGCAGAGGAGCTTGATTTTTTCACAGATTATGTGTCTCATGTTATACTGTAACATACTGACAGTTTTAATAAATATGTAAAAAACATATCTTCATAAAAATTACCTACTGCAGCTTTAAGTAGACCTTATCAAGTACAGTTTATACATGCACTAATGCACACAGTAGCAGCAGACAGCCAGACGTTCAGTGTCTTGCCTAGGGAACAATTGCAGTTTTTGGCCTTTGCCCAGGGAGGCATTAGAAAATGAGGGGCAAACACAATATTAATAAAAAATATATAATTTTTTTATCTCACAGTTCAGGAGTATTCAGCATTGCACACTGAGTAAGTTTAATATTGGTTATTTACTTTGTAGTAAACGTCTCATATGGTAATATGTCACAGCAGCCTTATAGGTCCCATCATTCTTTAATGTGGCCTATTCAACAGTTTGAGACATGAAACATTGGTGGTTTGCCCATTAAAGCTTCTCTCCTGAGGTTCAAAAGCAGCATAATAAGCATCAGAGTAACATAGCCCTAGATCAGAAGAAAGATGACTGAAAATTGAGACGGATGGATGCCGAAACAAGTTAGATTTGTCTGGAAAACCAATTAGTTGAGATTAAAGAGTGCATTACATGTTCCTTTTAGTCAATTTCAAAGACCATAAAATGGTACTAATAAAATATAATATTAGAGTGACTGAGAAGGCTGCTAATGTGAGCAAATGAAAGAGCACTAACAAAGCATTAATGGAAACTACAGAAAGTTGATTTGGTTTTAGCATTGTCTGTAGGTGTGTTTGCTTGAGCTGTTTGGAGACAAATTAATTCACTTCACTAATTCACTTTTAATGCATAGTTTTAACAATATGAAAATCAAGACTGGTGCTGGACACGGTGTTAGACTCTACAATGTGGGATTTTTGACCGACAAGTCTACTGAGGTAAAAAGTTTAACTAATTACTTATTAATGAAGATGAAGTTGTTGATAGTTAATGATAGATTGAGGGCTAAAATAAAATCTCGAAGGAGCGTTCAAGTTTCTGTTTTACTCTGTATCTAATATTCAAATAAGTACGACTGAAAATGTAATCAATATTTTTGCATTTATATTTAATTTTAAATAGAAATGTTTTCTTGATACCTAGCTTTTTGGCAGGACGTAACTGTAGGAGATGTCACAATAGGGTGCAGCACGGCTCCACCCATGAATGAGCTGGTGATGATTTGTGTCCCATAATATTTTAGCACAATGTTACCAAAGCAGATGTTTCAGAGTGCAGATACAGGCTTCATGTGAGAGATTATAATGGTGAGGAGAGAGCTGTGTTTACATAAGGAGGAAATGTTAAGCATACCTCAGCAGTGACAGTAACGCCAAGAGGACCTAGCAAAGGAATCGTTTTGAGGGGATTAATGTATTATTTTTACCAAAACTTCATAGAAGCACCAGCTTCGAATCAGTTATCAGTTGATAAAAATGACTATTGGTTTGGTGAATCCTTGCTGACTGCAGTTAATCGCTCAGGAAATTGTCTAATTGGAGTAATTCCAGTGTCATGTGCAAACACTTTTCTGTGTCCCTCCAGGACTCTCGTCTAAAATGAGCTAATCAGGTCAGGACCAGCCAAAACAGGAAAGGAGCTTTTCAACAAGCAGCATGTACAGCATGTTTGCTGAACATGCTCTATGAACTATAAAGGGTAATAATATAGGATTGGAGAACAAGTGCGACAAAATGATGGGAAACAAAGAAAAGACAACAGCAGAGATAGCGAAGGCACCGGATCTGAAAACCACGATGAGCGACAGAATCTGACTCATATATTATGTTGACATGCTGCAATAAAACAAACAAAACCATTGCTTATATTCAAAGCACTGAATGAATTTGGACAGTTTGAGCATTGTGACACACTGAACCTCAGTTAACTCAATGAAGTTTTATAGTACTGCATTTTTCAGTTACTGTAAATCAAACAAAACAGAGTAGAAGGCTTCACACGACTTTGCAATATTTATTTCTACATATACTGGTTTGCAGCAGAGACATGCCAACACATGCAGGTCCCATGCAGCTTGTGCCTGAATGCATGAACATTTGGAGCTGCAGGCATTCTTTTATGAAATGTTGGTTAGAGGTTTTCAGTTGAGGAACACGAGCCCATATGTTTATTTATTTTATTTTTTTAAGAATCATGGTTGTCATACATTTGTTATAGCTTGCTTCTTCATTTAATGACATCACTCTGGAAATGTTGCTTAGTTGTCATCTTATTTGTTTATATTTACATCTTATCTTCACATGTGAAGATATAACCATAGCAGTCTATGATCCTAAAAAAAACCTTCAAACTTATCATTGTGAAAGCTATGATCTTTGGGAATGTTGTGTTTTTCTGCCAAACCTTTTAAAATGAATCATGATTAAGAGAATAAGGACATCCTAATTAGTGAAATAATTTCTACAACTAACTAAGCAACAAACAATTATAGTTCCTCTACCAGGGGGGAAGTCTGACTGCAGTGTGGTTCGCATGCTTCTCTATCAGCAAGATCACGCAAACCTCTGGTTGAATTTCATAACATCTGGTAGAGAAGAGTGTGGGCAAAAGAAAACAACAATGCATTTTTGTGTAGATTCTCATCATATTTTCAGTGCGATGACATGACGGCCTGATATTCTCATTCGGGATTTTCTGTCAGTGTGAGGCTCTTTTTCTGATGTGTTGTGCAGTCAAGTCAAAGTTTATTTGTACAGCACAGTTACAACAGCCTCAGCTGACCAAAGTGCTTCACAACAAACACGACATCAGAAGTAGATAAATGACAAAATAGAAAATTTAATTTAGTAAAAATGTAGGTTAAACAACAGATGTAGCAGAATGCACACCTTCCTAAACATTTCACTTACGTCTCCCAAGTTCACAAAATATTTTTCCAATAATCTTAGGGACCATCAAGCTGTTTTCTGTCAAATGTGAAATTGGTATTTGTGTTCCTGGACAAATAATATCACTGAATATGTTTCAGATGTGTTACATAACTCTATGTTTTGAGATCTTCTAGCTTATTTCACGTTGTCAGAGTGGTTCTATTTAAGCTACGTCGTTATTTTAAACAAACTAATTGATCACTATTATGTTGTCAGGTTTCTTTGGTTACATTAACATTTAACAATCTGAAACGTTCTGGTGAGACAAAAAATACACACAAACAGTACAAACCTTTGTAGGTAACAGTTTGTATACGCACAAAGTGTTAGTATAGTCACGTGGCAAAAGACTTTTTCACAAGACTGTACATGCACAACTTAACTACTTTGGGAATCACTTATCTACAAAGTAAACTTGACAGCTCCACTCAGAGCTGAGAGGCGCGAGTCTGGATTTACTGTGATGGCAGCGATTGTCTCCAAGGGACAGACAGCATCTCCTTGGACATCATAGAGAAGATGAAGAGCTTTCAGTTCACAGCTCTTTTTTCAAGTGACACACTCCTCAGACAGCAGATATGACTCTAAATATAAAGTGTTAGTTTACCCACATGGACATACTTTAAACTCAAGATAAAGGACTGAAAGCAAGTCAAGTATTATTTAAAACCTTTACTCAAATTAGAAGATTGAATGTTTGTGGGGCATTTAATGGCTGTTTTCACCTGTTGTGCCACCAGCTTTCTAAATAAGAAGCTGAAGCCCATAATGTGGCAAAAATACCATGCAACTTTTTTTTATAACAGGGTAACTTTAGCAAACTCATATAGCGTTATTTAATAAATTGGAATATTCTGATGAGGCTCGTGTCATGATTTTATTAGCTAACATGAAGAAAATCCTCATAACTAAGAAATAAAGGCTTCAAAACAGTCTGTGTTTCACTTCGTGATGGATTTTGTGTAATCAATGAACTTTTCAATAATATTGTATTTTATTTAATATGACTGTATAACAACATTTAGGCAGAGAAATATTTTGAACCAATTTTAATCCATTTGTTCACATTAGTCTACTCATATTCAGCACAATAGGAAATTAAGTTTTACATAGGAATGTAGAAACCCTTGATCTCAGGTGGTTTCGCCAGACCCAAAAGCTATATTTTATTTTCAAAGTTAAATACCAATAATAAAGCTGAAATGCTCTGATGTTAAAGTTATTTAATGCAGCTACTGGAAAAGGGAAGAAATGAAAATTTGATTGTCTTCTTTGTAAAATTAAGATAAGAACTTTTATGAATAAATGGAATTTGAATTTTATGTTCTAACAAGTCTTGGAAGACATGAGCAGCTTCAAAAAATATCTTCAGTAACTAGGCATCTCACCGCAGCTGAAGATCTTTGCATAGAGGGAAGTTTTCTGAAGCGCCAGGATAAAGCTAGCTCACTCACTTCCTCTGTGTTTGATTTGCTTCTATGACCTTTTAGGTGCTCAGGTCACTCCCACCAGACTGCCTGAAGAATCGACGAGCCTGAGTGCGTCACATCTAACACGAGGGAGCTGCAGCTGCTAATATAGTCTTTCGTACTAACAACCACACCCTGTTAATAAGGTGACACCTGTTAACTTAATATTTCACTTTGGCTGGAAGAGTAACTACTGTGGCAATGATGTATCTTCAGATCCAGAGTATTAAAATCCCAAATTAAAATAATTCTCTTATTTTTTTTTTATTATTTTGTCTCCATATGCTGTATGCAGACCAAACGCGCTTCAAAATGCATCCAACACGTCTGCTGTGATGTTTGTGTACTTTGATTTTGAGCATCAAAATTGCTCTAGACGTGCATTGGGAGGAGCCTCTTGCATTTTCCCCCTCTCTTGATCTCTTTGTGCAATGGTTGATGAAATATTGAGTACATACAGTACAAACAAAATCAGAAGAGGTTAAAAGCAAGAAGAATCGACTGGGGCTAAACTTCTTCCATGCAGTTAACGTCACTGATGACAATTACAAAAAAAAATCTCCAAGAAACGAGCAAGGAAATAAAAAATTAAAAGCATACTCTGCGGCTTTGTTCCAGGTGCCACTAAGAAAAATAAGAATACATACTGTATAGTCAGAGGACAATGCAAGTGATAATAATGATATTGTTTTTTTCTCCAATACAATACTTCCAACATTCAGATATTGGAAAATAAAAATCTCAGTCTACTCTTTGTATAAAAAAGAAGCTTTCAAGTCAACAAGAAACAAAGAGCTTTTTCTTTTTTTTTTTTATTTCTTTTTTTTTGCTCAGAAAAGGTGGGCTTTATTTGGCTTTACTTACTGAAAGAAAGATAATATGGTTGTCAGGCACCTCTGTGTTTGAATTCACCAGATAATTCAGAGGTGTTATACATTTAGTGAGTTTCACAATCTAGATGTGTGTCGAACTCTCAAAACACTCCAAACACGCAGCACTAGATCTGCGAGACGTCTCACATCCACATAGACTTTGAATGTAAACCAGACGCCCCTGACGCTCAACCCGCCTTCGGTCTGAACACAGCATTGCTCACAGTAGCTGTAGATATTAAAAATCTATCCATTGTGTCTCTGACACACTCCATACTTTGAAAATCCCTAATTTAATACCAATTGTCTTTACTGTGCTGTTTACTAAAAATAAGTCTTTACATGACTGGTTATTTATAATGTTTTTGAATTTATTACAGCTAAAATTATCCAAATGATTATGTTGCTGACTGCTACTGGTTGACTCGGCTGCTCTTTTGTAGTGAGCAGAAGAGTAGAGGGTCAGAAATGAGTCAACAGCTCGTCAGAATAGATTCATTAGACTAAAAATGGGATCAGTACTTGTCATGCAATGCCGAAGTGTTGGGTTCAATTCTAGCTTCCTCTGTTATCACATAACTATGTGCATATAGGCAAGGCAATTAACCCCAGGCTGCCTACTGATCGGTGTATTATTTGTGATAATCTGTGAATGTGGCAGGGTGAATTTGCTTCTATGGCAAAAGTGGCAATTGGCAAATGGCAATTCTACACCTCAATCAGCAATCAGGTCTGGGTGTGGCCAGTGAAACTAAATCAAAACCATGTGGTTATGTAATCATAACAGGTTGGTTTGGAAACCTTTTTTATGCTTATTAAAAAAAATCTTTATTAGATGTTTTGCATTTACTCAGGTTATTGTTTATAAAAAAATGTAGAGTGCCACTTCCAAGACAAAAACATCCTCAAATGCATTTAATGTAACTTAATGCATTAAATGCATTAAATAGCATTTAATGCATTTTATTAATGCATTAAATGTTATTAAGGCATTAATAACATTTAATATATGTAACTATGCTAGTTACCACTTTAAACTAGCAATTAAGAGGCTGTTTCTCAGCCAATAAATGCTGTTTACACAAAAACAGGATGTGTACTCAGAATAAATATCTAAATGGATGTCCACATGAACAGTTTCCTTTCAAGGTTAGCACCATTTGACTATTTTAGGATTCCTCACAGGACGTGACACCCACGGGTAATCTGCTCTTTAATTAGTCAACAGCCCACGTTACTGTGCTGGCAACTTGCAGCCTGTTGTATGAATCAAGAGAGAAATTGGTTTTGTTTGATGGGAATAAAAATGTTTCAATTAACTTTATTTCAGCTACTTTAAACTGAATATGCATTTGTTAGGAGACACTTGTACAACTGTAGTTATGCAACATATGTAAAATGTATAAGTAACTAATTCTTAATGCCACAGCTTTAAAAACAACAAGTGCAGTAATGGAGATGAAATATCTATGGCAACTAATGTAGATGTGTGACAAAGTCTGTAGCAGCTACAGACGCTCTGGTATATAAAAGAGAAGCATTACAAGGATTGTAAGTATGCAAACACTGTAGGTAAATCATTTTAAACATGGAGTGTTATGCACACTGCGTACATTTTTTTATAATCATTTCCTCATGCAAATTATTTCTATTTAGGAGTTTCCTCATACATTTCCTTTATAATGCATCAAAACCCAACTTATTTGAAAAACCTTTGACTGTATTCCACCTCTTGTTACTTAAAGTTTTACTTTCAACAAGTCAATGTTATTTTAAACTTGTAAAATAATCTTGATTACATTTTATCCTTGTTTTCAATTGATTTTTTTTTCCTTTGAACCTTTGCTGTTTTTTATTCCTTATGTTGTTCATAAGTTAACCATTTTTAGAGACATGATTTTTATTTATAAGTTGTTTGTTTTTTTTTTTTGTCTTTTTTAAGATGCTCCTCAATTCAAAGGGTGCACCAAGCAGACAGCTTGTCAGAAACACATTTAAAATGTGGTCTTCGGCTCTTTATTGGACATATCACTTTTTTTCCCCACACCTTTAGCTGAATTTATAAATGACGCAAAACTTTTGATATAGAGAGAAATTAGCTGTTGACAGAATAGTAAAGATTTTCTGTTTGACTGGACCTAAAAAGCCTCGTGAGATTCAATAAATCAGTAAACTTGCAACATTCCTATTAACTCCTATTAAACACCTTTCGCTATCCAATCGGTTATTCCAAAAAAAAGTCAACAGATTAGTCCTACACTGCATTGACGTTAACTCAAGCAGAAAGGCCTGGGGTTTCCACTGTTAAAGGTTTATAGCTGCAGATGCATCCTTTGCTACAAATGAAAAGGTGTAGACTTACATAATGCAATGTTGTTGCATTTTAGGCAATGAAATATTTATTTTCTTGTTTCAAAAAGGAAATTATTTGTTTAGTATGCATCATCTTAATCTGCAGCATGTTCCATTTTTTATTGGAACATTAAAAAACATTTTTATTGTGATGAATAATCAATTATTATCAATTATTCATCACAATAAATTGATTAGTAAAATAATCGTTAGTTGCTGCCCTAATCTAGATAAACATTTTCCACGGCACTGGTTCTCAAGTAAGGAACTAATATTAGGGGTACGTTGATGCTTTTCAAAGATTCCTTTCAAAAGTCGTTTTCAGACTGTTAAAAAAAGCTTCTATGAATAAAAACAACCAAAAAACTTATATTTTACATAAGACTAAACCAATTTACTTTTATAGTCAGCAGGCACCAATCAGGCAAAATCCCATTTCCAGTGATTCCTCAGTTAACCGCACACACTAAATAATTAACGACTGCTCTTGGGAACAAGAAAAGAAAAAAAAATTTCTGAATGGTGTTCTTGTATTTTATCTGTCTCCAAGCGAAAGCAGAATTGGTCAAAATCAGAAGCGGGTCAAAGCTTCACAAAGACCAGAGATCAGAAATTAGCCACAAAATTTAAATCTGACAAATAAAGTGCAATTTTAGAGCGCTTGATAGAAAATGTGTGAGAGATAAGATTGAGAAAAAAAGACCTGCTGACAAATATCATTTTTTTAGAGCTTATTCCACTGTTTGGAAGCAAATTAAAAATAAATGAGGAGATCGTGGTCTAAAGCTTTTGCACAGTGATGTATTTGTGGAAAAAGCTGCTCTGCTGCAGTTCTCCTGTGTTGTCGTAACTCCATATTCTCATAGTAGGACACTGTGCCGTGCCTCTATTGAGTGACGTTTCCAGTCTGAGAATTGTGGGTCACAAGCTTTGCTTCCTGTACATTAATAGGAAACGACTATTAATAGGAAGTTCAGCAAAAGTATCAACTCAAGGCTTTTACCAATACCTAAGCTTTGTTGTTTCAACTAATCACCATCAGTGCTGATTCTCCCTATCTGGCCTTATTTGGACACACGTGTGCAAGCAAGCACACACGCAGGGAATGAACACACGCACAAATATGCTGGCACATATACGTGCACACACACAAACACACGCAGTCACATCATTAACACTGACAAAGGCAGGTCTGTTTGAAGTCCAGTGGGCAGAGACATTGTGGCCATCACCAAAGAGACACAGCACAACACATTCAGCTTTGTCTCCAACACACTCTGCAGTATCAACAGACTGCAGATAGGGTTATAACACCAGAGCACCAGAGAATACAAAGGGCTGCTTCTTACCTCTGAACTTCTTTGGGGGATTACCAAGGTCTCCGGCATCTGGCTGGACAACGCAGCGGTCATCCACCAAGCTGTAAAAATAAAAGAAGTAATAAGGGTAATACAGTGTAATACATAGCTGACTCACAAAGAAAGAGGAAATCTGTGTTTTGGGGCTTTAGGAGATGCAAAGAGAGCTGTTGAGAAAATTGGACCATTTTCATCTTAATTGGCCCATGCCAGTCTGGATCCTACTGAACGAGGTATGTGCTAGTTTTACCAGGTTTCACCGACAACAACCCTGTTCAGGACGTTGTTACTGCGTGAAGACTCAACGCCAGCTCTAATTAGTAATCAGAGAGATTTTCCAAAATTTTAATCAGGCAGAGGTGTGAGAATGCATATAAAACAATCTGTATTTTCCAAAAACAGTCAAAAGACATGTCTTTGATTGATTCAGGCTGCAAGAAAGTGAGAGAGCATAAATTAAAGCAGGTAAAAACAAAGCTGAGCAGGGCAAAATTGCTCTTTTTTTTAATCATTTTCAGGTTTTAATCTCTATCCGCCATGAAACTTGGTGTGTTTGGAAATGCAGAGAGTTTTGGAAATCTCAGCGATAAGGTTGGGAATACACCCAGGAACTGCTATGTTTGAAATGCTCTTTGTGTTAGTCAATAAACAGGTAATGAATATGCTAAAGACTGAATAAAATGGGCAGTCTGTTACCATTTATTCTTTGTCTTAGGACAAAAGAAAAATCAACATTTTTACAGCAACTGCTCACTCAAACAAGGCTGGACTGTCACTGATAATATAAATTCTTAACAACTGCACAGCAGGGAGGAACAAAACAAAACACATAATGTCTTTAATTATAGATCTTAAGGAAAGAGGCAATTCAAAAACTTAAGAAAAGAGATCAGAATATCAGCACAAAATTCTGACTGGTGCAACTCTTTCTGACATTTTTAGCTACAGTGTGAGGATCGGCATGTGACTGCTCTGGAGGAATGGAAGGCTGCACAGATGATCTTAGTGCTCACATGCAGTCAACATTGATGGTCGCTGTGCTCACAGGAGGTTTTTGGACTGCTGCCCATGTTATTTTCACCAGAATTTTCTAAAATGGTTGCTGCTTACATTCCAAAATGCGCAAATTCAATAAACACAGAGAAAAATCTGTCTGGTGTCTTCAGTGGACAAAAAAAAACAACAACCAAATGTCATTTAATTTCTACTAAACGTAATGAAATTACCATTTAGAGGTAGTTGAGGGCAGCGATTATGAAAGATGTTGTACATTTATACTGCGACACCAACATTTTGTATGCTGTGGTCCATCCCTAGAAACAGTCTTTCAGTCTCTAAACCAAAGCTTATCGGATGTTCAAAACGCCTTTGCGAATGTGTGTGAACAGCATGAAATTTATGTCGTAGGTGTGCAGCAATTGTGATGTGATCATGTTCAATATGGACAAAAATCTCAGAACAAACCTTGATAACATAGATTTTATCTACGTTATCAAAAATTAAGGCATTTCTGAAGACCCTGAACTAGTGGTGTGTGCATAATCAAGAGGATGGTGAGTGTAGTTTACAATGACAATTTCAATTTGAGATTTTGTCCAGCTGCAAAACCAGAGAGCATCCAAACATCTGTATGTCAAAGCCAGATTTAACACTTATACAAAGCATTTACAGTCATATCCAATGAGGTTTATTTATCAGATTAAAAGTACCTTTTGACCACCTTTCAGCAGGTATAAAACCTACTTTTCATTAAGGCTACATTTCTGTATAATATTTGTTTTTATTGCTCTGATGTAATATTCTAATCTTAAATGTTGTGTTTTCTTAGCAGTATGCAGAAAGTCATAATCATTAATAGAAATAAAGGCATTCAAACATCTGTCTCTGTGTAATCATCTATATAATGTGTTTTACTAAGTGTAAAAAATTCCTGAAATGAACGGACTTTTCAAGAATATTCTAAGTTTATTCAATGGGTCTCTATGTTTTATACCTGCAATCTGCAAATACCTGCAACCCTGAACTCAGCAGTTGCTGTTGCTGAGTTCAGGATCTGCTGCATTGGGCCTTTTAAATCATGTATTTGTTTTCCATCTTCCCTTTCAAAAGGCAAACAAACCAATAAGCAGCCTTAAATGTTCTGTGACAGATTTATCTTTGGCCTATTACAACACAAGCTGGGACAGAGGCCAAATCCCACATCCCATTTAGCAGAATACGTACAACAGAAGGAAAAAAAACCTCCTCCTTAGTATTTTGAAGGAAAAGGAACGAGCAGATGAAGCCCGGATATAAAGTGAGGATGATTTGCCGATATGTAAAACTTGACAATTCACCTCAGAGGTTTGTGGTTGGTTCTTAACACCTGGCAGATCAGTATGACCTCTAAACATCTCAAACCTTTCCAGATTGCTGGGTCTAGCTTGTCTCACAGAACCCGGTCTGCAGTTTGATGCAGGAAACATCTCAGAAGGAAAACACTGTGATATTAAGAGCTTTCTCTCCTCTCTGTGTAACTTCTTCCTGGAGGGCAAATGACCTAGAGAATCCAGTGAAGTTGGATTTGTTTGTGGAGTGGGTGGCTTCTGGCCAAAGCTCTCATGACAGTTTTTGCAGATAAGTGGGTTTCACTGCGTGAGAGTGTGTATAACTCTACGTGGGAAGTGCCTGCATGTAAGAATGGCCACGATGTATTTATAATGACTCAGTCTTTGCAGTGGGTCGTTCCATTTTTCATAAGCCGGCAGAGGGGGTGTGGGTAGGACCAGGACTCTGAGCTGTCAGCCCTGGTTACAAACGGTAGATAACTTTCATCTTCTGAGGATTAATTGTATCCACTAGTGCAGGGGAGCCCAAACTTTTTGAGACCAAGATCTGCTTTTTCTGTCACCAGCCGGCTGAGATCTCCCTCGTGACACGGAGATATAAAAATTGTAAATGAAACTCTAGTGACTTATTTCATGTGCAAATATCCATAAGTTATAGCAGAAATATTAAAGTGATAGAAAACCTGATGCAGTTTCTTCCTCGGTGAGATTCTGACTCTGGGAGGAGGTTACTGCTTTCAGAAGCTGGTTGCAAACCTGAGGCCAGCAAGTGTTGGTTTGATGACGTCAACATGAGAAATTTCAGACTAATAGGAGGAACCACAGAGCTCTGTTAAGATAAAAGCTACATCTTGTGAAGTTGGGATATTTTTCCTCCAACAGGTTCTAGAGGAATCACCTCAAACCAATACAGTGGGTTTCACTGCGTGAGAGTGTGTATAACTCATTTATGTATGTCAGCTCCTCATTTTCACAGTGGAGTTATAAAGGTTTATAACTCCACTAGTAACTAGTGCATAGAGGATATATCGGGTATATTTTATTCACTATATTTCCTGTTCAGAAAATTTAAAATATTCTTTATTAAATAGTTTGAGCAATACAATGAGATGCCAGGGAGACTGCTGGACTGACTAGAGTTTTGTCTGGTAGTATTTGCCCTAAACACCTACCATCCTGCTGCTACATTCTCAAACACAAACTTTATTATTTGCGTCTCCTGCCCATACATTCCCTTTCTCCTCACACTTTCAGAGACGAGAAAGGTGAAAGCTTATTTAGCCTGCAGTCCTTACTCTTGCCCCTACACAACTAATTGAAAAGGTGTGCTTTTCATCTTTATTAATAATATCAAACCTCTGGTGCAAAAGAACAGAGAAAAGTGTAAAAAGCAGACTGATACACATTATACATAGTATGTGGCCAGTCAGAGGAAACATACCCCAGAGTACTGATGAAGCCATTGGTGGATCCCTCTGCATACAGGGAGCAAATGTCCCCAATATGCAAGAAGCTGGACATCTTATCCGACATGATTGACACCAATTACAGAGCACCTGGAAAAGATGACAAGAAGATAAACAATGAAATTGAAAAAATAAATAATAAAATCTGCTACTTTTTTTTATGTATAACTTTTACAAATTTTGACCAAGATCAAGCTCACCTGCAGTGTTTGGTGAAAGTACTTACGCCCCTGTCATTTTCTCACATTAAAGTCAAAAACGTCAACGTTTCTAATGTGGTTCTCAAACCCAAAGTGGTGCATAAGCATAAAAACAAAGGGGAAAAAAATGCATATAAAAATGTTAATTTGTTGGGCTTTAAACTGATATGCTTGAATAAAATCCTATGCTTGAAATTCACTTCAGAAGTCATGTCAGTGTAAACAGCAAATTACATTTTTGACATTATTGGGGGTTTTTGTGTGTGTGTGTGTGTGTGTGTGTGTGTGCGTGCGTGCGTGCGTGTGTATTAGATAATTATTGAATAAATATTCATTTGACCTTCCAATTCACAATTATATATTATTTTGTGTTAGCCTACCAAATAAACCACATCTTCCAGTTCGTGGTAATAACACGCAGTACGAGTGGCTTTTCCAGGAAGCTGGACCAGCCCTACCCGTCAGGTTGGCTGGCTGGATTTGCATAGAACCGGCTGGAAATGAAAATGTTACAGTAACCTGTCGATGTCGCTTTGCGGCTTTAAGGGGCTGCAGGCTGCAGCCACCTACCAGGAAGGTTTCTGCACCTGCAGCAGGTCATCCCCGCCAAGGCTCCCTGCAGGAAGCTTTAATTTCACCATGTCAGAGACGCTGAGCAGTGTTGGGAATAAAATTTCACCAAACAATTCACCAAGCGAACAATGGGGGCGGAACAGTCGCGCATCAGGCTGATGTGATTGTTTATCCACGCACCAAAACGAAAAACTCACTCTAAAACTTTTAGAACCGCTGCCCATGACTCATAATGGTTCCTATTGTCAAAGTTGGTCTTTGCAGATTACCTGTGAGCGTATAAAGCTATCTGCTTTCAGCTGTGAGTTTTAATAACCATGTAAGGAAGAAACAAATCTTTTTTTATTCTCCGCTGAGAGAGGGACAGAGAGAGAGACGGGGAGAGGATCGGAGGTAGGAAGAAGAGGATGGCAAAACTGTGAGAGTTGTGCGCTCAACTTTACCTCGGTAGTGCTGCACTCAGTTCAGACGATCAGCTTTCTCCGAACCAGAAGAGCCAGCATGACTGTGGCCGTCCTCTCCGCCGGACCAAGTGCTGAGATCCAGCCGTCAGCGGCTCCGATAATCCTGTTTCTGACAGCTTTCCGTGGCTGCGTTCGCTGAGGCAGCAGGCGGGCAGCAGGCACTGACTGAGCTGAGCTGCCTGGCTTGCTGCCACTTCTTTCTCTTCTTCTTCTTTTAGGCGCCTGCTGTGTTGATAGCTGGGAAATGTGGTTTCATTTTACCCCGAGGAAATCGGAGCCGCAGCAGCGTCAAAAAACACTGAAAAGAGAAATCTGTGTTTGTGATTAAATTGTAGCATCTTAAATCAAACAGAAAAGATTGGTGCATTGTTATTTTATCATAAGGCAAACAGTGTCTGTTTGCCCTAAACTGTTTGTCTAAACAGGGGCGGTTGCAGAGAGTTTTTATACGGGATGCCAGATGGGGATCCCTAATAACTTTGGGTGGCAAAGCAAAACAAATATGTAGAACAAAAATTAAAGAATTTTGTAATCCTGTTTCACTGGTGGGAATAGTAATGGGTATTTAAAAATGGTTCACTATAAAGAACAGAAAAAATATAGAACGGGATAAAAAATCTTCAACTCCTTAAAACTTACAGGTCTTTGAGAAATGCATAGTTCATATTAGCCACCCTAAAGCAACTTAAGAGTAGCATATTTGGTTCGGTAGCTATGGATCCATAAGAAAACATCTGTGCAGCTGTTAAAACGTTAAAATGACCTATGTTTTCAGCTAATACTTTATTTAAACTACTACTGAAGCGATTCAGTCACCAGCAGGAGCTTATCATCGAGACCAGGCTTTTATTTTTGTCAGCATGCTAATTTGCATATTGTCTAAAAATTTATAAAGCAATCTAAATATGTAGTTAGCAAGCAAAATATTTATTTAGCAACTTAAATATTTTGTTATTAGTTTGCTGTGCTAACCAACAAGCTACAATGTTAGCTTGTTAGCTATGCTTAGCAAATAAGCTAAATCTAGCTTGTTAAAATTTTGTTAGCAAGCTAGATATTTTTAGCTAGCAAGCTAAATCTAGCATCTACCTTGGACCAAGCTTGGAAAATAATAAATAGTTTGGAAAACAATTATTTTTGGAAAATAAATATTTACTTTGACTCTATATAATCAGTTTTAAAATAAGAAATATCTAATTTGTAGTGAAATATTTGCTTTGGACACTAGATAGCTTCCTTACTAAATATTTATTTTTGTAAGCTACATTTAGTTTGCAAAGTAAATATTTAGCTTGTGAATTATATATTTAGTTTGGAGCTACGACATTTCTAAATGTATGAACAGCACGGTGAAAATAAGACTTTGAAAAATGAGCACTCCTTTCTTTCTCACTTATGACAGGCTAACAAGTAAAATTATTGCTGCTTATTTTGTGTAACTTTACAAACGGCACCCCATAGTGCTTTATAGCAGTGTGTAGAACTTTACTGACCTTCTTAGCTCTGACCATCATCTCCGGGGCCTTCTACAGTTATTTAGTCATTAAAAGAAATAAAACAAGCAACATCTAATCAGGTTTTTATCTAAGAGAGAAATATAGAAACCACCGTCAGTAAAGAGTTAAATTTTTCTTTCAGTCAGATCAGCTGACTTCCCACGTGACTTTGCGGAAGTAAGAGTATCAACATGAGCATATCCCGACTGGAGGGAACTTGCCAGAATGGTACGCAATTCTCTCTTGCTTTTAGTGGTAGTGCTCGTCAATGTAGAACTTTGTCTTCAGAGTTCATGCGGAGGAGAGCAAGAGGCCGCCTCCACGGAGGGAGCAGCGGGCTGCGGCTGCGATAAGCTGAGGAGAACCGCCTCTGGCTCCGTGGACTCGAAAGAGGAGCGAGCATCGAGTGTAAAATACACAGCAGCTGCTAATGAGAAAATCTCTCAGGTTAGAAGGGTTGACACAAAATTAACCCGGTCAAATACAATGTGTCCGTATGGGGTGGAATAACCTGGATTTGTATGTTTGAATAAAAATCTGAAAAGCGTGTTGTGTAGTTGTATTCAGCCCATTTTACAAAGATTAAATAAATGCCTTCAAAGGCGCCTCATCAGCAAGTAGAGTTAACTTTTGTGCTATTCAGTCAAAATACAGCTTTGTTAAATAACAGCATAATGCACAGCAGACGTGATAAAGTTGTTGAGAAATGCTGTTTAAAACTTTTGACTGTCGAGACCATTTGCAAGTCATTTTTGCTTTATCCCTTTGACAGTAGAATGCTTAATATTTCAGTGTGACTTTTATTGTTCCTAAATAACAAACTATAAGTTTCAGCTTGTGATGGATTACAAACTTTTCAGACGTTCTTTACAGTCAGCTCTGGATGTTGCAGTTGAAACCGCTGCTTACCTCTGTTGTGTGTGTGTGTGCGTGTGTGTGTGTGTGTGTGTATAACATTTCAGATAAGTTTATAGTTTGGTTTGGAGTGTAGCTGAAGTTTTTCCTCTCCATTTAGATGGTGTTCATACCTGGAGGAGAGTTTCTCATGGGAACGGATGACCCAGGTATCCCCCAGGATGGCGAGGCCCCACAGAGACGGGTGTACGTTGACTCTTTCTACATGGACGTACTGGAAGTAACTACCCAACAGTTCCAGAGCTTCATCAAAGCCACAGGTTATGTTACTGAGGTATCAAGTAATTCTGTTTTGAGATATTTAAATGTAGTATTTTTTTTTAGATGCTTCTGTAATTCTGCGGTATTCTATGGGTATAAACTTGCTTTTCCTCCTGATTTTAGGCAGAGAAATTTGGAGACTCGTTTGTGTTTGAGGGAATCTTGAGTGAATCTGTCAAAAGCCAAATCACACAAGCAGTGAGTATATTCATGCAGATATGAGTAAGGTCACTCTAAGTTTCTTATGTCGACGGAGACAACAAAATGAGGGACACTTGGCACATGTGACGTTGAACCTTAGTGGTGGTGAGAAAAGATTATTTATTCAGAACTAGGCCTGTCACAATAACAAATTTTGCCAAGCGATTATTGTCTAAAAAATTATTGCGATAAACGATAATATTGTTTCAATACCTTTTGACACTGATTTAATGAAAATGACGTAATAATGCATGTGATTACCTGCCATAGATAGATACACTATCTTCAAAAGAACACATAACACTGGAACTGATTAACTAAATTAACAAAACAACCTAAAATAAAAATAAAATGAACAAAAAACGTACTTGAATAAAACCAAAATGGAAATAAATACTGCATTCAACCAAAAGAGTGCAGATTATGAAGTCTGTATACTATATTGCCCTTCAGTAATCACTAGATTTAAATAGAGAAGATGGGCACATCCAACTACCTAATGCAATAGTTCATACTACACGATGTTTTGCCCCTATTTTCCCCTTACGACAATCTTAGAACGTTGGCCGATCCAAGATTGTCACTGGTGATTTCGTAACCGATCATCCTGCAGTTTGGATCGTCGTGGCCGCTCCGATCTAAATGAGGGAAGGGAGGGGAATCCCAAACAGCTGACAGGGCGCAACCCGAAGTCCAGCAGACATTGGAGATAATATGTGGAAACAACATTAATGTTTATTCAACATTTTGTGCAAAGAACATAGAAATGACAAGGAGAGGAGTTGGAGCCAAATTGCAGCTTATCAACTGCTAGTGACATAAATAGGTCATAATGATTTTCATTCAGTCAGGACTTTACGCTGACTCTATGCATAACAGGTAGATTCTAGTAAAGCATTGATTAATGCCTCATATTAAAATTAGTTAACTGGACTTGCAGCCATTATTTTGTGCCCATTGTTGGACACGGCACGATCGAACCGTTGTACCTAGGATTCCTGTCGGCTAATGTGTCTCTCAGGTTTTGAAATTATGGGCCGATCTCGTGTCGTGTGCGCTGGACATTACACTAAGGAAATGAGGATGGGAGAGCACCGGAGCTCAGCCTTTTTTCATTCAGTGTCATCAATAGAAAGAAAAAAAGGCAAGAAGAGACGATAAAGCCGATAAATTAAACCTATCTACCTCATTTTAATTATCGTGCAATTAATTGATTTATCGTTTATCGCGACAGGCCTAGTCAGAACTGCTTTCGTTGAAACACGACCAGCTGAAGAAGTTCACACACACTTTATCGAAGTTGGACACAACTTCAGCCTCTTGCTTTTTGGTCTGTTTGAACATCCAGGGTACAGGATATATAGATATTAGATGCTCACAACTTCCTGAGACGACTCCTTCCAATTAAAAATGTTTGTCCCCTTACAGATTTCTAATGTTTTTGCTTCTTTGTTTTTTGTCACATGTAAATGTTTCAGATCATCACAAAAATCTTTGAAGAAAAAGATAAGAAACCCTAATTAGCATTATCTTCATTTACAATAGCTAGTAATGAGGTTTTTAAAAAATTTTTTTTTTTTGAAGTTTGTAAAAAGTTTGGGCTCATCTTTGCAGAATTATTTTTAAATGAGCCACACAGTCAGATTTAAGTCCAGGCTTTGACAAGCCAAAACTTTCATTTTCCATTTTGCTAGCGTTCTTTTATTGAAACATTGTGTTGGTTTTACTCCATGTATAAAAAACGACCGCACCCCTTCCACAAGTTTCACTCTGAACTCCTCATTCCTCTGAATAATTTTCCAGGAGTCTTGGAGATCAGTTAGATATTTTTTGGTAAATGTGAAATAGACCTTATGTTCAGCAGTAGTTCTCGGCATCAAACTATTTCATAGATGCCATTTTATCTCAGTTTTTTATTTTTTTCTTATTTTTATATCATGAACACTGAACTTAGCCAGGGTGGGTCTCCTGGGTGGGTCATCAGTGCCGTCTTGGAGTTGTTTTGGCTCACCAGCCAATCCTGGGAAGGTTTATCACTGTTACATATTTTCTTAATTTGTGAACAATGGCTTTCACTGTGGTTCATTTGGGGTCTCAAACCATTACAAATGGCTGTGTAATTTTTCCCAGACCAATAAATGTCAGTGACTTTTTTTTTTCATTTGTTCTTGAATTCCTTCAGGTGTTTCAGTTTGAGATCATTTAATCTGCATCATGCTGTTGCAGCATCACCCATTCACTAAACCATGGGTAGGACAAATTAAAATGTAAGGTAGGGAAGAACTAGAATAATATACTTTAAAGCCAAAAGCTAAATAAAATCTTAAATCGACATCTGTTCGTTCATAAGGACAATGTATAAAGGTTGTATTAGAAACCAGAAACCGTTTGCACCTTTATGACAGTGGAAAAACTAGAACCTCAGATGAAATGTCCTGTCTTTCAAACATCTTTCATTGTTGCGTAGCTTTGTTCACAATGTTCTAACTTTGGAAGGTGTTTTCCCGACTGTAACTCATCCACAGTTTAATTTCCTGCTGGTCCACATTCAGGTAATAGTTTTTATGACTTTAAGTAGGCAGGAGGACACACTCCATGTTCCTGCTGTGAGAGATATTTCATAAGGTTTACATGTTAGCTGTAGGAGGCCTCAGTCCAGCTGGGCTCTCGAAGACGAAAGCCAGACAGCCGCGTATTTACTTCTTCGTCCTGTGCAGCCTGATCGTAAGGCTGAGGCGATACTGGGGGCACGCCGGCGGCGCACCGCTGCAAACCAGTACAGACATTTGTACTCTGCAAAGACAGTTCCTGACATACTTTGCCAGGATTTCATGAGCAGAAAAAAAAGTCAAAGAGCTAATGGATGAAAGATGTTTAACCAGTTACGACTGTTATCATCTCTTTGCTGTCAGGTGGCTGCTGCCCCCTGGTGGCTCCCAGTCAAAGGGGCCAACTGGAATCATCCTGAGGGCCAAGACTCGAACATCACAGACAGGTAGCCAAAACGTTGCTGCGTGCCTGATAAAATAACATTTCAATGCGCAGACCCTCAATCTGAAAACACATTATTTTAATGATTTTTTTTTTTTTTTTATTTAATGGGGTCTGAGTAACAATCAATGAAAATATACTTGGAAAACACACCTGTTTTCTGCAGACTGGATCATCCAGTCGTACACGTCTCTTGGGCTGACGCCGTCGCCTTCTGCTCTTGGGCCAACAAGAGACTCCCTACTGAGGCTGAGTGGGAGTACGCCTGCAGGGGGGGCTTGCGAGACAGGTGGGACGTGAGTTCTGACTGTACAGTTACGCATGCATTACTGTGTCTGAAATTAACCTGCTGGTGCACTTTATCTCCTCTCAGACTTTACCCATGGGGGAATAAACTGAACCCAAAGGGACAACATTACGCCAACTTGTGGCAAGGGGATTTTCCCGTGCACAACTCCGGAGAGGACGGATACGTCAAAACGTCTCCTGTAAGTGGGACAAGAGGTGAAGGGGAAAGTTTTTTTGTAGTCGTGGGCGTGACAAATATTTCATATTCCAGACTAGGTAGGAGAAGACTCTGTCTCAGGAATATACTCCAGTTACAAATTTACTCCAACGCCTCAAAGTTTTCAGGACGAAGGCAAATTCCTTTACGATGTAAAACTGATTTATATCTTCTCTAGTAGGGGAGAAGACAGATCTTATACCTTAGACCTTCAAAATTCATCTTATTAGAACAATTATTGATTAGTTGTCTGGCAAGGGCAAATGTGAGTTATATAGACATATCAAACAAATATCTACATAAAATTTAGATCGATAAACCTTTTAACTGGTGCTGGACGAATACCCAAAATAACTCTGAATAAGTTTGCTCTGTACTTCAATAATTTGATTCGGGCATTGTTTCAAAATTAGACCACTCATTTCTCAAAAGAAAAAAAAAATTATCTGCAAACTTATGCTCTGGGTTGTTTAAGGAGGAACTTGAAAAAGTTGCATCATTGCAACTTGCAAGTTCTGCGTGTGAGATTTATTGTAAGATAACCAAATATGGCAATATGGAGTGGTGAACAATGTTTCTTAAGCCTAGCTACCTGAGCTTGAACACAGAAGTTAAAACATGCATGCTTTTAGGAGCACATTTAATTCTTTTCTGATTAGTTGAGTAGCATCGATACCAACAAAATAACTAAATTCTGCAAAGAAGCTGTTGCTATGTACAGAATATTGTTCTTAAATATAGTCTGGATTTACATTTTAATTTATTAGTCTGAGATTTTGACAGGAGGAAATGGGAAATTAGCTCACCTGCAGAAAACCTGTGTGGAAAAAGTTACAAGAAGATACTTTGCCATACTTGTGCCTTTTTTTCAAAAATCGCATATTTTCTGCACATCCATATTTTACAGGTTATGTCTTTTCCTGCCAACTCGTTCGGTCTACATGATATGGTGGGGAATGTTTGGGAGTGGACCTCAGACTGGTGGACCGTTCACCACACCACAGACCACCAACACAATCCGGTAAAAGCAAAAGTGTGCATTTTCTCTAGTTTACTGTCATGAGTTCAGTTTTGGAAGACATTAGCGACAACAATACCTTGACTTGTCTTTCAGACCGGTCCCCCTTCAGGCAAAGACAAGGTGAAAAAAGGAGGGTCATACATGTGCCACAAGGTAAAGATGGCAAACTATATATGTAATTATTATTGTTCTGTCTTATACTTTCTTAACTTGGACATTATAAATGCTGGCCCTTCCAGATTTATTCTGATTGTACATTTTTGTCTTTTTTTAAATGTCACATATCTTTATGCAAATTTCATCAGTTTGCTGCATATTTTGGAAAGATTAATTCAATTTCAGCATCTGCACCAGGCCTGGTTACTGACTGAGTTGCACAGTGAAGACTTGGACTTGATACTGTGCAGTCCTGCTTTGCAGCTATTATCTCTTCCTTGTTGTTAACAAAGGGGGGGAAATCCAGCTTGGTCTTTCTTCCTGGTGTGTAGGGTTTGATGCTGCTAGCTGCTGTGTAACCTGTCCTCCTGCTTATTCAGACAACCTTTTCATTTTGAGTTTAAAGTATATTGATGTATAAATTTAGTGAAATTATATAAAAAATACTAAAAGCTAAACAGAGAGTATTTGAACATTACTGAAACAGTGTATCCTGAAAGCTAACCAGGTTTGTAAAGTTTACCCTTTATTTCACGGAGATGAGAGAAGGTCAGATGTTAAATTAGATGAATGGTTATGCAAACGATTGTCCTCACATCTATGATCAACCTAGCAGGATGTTGCCGCTATTTAAATGAACGTTAACTTCCAATAAATACATGATGAATTATGTATTGTCAAAGTTATGAAATCCATGTTTAGATTCGACAGCACTGGATGCAATGGGACTGTAGTTGTGTAATAAAAATTCACAGCACATATTTCTGCTTGTTTTCTGCATGACATAAGCGAAAGAAAACAGTTTGTGCTCTAGAGTTGTGCAAAAAAAAAAAAAGTTGTGCAGAAGAAAAACAAAGAAGCAAGCCTAATTTAAAATCATCCCCACTGCAGTTTTAGGATTATAGTTTGACTGAGAGTAATCTTCTTTCCTCTCTCTCCGTCAGTCTTACTGCTACAGATACCGATGTGCGGCTCGGAGCCAGAACACCCCTGACAGCTCAGCCTCCAACCTGGGGTTTCGCTGTGTTTCTCAGGAGAAACAATAACCTGAGCTGCTTGTTTAATGAAGACTTCCCTGTTGTCTGTAACCCAAGTGTTTACTAGGATTTGAACTGGATGGTACAGTTTTTTTTTGTTTTTTTTTTTGCTGCCATATTATTCTGACTTTAGAGTCAAAAAAGAAAATGTAGGAAATGTCCGGTTATTGTAAATATCCTATTTCACACTATGAGAGTGTTTTTCACTTTTTATAATAAAATATAAAAAGATGAGATTTGTAGTCTTTGTTATATCAGCTTCTTTTTATTATTATAGCTGCGTCGTTTTTTAAGTTTAGGACCATTTACAACAAAGACTACAACTTTGGTTTTGTTATGCTGCAATATGGTTGCTGTAAAATTAGTACAAGAACTTATTTTTTTTTTTGTCTCTTTCTAAGGTTTGCAAAGAGGTCATAGTAAAAATTTTCATCAGAAAAATGACATTTTGTCTTGATTTTGGGTTTTGTAAGATTGTCCCTTTTTATGCATTACAAATATAAACCTTTAGGGGGCAGTAGCTCCACAGCTGTATCTGCTGTTCCAACCACAAACTCAGCCGTCCAAATCTCCTGGACTGAGCAGCTAATTGTTAGAGCATTTTTAACATGCGGGTGCTTGATATTAAATTGAAATCAATGTTTGTTTTTTTTAATTATTTTAGCAAATCAGTTTAAATAAAACGTATGTACAGATACCTTACACACAGCGATATGTGTGTGTATTCTTTATTTCTGTTTTTATTCTGATGACTATTGCTTACAGCTAATGCAAACAAAAAAGAAATCAGTTGCCCAGATAGTTGGACTGCTACATAAAACATGACTTTCTAAATTAAGACTCAGTCCAACATCAGAGCTTCACTGAACCAAGACATTTTGGAGAACTTCACTCAGAGAAGCTATTCTTAAATGTAATTTTTCAGCAGAGCGTGGGGCATCCAAAAGTACCAATACCTGACTAAGGTTATTAACGTGGAGGACGGGAAAAAAACTCATTTGAATCTATATAATATGGTCAAGAAGGAGCTGAGAGACACCAAAATAAAGCTGGTACTATAAACAAAGTGTTCGGTGCATATAATGTATGGTACATGGGCGGGTTTCTTTGGGTAACATTTCATTTCAGTTTATCATGTGGAGAGGAAACCCTCCATCAGAACCAGGCTCAGTGTGAATCTGTCTCAACCAACTGAGTCTTTCTATGTTAAAATTTTTAGTTGTCTTATGTAAGACCTTTATTTTTTTATTTTTTTTATTAGCTGTAAGTTGTCAAAATGAACTGAAATAAAAGTTTTAAATATATCGCTGCAATAAATCAAAGTAATTAATTAATTTGACTTATTGAATGACTAAAAAGAGTGGTTTATCATTTAAATTTATTCAGACAAACATCAGCCTCAAACGCTTAGTAATTGGTGAACATGTCATTGTGACAAATATTCGTGAAAGTAATATCTCACACCTGTAATTATAATCAAGTTGTAAAGCGGTGCTAAATAGTGGATTAAGATATTTCTTGACATAAATGATTTAAAGTCTGCGGATCAAATTAGACTCTGACCCAAAATTTTCATATCAAAAAGTTGACAACAGCAGTGGATCTAAGGGTAACTTAGAGTGACCAGGGCGACTCATATTTTTGGCGTTAGGACCCACTCATGCACAATGGTTCTGTTAAGGATTCGAACACAGGGCCTTCTTGCTTCGTCCACTGCCGGCCATGTGAGAAAGGCAACAGGGCAGCCCCTCCGATAGGTTTTTCCATCCTCTTATTTTCTTTTTTCCATACTTATCCACTTTCGAAGATACTACAGGAACCCTGGCTGTCTGTGTAGCTGATCTATGTGCCGAACTGATATAGTTTGAGCTTTGACTATTAAAATGGATCAGTGTAGCAAGTAAAGTAGTTTCCTTCAGAGCAATAAAGAATCCTCCATAAAACCAAAAGCTACATTACAATGGGGAAACTTGGTGTTGGTGATCAGGTTGGGACAGAAAACTGGCAAAGAACTCCCAAACGTCTGCAAAAGAACAAAATCTTTATTTATCAGTAAGTTTACATATTACATGTGGGGATGATAAACTAAGCAATTAGTAAACAAAAACTCTAGCCTAAAGCATAAGTAAATGGAGAATAATGTAAAAAAAAATTTTAATTCTAGTGCAACTTATTGAGAAAATTCCAAAAGAAACATTTATTTCTAGAATTATTAGTGTTACACTTTTAGCAAACTAAAGTCCTACTTTGTCACAGGGAAAATCAAAAGGTTCAAATTCATAGTTGATACAACATTACTGCACAACCGCTAACATCAATTAGACAGTTTACCGAGTCTAAACCCTGCAGTCAGCTTTTAATTGAAGTTCTCACAAACCTCTTTATCTATCAGTGCACAACAGATTAACCGTTTTACAAAACAAGAAAATAACAACTTATTCCTACAAATAGCTCAACCCCCTGCTGCTGTATGATCAACTCAAAAACAATGTGAGTCCAAAATGCACCACGGAAACAGAGCAGAGCAACTAAGACAACCTGGAGGCTAAATACAGCTGCCGTCTTGGAGAGTAAAGAACAAACAGTGATATAGATTAAAACAAAGGCGATACGCTATACTAATATAAATCCTTCACTCGATCACTCTGCCTCTTAATAGCAAAGCCAAAAATACAAAAAACACTTGCAACCTTATTTTACTTTTGCACCAAAATGGCAAAAGAGTGTCTTATTGTGCTGCTAGAGAGGCGCTGAGCCTCATTAAGAATACCCTCACCACATATAATAACTGCGTGTGGTGTCGACAGGGGACGGTTTCCCCTCTGTGCTGTCTTTGTCCTTCTCTCCATCAGCCTCCCACAGGTTAATGAGTGGAGGGTAGAGCTCGTTAAGAGGGATGGAAGAGGTCTTCAGCATGTACTTCTTCAACGAGTGGTGGTAGTTTTTCCTCTTCCACCTGCGGGCCACGTAGACACCCACAGTGGCAAGGCTGAGGAAGGCCAGGGCCGTCGACATGACCGCCAGCACAGCCACGCTCTGGTGCTGGTCCGACAGGTCCAGTGCAAAGGTGGTGCCCTGTGTTGTGACATTGACACAGGACTTGTGTGTCTGCCAGTGGATGTTGGAAACCGTGAGGCATACCTCATACTCCGTGGCAGGCTGAAGGTGTGTGAGATTGTACTCGTGGACGTCTACGGGCACGCGGGCTGTGTACGTGATGTGGGGGTTGTCAATTTTCATGGTGGCAGAGGCCCATTTCAGGTTGGAGGACAGGACGTTTGAGTTGACTTTCCAGGAGACCAGAATTGAATGGGACTCCGTCTGCTTGACGTAGATCTTCATCACCTGAGTGCTGTCGAGCAGGGTCCCGTTTACGCGGATTGTGGAGACCCACGTGTCGGCACCTTCTGGGTTCTGTGCCACGCAGGTGTACCGGCCGGAGTCTTCCACCTGCACGTGAGACAGCCGGAGAGTCCCCTCGCTGCTTAGGTGGTACCGCTCTGACACGGTGTCGGTTGTGACTTTGGCACCAAGAGGGGTCACCCAGTAAATTTCAGGTTCTGGTTCAGCCATTGCCCGACAGTCTAAGCTGACGCTCATTCCTAGCTCGAGGTTCAGGTGGCTGGGGAAAGTGTCATGGGAAATGAGGGGAAGGCACTGCTCTGTGGAGTCCAGTAGCCTTAACTCTCGGACTCGTTGGCCTCTGAGTTCTGTTGGGGTTGTGCAGAGCATGGCCAGAGGCTCCATGAACCGCACTGTGGACCTGTTCGAACTCATCCACTGAATCACACAGTCGCAGCGCAGTGGATTGCTGTGAATGCTGACCTCCCGCAGGTTTGGCAGCACCTCCACAATGTGCTGATAAAGGGCAGTCAGGGCATTATTGTTGAGCATCAGACTCTCCAAAGAGGGCATGTCTCTAAATGCTAATCTGTGGATATAAGAAAGCTTTGGGTTGTTGGTAGCCTCTAGTTTCGTCAGTTCTGGCAGGTTGTCCAAAGCGTAGCGATCAATGGACACTAACTCCATCATGTTGTTGATGCCCAGCTCCTTAAGGTTTAGCATGTTTCTGAAGTCTCCTTCCTGAATTTTTTTAACCGGATTTTTGTTCAAATCCAGGAATTTCAAGTTGGGAACTTTTTGCAGGGCCAATTGGGGGATTCTGACCAGTTTGTTGTCATAGAATGATATGCTTTCCAAATTGTCCAAGCCCACAAATGCATTTGGTGGAACATCAGTGAGGTCCATCCCAGCCAGAACCAGACTTCTCAGCCTTCCCAGTGGCGTAAAGTTCATATCCAGAAGGCCAATAACTGGGTTTTCCCCAATCATGAGGATCTCAAGGTTAGGAGTTTCCTCAAACCAGCGGTTGTCTATCACATGGAGCCTGTTTGAGTTGAGGTGGAGCCGCAACAGACTGCGTAGACCTGAAAATGCATAGGGGGAGATGGAGCTTATCTGGTTGTGGTTAATGTAGAGTTCCTGGAGGCTGGAGAGGTTTCCCAAGCAGTGATCTGGCAACTCTTTGATCTGGTTCTCCTCCAGATGCAGAGTGGTCAGATGATTCATGTTTCTCAGACCCACAGCTTCAACATTGGTAAAGTTGTTCTGGGACAGATCCAGCTCCGTCAGGTTCACCAGGACCTGCAGCTCTCCACTGGTGCGAGAGATGACGTTGCTTTGCAGCAGCAACACCTGCGTGTCTGCTGACAGGTTTGAGGGGATGTGCGTCAGTCTCAAGTCATTGCAGTCCACTGTCGTTGCCTCCTTGTATGTTGACTGGGGGGTAAACCAGGGGCGGATCTCGCACACACACAAACGTGGGCATTCTTTGCTGCGCACTGGTGACAGACAAGCAAGAAGAAATCCCATGCACAGCAAGACCGGAGGTGGCCAAAGCTGAGAGCCGACTGCCATGTTGGCTACTCTCTCTAAGACGGCTTAGTAGAGAAGCAGTGTTTGCAAGAAGGGTATGAAGGAACGCCTCACAAACATCAGTGTACTTTGCTGCTGTTATAGTTGCTGTAGGTTCAGAATGATGATTCCTGAGCCAGATGGACGATTTGGTAAAGAAAGGTCACTCCTAACCCTAAAAAAGAGAAGAAAGCAAAAATAAAGTGACAGCAATAAAACAGATTATATAAAGTAAAAATCTAAGAAAGCATGAGTTGAATATTCATTATGTCTTACCACAGCTTTGGTTTTACCATCTTCTATTTACCTAACGTAATGAGGCAGTGCATATCTAGCATTGGTTGTGTTTGACAGTATCCAAGATAATCTGTTTAATTTTAGCTTCCTTGATGAGTTTGCCTTCTTGGGGATTCAGAACAAGTTTTTTTTTCCTCTCTCTCTCTCTCTCTCTAGTTTGATTTGATTGTATTCATACCAGCTTAGTATCAGTTATCTGCTTAAACAAGTGTTTGCGTGCATGCGTGTGTGCGTGTGTGTGCGGGGAACACAGCCTGCAGCCCTGGCTGTGACCCCATTATGCAACAAGCTTAAAAAGCAGGGGGTTTGGGGACTTTTAATCAACCACAGCCACATAGATGTGGTTGTGGTTGATTAGGAGAAAGGCAGAGATTTGTGAAATAAATATCTCTTTACCAGTTTATGACATCACCTATTGCCCTTTGGGTGCATGTTCAGGTTCTAAAATAAGGAGAAGTGAAAATGATGCAACATTGCAGCCATTATTCCTCAGAGATGTTTTTCTAATCCTACATTTCTGTGTTCATTTGTCAGTACTACACTACCTAGATCTGTCAAGGGGTAGGATAGGGTACCTTCGGCTGAAGAAATGTTTGCTTAAAGGACATAAAACATACATATCTGTGGATCTTATTTCCACAATTAATTCTTCATTTACTATGTTGCAAAAGTATAAATACCTCTTAAAGTTTCTCACATTTTGTCATGCTGCAACCAAAATCTTATGACCGACACAAAGCTACCATTGCATAATAAAGTGGAAGAAAAAGAAAAAAGATCTTAAAAATAAGCACATATGAAAAAGTTTTAGGCATTTATATTCAAACCCCTTTAGTCTGACGCCTCCAAGTAAAAAATCCAGTCCAGTGCAATGAATGGCCTTAGGATTTAATCTAAATTGTAAATTTTATCAGTGCATGTGTAATTTTATATTAGTATAAATCTAGGTGTTCTGCAGGGGTATCAGAAGGTCAAGGAGTTGCAGAGAACTTTCTAATGCTGCATAAAACAGCATCACAACCTTTAAAAATCTCTCTTTGACGAAACTATAATCCCGACCTGACTGTCACGCTATGGCGGCTGTACCCACGGTGTTACTCAGGTCCAGTGTTTGAGAGCTGCTGTACTGCAGCTTTAAATGTGCCCCTTCTCTAACTCTCCTGAATCAAATAAAGGCACGTCAGGAGGCCTTTGCAGAGCTGAATGACATACTGATGAGGGAATTCAGCAACTTGATGCAGCTGTGTTGTGGCACCCCTGTGCTATGGAGATGCTTTTCTTCAGCAGGAGATGAGGAAGTAAAACTCTGTTGCAAGACTTGAGTCTTGATGCTTTTAGATCTTCTGCATCCAGGCTGACTGAAACTGACCTTTTCCAAAAGAAAAATGTTCAAAGGTTCCACTGTAGGTGTGCGTGGTTAGAACAGATGCAACCCCCCCAATAAATGTGCAACTGTAACTATCCAAAAACCTTCCTTTGAGGTGTATACTTTTAAGATTCCCTTTTCCTCCGACTTGACAAGCATCAGCTGCTCTGTGTTAGAATATCACATAAAATCCCTAAGAATACAGTGAAGTTTTTGGTTGTAATGTGACAAAAAGGGTGTGTGAATACTTTGGTACGGCACGATGTAGGGTTATGTTTGCGTGTCTTCACGATACACCACCCCTCCAAAATGTAATAGATCTCCCCCAGAGATCTCCCGAAAACACAGAAAACTTTCAAGAGTAACAAAAGTTTTCCACAAAATGTTGTGGAATAACAGACGGTTGGCTCAGCTCGTAGCACCTTGGGATGGAGCGAGTGGGTGAAGAAGACTAAAAATAATTTGGTGACTGCTGCTCTACGGAGAAACAGGACTGAGCACAGCAAGTCATCATCTCTTTCTGTCGGAAAAGCAGTCAGTTATGGAGAGGTCAACGAGATTCTGACATCTCCATTTGTTAAGAAACAAGTTGCTAACGTCCATTACCAACATGACAACAAGGAGGGTCTGGGTGCAGCACACGTCCTAAACCTCAGTTAGCAGCTTTCTTTTTTTTTATTTTTTATGTTACACAATGGTAAGTCAAAATCGCTGCTGAGCAATCTGACACCAAAGTTATGGCTTGATCTGGCTGGGCCACATTACTGAGGGTGTTGGTTCTTAAAAGCCCAGAAAACACCTGAAGTCCTGCGATCATGACTGAAGACATGATTGTCTTCAGTTAACTCAGATGCTCGTCATTACGCCCAGTTACTATCTCTTACCCCCTACCTACTGGCCATCTGTCAGTTTCTACCAGCCATTCGATGTTTCATTACTGCTTTGACAGCTGGTGGTTTAAAGTAATTTTCTATGATCTAATCATAGTCTACCATAGAGAAATTTAATTATGCCACCTGAATGACTATTATCCAGCAGCAGCGGATTATTTTGCTTGAAACAAGAGTCATATTTTAACACGCCTGAAGGCGGATTTAGAAGCAAAAACGCATATAAACACTGTGAAATACAAAGTTTCAAGAAAATAAAAATACAATTAGATTAAATCATACGAATGCTTCAATGACTATGCGTCTCCATCATTTCTGAAAAATACATAACTGCAAAGAAAAATCAACTATCAGGAGAATGTCGATTATAGCTTCCCGTCAAAAGCTCCCACTGATATTCTGATGAGGATCCATGTGCTCTGGAGTGATTTATTGGCTGCTCTTCACAAACGGTTCTCCTGCACATTTGAATGAACAGATGTCCAAAAGCAGCCCGAGAGTTACACAAAGGAACAACACTTTCTCTACAGAAAAATGTTGCCATGGTAAAACAACCAGCACAAATGTTTGGATCTTATTTTAGCTGTGCTGCCGTTTTTCTGAGTGAGACTGATGCCTGCTGTCGGCGGCTGGACTCTGCAGAGACCCAGTCGCAAACAAACTGAGCTAATTCCCTCAGTAGGACTTAAAGGCACCAACGGAGACCTTCGGCTCCTCTTTCTTTCTCTGTCGGGTTTTTGATTAAGAATTATTTCTTCCGACGTACCACCCACCTCTGTTTTAATTACCCATCATCCAGTTTTCCAGATGATCCAGCCATGTTTTATTTATCTTAATTACCCATAAAAATAGCGCTTTCATACGCAATTTTTCCCCGTTCAGATGACTTTATCTCGTCCTCTCTTCCTGCATTTGTTGCGCTGCTCAGATATTAAATCCGGAGAGGCAGGCGGATTAATCCCCGCTTTCAATCGGAAGCAATAAAACTCAGACACCTGGCAGCAGGTTCTTTTGGCAGGCTGGTGTAACTGTGGGGGTCTGCATCTGCTCCCAGGGATCCCTCGCTGTGCTATGTTTTGACCTTATTGACTGCAGGAAGGTTTGCTTAGCACATATGGTTGTTTTCACTGAGGGGCTGTTTGATAATAACTGCAGTGCACAAATTCTCTCTCAGATGCCCTCCTGTGCACACTTAGACACCACAGACAGCTCCGCTGAGAGTGGCTCCCTGCCTCTACATTACCTTTGGCTTACAAAATCACAAAAGACTCCCTACATCTTTACAAATTCAGTGAACATGGACGGTACATTTATAAACTCGAAGGAAGGTTACTAGGAGGAATAGTACTGGAGTCACACCAGATATGTTCCAGCACAGGAATCAGGGAAATCTGCATCATCTTTCATCTCGTGCACATTATGTTGGCATCAACACGACACGGTTATCTACACTTCTCAAGAAGTACGCTGCCTTCTCTGAGTCACTTTGGCATGCAACTGCACACAGAATCCTTTAAAAAAAATCCTCCAACAGTTCCTGTCGGTATTATCCAGTTGACAGTGCGAGCAGGAAGCTCAGCAGCAAGATTTATCTCCTTTTCTCACCAAATCCACAAGAAGTTTAACTCTACAAATACATTATCCATGGTAGAGTTTGCATGTATCTGTCTACAGCTACTTCTACACAATGTCAAGCAGAAGTATTAATGCATTTTTCTATTCTGTCACAAACTTCTACTGATGCCATAAGAATCTGAAAATATTTTATGTGCATTTGTGTTCAAACGTTCGGAGTCAAAAGTTCAGTTCTGCAAAAACAGTTTCAAGTATTCATGAGCAGGTCTACATTTTTCTATTCTTAAAAATATAGTTAATGTTTAGTCTATCTGAATGGAAATTGTCTGTGGTAATCAATTTTCAATTCTGGCCACAGATTCTGATTTAGGTTTAGGTCTGGACTTTGACTGGGCCATTCTAACCAATGAACATGCATCGATCTAAATCACGTCACTGAGCTCCATCCATTTTACGTCAAATTTGACCAGATTTCCTTTTACTCCTGAAAAAAACACCCTCCCATCGTGATGGCTCAGTGTGTTCAGTGTTGTGGGCAGGTTTAGCTTTCATGCTGAGTGTTTTGGCCTTTAGTCTCATGTGAACAGATAAACCTTCTCTTACATGTTTGTTTTTTGTGAAAACGCAAACTTTTTAAGAGTTTGTTCTTACTTGCTGTTTCATAAAAAGTCAGATTTGTGGAGTGCACAACTAAAGGTCCTGTTGTCAGATTCCTCCATCATCACCACTGGATGCTTGGCTGGTTCTCAGTAGGTCGAATGGTTGTATGGAAATCCAAAAGTTGGGGGAATAAATTCCGGTTTCCACTTGCCCCATATTCGTGTAGCCCTGGGCAGGACACTGTACCCCATGCTACAAACTGATCTTTGTATTAGTGCATAAACGTGTGTTGTGACTGTGAATGGCTGAATTACTCTGATAAAGTCAAAGTAACGACTTAAGTGGTTGGTATGACAAGAAAAGCAGTTCAGTTTGTTTACCATTTATGCTAACTTTCTCCAGCCTGTCAGTTCAGGTTTTGGTAGGTTTGGAGATGTGCTGCGTTTATTTAGACAAGATTGTATGGCTTTACCTTAAAACTTCTCCACAACATTTTATCTGATCTGTTTGACATGTCTCTTTGTCTTTGTGATGCCGGTTGATCACAAATGTTCTCAAGTAAAACACTGAGAGCCACCTGTTCACTAATTAGATAAATAATAACTTTTATTAATTGCACTCAGTTTTATTTAGGGGCCTCAGAGTAGAGTAGCGAACTACAAATGAGCTCCATAACTTTCACATTTATATTTGTAAAAATGTAAAAAAAAAAAAAACAAAAAAAAAAACGCGATACTTTCCTTCAAGCTTAAAAAAAAAAAAAAAATCAGTTTGTCTTTGCAATATGACAAATTAAGTCCAAAGTGTGTGAATAATCTTCCGCGGTTCTTTGCAGGTAATATTTGTGCTCAGTTCAAGCCTGCTGCCATGCTGATGCAACGAGGTTCATAACAACGACAGCAGAATGCGATTGCGGGAGACACTAATGAGGCCTGTCTGCTTCATAACATGCTACATACATAACACAGTTATCAGGCAACGGGGCGACTCAGAGGTCCGCTTAACAGTACAGAGAGCAGGAGCAATCAGAGAGACTGGAGAAGCTCTGGACCTGCTGTCAGATCCAGAAGCACTTCTGTTCAGACTGTAGGATCAGAGTAGAAAAACCTTCTGCGCGGAGCCCAGACACAACACAGCAACAATCAAACTACACCAACACAGGCAGGGGAGCCCTGGGATGATGGCACTTAATATTCCTCACAGGAGGAGCAAGCTTTCTCCCATCTGTTTCTGGGGTTTGTTGTCATACTGGGTGCTAAGTGAAAGTGAATCAGCAGCTCCCAGGCATGACATTGTCATGGTAACAGCTATGCCACGGGCTTTAATGTTTGGTAACCAAATAAGAAGCTGACATGAGGAGCTCATATGGTGCCATCACTTCTGCAAGAAGGTGACTTGCAGCAGAACTCACGCAAAACACATCGAAACCCAAACCAGTAAATGTCGCAGGATCTTTCAGAAGGCGCCATATTTTTCAGCTGCAGTTACATGACAATAAATTACGGCGAAGAAGTAAAACAAGACATTCCATGATGTTCCTTGCCGCCCTGCCCGGGCAGTAGCCTGCTTCTGCTCCATTAGTATGCAGGCGTCTCACTTCACATCACAGACGGCTTTGCTGCAGCTGCTGATAGCGGAGGCACAAAGCCGAGGAGGAGGAGACGGACGCGTGTCCACTCTGTCAGAAAAAAAAAAAAGAAGGAGAAGGATGGAGAGCTCTATTTCAGCCGGAAGGTCGCGAGAACGAAAGTGATTAACTGAAGGAAGAACGACAAAGGAAGTCCTCTAGCTGTATTTGTAGTGAAAGGGAACAAATTATCCCGCAAACTTGAACAAAGCCTGTCAAGACTCCGCTGAGGTTTAAAAGTTGCAGGGTAGCAAATTGTCTCAGGATTTTCTATTTACTGCAAATCCATATGGTCGCCTTATTTCCCCGCGGATCCAAGATGGATCTTGACACAATTTTTCCTTCTCTGGCTTTAATCTTTTTTTTCTCTTCACTTTCTTGCCCTCATCCTCTCCATCCACTTTAAAGGTCCCTTTTCAGTCACAACGTCTGCGAATACTCAATATGTTGTCAGAGTTGCACTGATCAATCATGCTAGAGTGCCAGTTTCCAGTCTCTGGAGGATCCAGGCAGAGTTAGTATGCATCAATCCATCCATTTTCTTTACACCCTTGTCCCTCAGTGGGGTCGCGAGAGGTGCTGGTGCCCATCTCCAGCTAACGTTCCGGGCGAGAGGCGGGGTACACCCTGGACAGGTCGCCAGTCTGTCGCAGGGGCAGAGTTAGTATGCATGGAGGTAATCAGCCAGTGTACAGTAGATCGTCCAAGAGCAATAACGCTTCTTGCTTTTTCATGACTTTCCTGCTTTTACCAAGCATTTTACTTCAGATGTAAAGCTTACCAATAAAGAAACTATCAAGTGATGTGTTTTTGTTGTCATTAACAAAAGCACAGTAACAAAAAAACAAAAAAACAAAAACAAACCACAGGTATTAAAATATGGATTTCCATTTCTGGGTTTCACAAAATAAAACGTTTTTGAAAAGTACTCTCGCAGAAAAAAAAACGAATAAATTTGCTTTGATCACTTAACAAGAGGTGTACAGCAGTGACTTTTTTCAGACTTACACATAAGTTGTATTTCAGTTTCAAATCAACACATTTGGGCCACATGACCGTATTTTCAAAAAATTACCTATAATTGCGCATTATTCGTTGCCGCTATACATAATGCAAATAATTAATTTTGAAGGGGGAATTTGGTGAAAAAAGAAGATTTTGAAATCTCTGTTTATTAACCCCACCAGTCACGATAGTGACTAAGAAATTTATGTAACTTTTAAGGACTCCAAAAAGCTTACTGATTAAATTTTCAGGTAATGTTCAGCAAATATTGAAAGTTTAGAGTGTTTGGATAATACTTATGCAGTATCACATGTTTAGAGTAAATTATCACATGACTAGAGCTGTTTATATCTTGGTTGCACCTTGGCGAGAGGAAGACTGCCACTAACCTCCCAAAGAAGAGGCTAGTAATGTATGTTTAGCCTAGGAGGTTGGAGTTTATCTTGGACCTGGTGGGCTGCCTGCTGGAACCCCCATTTTGTCTATCCGTCATTGTGACCTTGATCAAGACGACGATTCAACCGCCATGCCAGCCGGTGGCAGTCAGAGGAGCCGGTGGTGCCAGTGTATGACTGCCTTACTTCTGTCAAACTGTACCAGGGAAGCTGTAGCTACAATATAGTAGCCAACTGCTATCAGTGTGTGAATGTGTGTGTGAATGGGTGAATGTGGACTAACCCAAAATTGAAGAATATTAAAGTCACCAAATGGTGAGAAGGAGCCATACAACTCTCCTTTGATTCCAGGCCTTGGGGTCCGGTATCCTGTAACTTTCAGGTGTGTCCCTGGTCCAACACACCTGAATTATATGGATCACCTCCTCAGTATGCAGTCCAGTCATCCAGAGTTCTGCTAATCACCTGATTCAGGTGTGTTGCAGCAGAGATGGATGGAAAAGATGCATGACCCCGGCCCTCAATCCCTGGAGTGGGAGACCCCTAGATTAAGTCTATTACTGTATGATAGTGTGACTGACAGATGTTCATGCTTTTAAATAATATAAATGAAGGCCTCTACTATAGATGTTATCTTTATGACCTATGTTAATGTGATAACATGACACTACAACTGACTGAAGTTCAATATAATTATTAATAAACACTCAAGTATTCAAATTTACCTTGGTTTAGAATATATTGATAGTCAAATTTGTACTTTACGGAGGAAATGTTGCACTAAAGTAATACAGTGGCAAGGTATATTCAAATAAAGAAACAATATTCACATATTATGATCATGTCTATTTGGAAAAAGCACTTTTAGCTCATCTTAGTATTAGAACACCATATTATCCCACCGGTCACAATTGTGACCGATCATAAAACACACTTTTTCATTTATTTTTCCACAATTTTTTAAATTATTTCCTCTTGATTAGTTCAAAGGGCTATCAATGACATCTGATTTTAATATTTTCATGTCTGGGAAAAATGTGGGATTAAATGGGTTAAATAACTATATAGAGTAATTAAATGAATAAACAGAAAATGTGACAAACTATATGTAAAATTAGCTTGATTGACTTAACAGGATCAGTACTAGCCTTGACATCAGCTCATAACTGATCATCCATCTTTAAAACTTCATCAAAAATGTGCATTAGTCGTGCCTAAGATAAAACAATGCAATGCAGAAGAATTGCACCAAATCAGGAAACCATGTAAGTGCAATGATACTGTTGCATACTGGACTGAGGATTCCCGCTATGTTTAAGCCACATTTTAATAATCCCTGGTTGTCTTTTTTTTTTTTAAATCACATTCTCGTCCTCACCACTTTGTGTGAGTGTCATCGTCTGAGCTACTATAAAATATACATCACGTGTGGGCAATGATGGCATTTAAAGTCTATCCAAGAAGCCAAAGATATTAAAACAAGCAGAACTTGCATGCATGTCACTTATATTAAAATGTCACATTCAAAACGGGTTATGATATTGCACCTATCGATGGTGTGATGTCAACTGAAATTCCTGCAATGCTTTTCAGCTCTATTTCTCTGGAGCAATTTTATAAAGGAAAATTTACAGTGGCAAAACTAACACAACCCAGAAGTATGGATTTGCACAGCGGGAGATACCAACATACCAAGTTTTGTTTTTAAAAGCACACTGAAGAAATCTGTGCAAGTTCTGCTGCTTTGAGTGCGTTCATGCCGATGACATCACGAGAGGATCAAGAATCAAACTGTTAACTCACATTGGAAAAAAAAAAAAAGGCATGGTCAAAATACAAGTAAACACGTTTGATTGGGAAATTTAAGTTAAAACATCCAAACAAAGGGTAAAAAACCCCCAAAAGAAAACAAGAACAATATAAATGCACGTACTCTGTTGCCTTTTGTGATGTCACCACAGGCATATGTGCATGTATGATTGTTTGTGTAGAAGTAGATTTTATAAACAATATTTCTTAAACAGAAAAAAGAAGAATATGCCATATGGTTTCGAATCTGCTGAAATGTAGCAAGAGTGACTTTGGTAGATTTTACTGGAGGTTTGATATTGGTAATCCTCAACTGGTAGAAGTCAATAAAAAAATTTAAAAAAACAGAAACGTCTCACTTATCGTTACAGAAACACAAGCTTCTACATCAGTGACGTCAACCTCACAACAACAACAAAAAAAAAACAAAACAAAAAATAAATCAACCACATCCAAAATCACCCTCTCAGCTGGGGGGGAGGTCAGCCTGTTGCAGCCTCTCCTCTCCTCTGCTGTGGGAACCCAGACAGGAGAACGTGCTGCAGAGTTTGGCCTATTGCGCACAATGGCTCCGATCCAAAACTCACTCAGACACACCAGGTTGTGTCTTTGTTTGGGAATTTTCTCACACTCCTCCCCAAGCCCGGAGGAGCTACGTCACAGAACTGTGAGCTCTCAGCCTGGGGGAAGGTGGCAGAACCTTGTGAACTATTGTGAGTCTGGGCCACATGGGTGACATCTGCATCAGCTGTGTCCCTTTTACACACAAGGCAAAAAAAAAAAAAAAAAAAAGGGCAGGATGCAAAGTCGAACTCTTAGATGTGCTGGTCTGACACACCTACTCTTGACTATGTGGAAAAATAAACAGCTATGGTATTGATGTTAGTAACAGGTGCCTCTCGGTGAATTAGAACCAATCGAAGTCCTTTATAATGAAAAGTGGGAGCCACAGTATACAAACGTCTACATACATTTCTGTAAAACTTCTGCAGAATAAACAACATTTATGTTAAGTTTCTGCTCCCTCTTTGCCTCAGAATTTGACATCTGCTGACTTCTTTACTGAGAGGCAGGCACACAGATAAGCTGCTGCACAGCTGTTCCAGCAGAGCTCTGCACCGGGAACTGATGCTGGGTTTATCTGCCTGGACCTACTGGTAATGATAGTGAGCTGTGAGGAAACGCATTCTCACACTCTCATAATCTATCATTTGTTGTTTTTCTTTCTTTCTTTATGGCGAGCTCAACATTTTACACCCCAACGTAGCGCACCGATTTGCTCCACGTTTTTCTTTGTTTCCTTCTTTTCATCTCGGCACAACGAGAAATAAGAATCCTCTACAGGGCGCAGCATGACTGCAAACTGTGTTCAAATTTACAAGAACAAACAGACGCACATGTTGCTGAGAAATTATGCGCAATTATACATGCAAAAAATGTTTAAAATAAATAAATATAGACATTCGCTTTAAAACACAATGACTTATTGTTTGATTTCATCTTTGCTGATCAGTGCACTTATCCAAACGCATAAATCAAGTGTCTATCTTTTAAAAAAGGAAAAGAAAAGCCTCAGTACAGCAAGAGGAAATTCACAAACGCAGAAAATGTTCCGAACAAAAACATTTGAGCACATGCTCAGAGCGAACAGATGGCACTCACCTGTGAAGCGCCGTATCCTCTGTAAATACGCAGGAATGCTGCAGGCTACTGTATGTGACACCAGTCAGCCTCCACGGCGTACGGAGGATGCGCGAAATGTGCAGTTGCTGGTTCGGAGAGTAAATAGTCGGGGTGGTTTAAAAAAAAAACAACAAAAAAAAACACACAACCCAAACAAAAAAAGAGAGAAAAAAAACTGTAAAAGTGGATGCAGCAAAATCCGTCCCACTTCAGGCACGATGTTGCAAACACAACGATGCCCCAGCAGTTTCCAGAAAAACGCACAGATGCCCACCCGCCCCACTTCCTTCTCCTCCTCCCTGCACGCCCACCCTGCGCAGGTCAGCTGGACTAAAAACCGCCTGACACTCGCTGCTAAGTCCGAACCTCACCATCTGTTGTGACACCGCTGCCATGGGAACAAAAGTCCCACCCTGTGGCGTTGCAATGAAGGAGTCAATGACTTTCTGAGCGCTCTGACAGGCTGACCCGGGTTCCGAGCTGCTCACTTTTAGGCTGGGTTCGCGCAGCGGGTCAACATCACTGACATGTTTTTTTTTTGTTTTGTTTTTTTTTGTCTTCGTTTTCCTTTAAGCTTGAAAGAGGACGCTGCGGAGGATATCAACAGACATCTGGCGCCAAGAGGCCAAACGTGATCTAAATTTAATGACCTGCTATTTAATGATTCCTAATTATTATGGGATGGAATGGACTTCAAAGTGGATCTCATGCATATTTCTCACTCTACGAAGGACAGACACACGCACTCATTAGGACCTGGATTTAGATGGACTGCTTTCCCTCAGTGGCAACTTATCTGATTCCACAGGAATCTTACTCTTAAGTCAATACATGATTACCTTAAAAAAAAAAACACCTTTAAATACAGCATATAACTTCTATTATAAAATGTGCACAGGAAATTAAGAGTTATATCTCTTCTGTGCATATTTATATCTAAATTTACCATGCAGCACTTTGAACATCAGTTCACACCTACACAGCTAATTAGTGTCATCTAGTTCTCGATCCAGTCAAAGCAATCAGGAAGTCAGCTGCTCTGTTAGTGTTTCAGCTGGTTCCTGAACTCCATGCATAACGTATTTAGATTTTTACACATTCAACCTTGATATCCGACAGGCGAGGTGGAAAATGAAAAAAAGAAACCGATGCAGTTGTAAAAACGGGTACACTGCCCAGCTTTACGTCTGTCAGCAAGCAAACTCTGATGATATGAAACACTGAACATTTAAGAGTGACACAAAGACAAAACCAGAAGAAATCTGGAGTGGGGGACAAAGACATTTTCTCAGCATTGGATGTTTTGTGGTAAATATTTAATATGTATAAATCGCATCTTAGTAAAACTGCAGGGTGGGCCTGCTATAATTTGACTACAGCAAAGACCTTATACAGTTGATTCAGCATTCACTGTGTGTGTGTGTGTGTGTGTGTGCGTTCCAGCTGGCAAAATCATAATTTCCCATCATTAACCTGCAGCTCTTGTGGTGTGGTTGCCGTGGCAACTCCTCCCTCTCAGGGAGAGGCGATGCAGCACATCCGCACCGGTTTATTAGATTTCTGATCACACAGCTCCTTCCACATGGCCATCTGGGAAAAACAAGTGAACGAAAAAACGTGTGCCCTCCGCTTTACCTTCTGCAAGTCTTTGCGTTGTGGCGCTTCGTCGGCTCTGCTGACGAGACAAGGAGCTTTGTATTGTGTTTTTTTTTTTTTGGCAGCGTTTGTTTTCAGTCACACTGGCAAGGAATGTAAAGTACGAAGCGAGAAGATGAATGGTGGGATGAAAATACACCACACAGTGAAAAGTAGATAAAGACGCACTGAGACTCTCTCCTCTCTGCAGCAGCTGAGCTGATGAACGCCTCCTCCGCCTTTCAGCAGAAAGTCTCCGTCTGAGTTCACCCACAGTTTATTCGCAGCACATGCTCGACATGGAAGGAGTTTGACTCGCTGAGATTAAAGTAGAATCCAGGAGATGCTAATTAAATGTTCTTGATCAAATTGGCAGCTTGATGCAACTGGAACAAGATGACTGCGGGCAAACATGCAGCAGCACATTTGCAACCTTGTTGTACATCGCAATTACACCATTGTAACCAGCAACCACCTTCTGCCAGGCTGCCGACAACACTGTTGACGGAGTGCGCACGGCGCCACATTCCCCACAACAACCGCACACTAATCCGAGTCCGTGTTTGGCATGGTTCACGCTGTCTAATCTGCAGAACTGATGAAATGTAGACAGGCGTTAGATGCAGACAATCTGATGCACTCTGATACAAATGAAAGCTGTCTGAGAAGCTCAGCACTCGGCTGGCTCAGCACCTTTCAGCATTATCATAAATTTAGCATAATACGCTCCAGTAAATTTTATGGAGGGAGGTTTATATTTAATTGCTTACATCCAGTGTTTAGGAGAAGGCTTTGGTGTAGTGTTTTTTTTTTAATTAATTAATTTATTTTTTGCTGAAAGGCTAAGAATATTACTCCTCAGACTTAGAGCGTATAACAATGTGAGATGATTGATGTGCATTTGCATTTTGACAATTTTCTTCTGATATTACAATGACCACACAGGTCAGGGATGAAGTTGTGAAGAGCTTTAAAGCAGTGGTAGCTTAGAAAACAATATCACATCCTCTCAGTGTGGCTTACTGTTAAATATTTGTCCTCAACTGGAAATCTACAAAGACCCGATTGTCTTGATCCAACAGGATGTGTGCAGCATTTAATCTGAGAAGCAGCCAAGGGCCCCGTGGTGTCTCTGAAAGAGCGGTAGAGATAATTTACTTCTTATTTAATGGAAGTTTGGTATGATCGTTGAAAAAAACGGGGGAGTGTCCCAGAGAGTGTCTGTTTTAGCGCTATATATGGGATATTTTTGTTTTTTTTGTGATGTTTTTTTTTTGTTTTTTATAATTTTTTTTTGGTGCTTTTTATTTTTTTTTAGATTTTTTTTTTGTGATTTTTTTTTTTTTTTTGAGGGTTTTTTTTTGTGTGGGTGTGTATTTTGTTTTACACAAACCATTTTTTGCTTGTTTTTTCGCGCTTTTTGTTTTCTCTAGACGGGGCGCGAACAGTTTTTTTGCGTGTGTAGTGTGTGTTTTTTTGGAGGGGAGAGAAAGGGGTGTTTTTTTTTGTCTTTTTTGTTTTTTTTAGATATAGAGTTTTTTGTTAAATTCACGGTTCGCACGCGTCCTTCACTTCCAGTGTCTAGGGAATGACACAGATATTGGATCTGTTGCCATAACAGTCCAGCTTGAAGTTTGCTAGAAGTCAACTCAAAATGGTGAAAAACTAACCCTGAACACGCAGCATCATGCTGTGGGAATGCGTTTCTTTAGCAGCACAGGAAAGCTGGTTCAAGTTGATTAGATAATGGGTGGGTCTGAATACACTGTAATTCTGGAGGAAAACCTGCTTGAGGCTGCAAAAGACTGAAGACCAGTTAGAGCTACAGTAGAATGGGCTCTTAAAAAAAAAAAATTCTGGCCCCACATATCAATTCAAAAAAATGGCCCCGTCATTTCTGCTGGTCTGTGCGTGGAGCAGAGCGTGTCGTTTTGTGCTCAGGTACAGCTGGCAGGCTTGATTATCCTCAGCTGTAGCTCATCAAAGGACCTGCTGAAAAGACTGGAGAGAGTTTGCTCTCTGGGTTTTGCTCCAAAGCTGTTGAGAAAGGGCGTCTTCTCACTAGTTACTAACCTGTTGCTCTTGCTCCTTGTTTTCCAAACATCTTTTGGAGGTTTGCTCAAATCAAGCCCTCGCTGGCTTCTGAGAAAATGACTGAAGACAAAACTATGATGTTCTACTCTCTGAGCTACTGTTCCCCGCTTTGACTGCAATAACTTCAGTGAGATGTTTCTTGCCGCCATCTACCAGTCTCTTTCTGTAGATGCGTGCACTTTCATATTAACAGTAGCAGGGCACTGCTGTTGGCTCAGCTGTGAGTGATTCTTTTTATCATCTTACCCGATGCTCCAGAGGCAGAGCTTTGAGCAAATAGGAGGCACAATGCACAAGCAGGAAAAGGGTTGCTACGGGAGATTTTAGGCTTTCTTAATAAACGTACATGAGTGAATGTAACAACCCTCTAAGTATGATATATGACTATAATTATGACCCATAAACATAATTTAGTGGCAGGTCATAGATCAAAGGACATAACTGAGCGGGTCAGTGGTTCTGCAGTGCTGAGGCGAGCGTCTTACTGCTGATGCTTTACTCCACTTGTCTCCTTGGAGATGATGGTCACTGCAGTTCAATGCAAATGTTTTTATAGGCCGTTACTGGATGTAGCTGTTCAGTTCAGATGGCTTGCAGATTGGCAGTGCTTGAAGATAAGGAGTTTTTGGCTTTGAACAGTATAAAAACTAATTATCCATCAACCCAAAGAGTTACCACATCTGAGCTTCATTAAGATCTTAAATGGACACAGATGAGGTGACGTTCTAGTATATTTAAAGAAAAACCTGCTTTCTTCTTATAAAGCAGTTAAAATGAAGGATATTCATCAGTGATTGAAGAATGTGTTGCGCTTCTGCAGGTTCTTAAATTCTTTGTTTTTTTGTTTCCACCTGTCAGTCAATAAAATCCATCCGAGTCTTTCTCGTCTGGGTTGAAAACGTGCTCGGCTTTGTCCGACATTACGGGGAGAACTGAAAATGTGACTTTAACCGTGTGATCACTGCAGGGGGGGGAAAAAAAAAGAAAAAGATATCTTTAGCTTCACATGTTCATTCTGGAAAAGGAAAATCACCCCCATCCTCCATCCTTCTGCCTCCCTGCTCGCTCCCCCCTCTCTCCTGCACCAGCTGAACAAAGACAACTGCTCTTTGTTGGCTTCATGCTCTGTGTGAGACTGAGGGCCAGCAGCTTTTCACTGATACAAGAAGCAAAGATAGGAGCATTCAGCAGAAAAGAAAAAATTTAATACTCCAAAACATTTTTGGCCTTGAGTCTCTATTTAGATCCCAGGTGCCTTTTTCAGATGTTTTCAAAAGAGATAAGAGTTAAGAGAGCTGAAGCAGCTGTATGAATGAAAGCGCTTCAACCAGCACCTTTTCTTGTTTAAACCACTTCATTTTTTTTTTACATATTCTGCCACTTTCAGTCCTTCAGCTTAAAAACATCACAGGTTTTCAAAGAAATGCTGCTTTTTTTCTAGTCAGAAAGCTGAGAACTTGTCAGAATCAAACTATAAAGCACTTCATCCTTACATCCTAACATTTTTTTTTACTATTGAACTTTTCAAACTGACTTTTTGTAAATCTTGTTTCCCCTCTCTCTCTTTTAGTTGTTTTTCTTTCTTTCCCTCCATTTTTTGTTTTTCAAAAATAAGTAAACATTCATTCATTCAAAGGAGAAATTGCTGCCTATGTAAGTGGGCAGGGGGGGGAATCACGGAGGGCAAACACATATTACAAAGGGGAAATGGATTTTGCTTAGGAGGAAAAATGAAGAGTGATGGAATTTTTTCCCCCTCTGTTGCCACACCCAGTTGGGAACCAGTTTGCTCCGGGCTGGTGGGCTGCTTTACCAGGCTGGTTACTCGAGGAGGGGGCTGTGCAATATGTTTTTGTCTACATTTGCAAGAAAAAAAAAAGCAGATTTTGTCTTTTCTTGTTGGTTTATCCTACCAGTTACCCTATATATTATTGCCTTGTTTGTTTGGAAGAATAAAAGGGGGCTTTTATAATTAATCATTTCCATTACACATGGAAAATGCATTATTAATTGCAGATGTCAGATTGGGTTCTCTGCATAAACGTTGCACAGTACAACAGAGGCTCTCTGACAGAGGATAAATCCTGCAGAGTGTTTCAAGTCTTGTGGTGAACGGGATAATTTAGCCCCATTTCCAGGCCGGCTTAATGCTAATAGATGAAGAGTGAGAGAGCAAGAGGAGAGAAGGTGGCCATTAGCACTTATAAATCAAGATGATTTCGAAGGAGGACGAGGACGATGATGTCAAGAACGGGGAAACGTGTACATGAAAGCGCTTCGCCGAATGGCCAGTCTTCACATGTTCAGTTGTTCTGTTATAAGACACATTCAGATGTCCTCTGAGTCAACACTGATGTCGTTTTCAGGGATCAATCAGCAGGTGATCCCTTTAAAGTCCGCAACGCAGCATCGCGTTTGGAGCTAATTGCAAACTCAGGATCCAGCAGACTAATTGGCACACATTTGGGATTTTCTTTAAAAAAAAAAAAAAGCTTCATTAGGTTAGATCAATACAGGCATGTCTTCAAAGAGACACAGTCCAGTAGCATTTCAACCCTTCTGAGCCTCATTATGTATGAATAATTAACAGATTTTAAGTAAACAAACAGCGTGGCCCTGCTTCTGTCCTCGATGTATGGAGGAGACACATTGTTCTGTCTTTGTAAGAGAGTGGCTCTAATGTGCAAAAAGCAACCAAGCGCAGTCTAAGCTTACTGTCAAGTCTCCACTCATACAAAAAATTAGGACATCCATTAAATATTTAGTTTTTATCAAGGAATGTTCAAATATGAGTGTATGTTATTAATTTGTTTTATCCACATCTGAAAAAGAAAGTGATTTAAAAATATACATATATATATATATATACCTCCCTTTAACGATTCAAGATTACCAATAAACCAATAATCAACAAAGGTTAAAACTTTGGCTCATTTCACTTGTCAATAACAACTTCAAATGTCAATTGATTTGAGCTTAAAAACTGAACAAAAGCCGTTCTGGATCCCTGTTATGTGTGTATATGTATTCAGATGTGCTCTTTTTTTTCTTCTTCTTCTTCTTTTTTTTTTTTACAGATGGTCTCTAATTCTAAACAAGCATCCCCCGATGCTCTGACGTATACTCTCTGATGAAAAGGATGAATCATTCTGGGTTTTCATAGCTGTACATCTGCAGTATTTCTGGGGTTTTCAGCTGCAATAAAATAATTTGCCTTTAAAGCTCACATAAGGAACCAGATTCTGCCTCCACCACCCGCTGGGTAATCGTAATCTGCTGTATCTGAATCTGACACCAACACTGGCAGCAGTGTAGGGAGCTTTGGGGGTCAGTCGGTGTCACCAATCTTGTTCAGGTGCTGTTCGACATACAAGTACACGACCTTTTCACTGGCGACCCCGAGACTGAGGCTGAGTCAGCTTTCTGCCGAGATACAGACAGACAAAGCAAATTCGCTCGTATCGGTGTCGGCCTCCTGCCATCCTCCACCTCATCTCCCCTCAGCTGCAATTTCCACATCCCACCCTCCCTGCCTCCCAATGCCGCTGTTCTTGTCACTCATCGCATCTAGGCAGACATGAATTTAAGATATTAATGAGCTCATCTGACAAGAACAGACACACACTGTGGGACAATGTGGGACAGTTGGAAACAAGCCATAATGTTCAATTTACAATCTTCTTATGAGCAACGTGAACGGCTGTGCGACCTAAATCCTCTGGACAGAAATTAAAATTGTTGTTTTGTTTTTTTTTCCTATGCTCTCTCCTTTAGAGGAAGACAAAATGAGTGATGATAACCTATATTTTATTTGAAATCCTACTTGGCTTACATCACAGGGAATGTCCCAACTGCCCGGCTGAAGCATTGTTGTTTTCACTTTAGCCACGGATCGAATGAATGAAGAAATCCACAAGCAAACAGCTATTTGAAACTTAATTAAACCAATAAAATATTACAATTTTGTTTACTTTTAAAAATAAACTTTTTCTGTTTCCTACAATCAGTTTCAGACTCTAAAGACGTGATATTATTGACTCTGTGACAAAAAGAGCTCATTTGCATGCATGCTGCTCTTCAAAAGTGTGACTACATGCACACACACATACACAGGCACACACACATATTCTTGTACTTATAAGGGAAGTGAGGACTTTTGTATTGACTTTCATTCATTTTAGTAACTGCATTCATGCCTAACCCACACTTTTTCCCGAACAGTAACCATTACTAGTCTATTGCTAACTTAATTTACACGACAGCTCTACATCTAACCAGTAGATCATAAAAAAATATAATATTATTATTGTGTAATTGAGCAATTTGCTTTTCCATCCATCTCAAACCCACATTCACATTAACATTTATTAAAGTCTATAGATCTGGTACCAAATATTCAGTATTATTGCACTGTTAAATGACTTTTATTATACAACTGCAGGTTGAAAACTATTTCGGCCATGTTTTAAGATCCAACAACTACTCAGATTAGCGTTACAGTTATGTTAGGTGACGAAGGAGATAAATGAACAGAAACCTCCATTAGCTGATATGAGTAACTCCAAAATGAATACAATATGGAGGAGAAAATTATAGATACCGAGCCACGGAGAAAAATTCAAAGACAACAAATGGAGGATATCCACTCAATCACATCAAATGAGATGATCTGAGATATAATATGGCTTAGTCAGTCGAATTACAGTGTTATGAAGTATTATCACACACTCCACTGCCTTCCACCTCAGGATGTAACTGGGGACACGTTTCTGCTATTCGACTCGGAGCCAAAAACTCTGCACTCATGCCAGACGACGTACTTGAGTCTGTCAACCAATGGAAATGAGGCAGTTTGTTCATGCATCCCTCTAGTTCCCTGGTGGAGAATATGGCTCCATTTGGTATTTAAATGGGTCAAACTGTGGTGATTTATTCATGTTCTGAGTCTTTAGTGCCACTCCTCTTGACAGGCAAGCTGCGGGCTCACCCGCCTCTGAACGGAAAAGCTTCTTGATTTTCAGCCTTTCATCACCCAAATGCAAATATTCTTACAAACAATTTAAAATGTATCACCAGCAATTCTTAGGGGTCTTTGAAAAATATTAATACATCAGTTGTTTTTTTGTTGTTGTTTTTTTACAGTGTCACATTATAACTGTGATAGAGTGCTTTATTGTTTAACTGTGATGAACCAACCCCGTGTTTTGAGTTATTGAAAGCTGGAAGGAAAAAGATATGATGTTTTTAAATAGTTTTAAAACAAAAATCTGAACAGTGTGGCCCCATGAGTCAAAACTGTATTAAACCATCTTTTGCTAAACTATAGTAGATCTGACTGAACATTTAGGGTTGTTGTTCTCTCTGGAAACAAGTTTTTTTCAGATACTAACAAGATTTCTTTTAGGACCGCCCTGTATATAACTCCACTCATCCTTTCCATTAAGTTTCCCTCTGTCTGCTGAACAAAAGGATAATACTTCCATCACCATGTTACCATTAAATTGCTGTGTCACAGATGTATTTTTTCCCCACTCAGGGTAGTGCATAAAACTATGTGTAGTTTATGTTATTTTGCAAGTTGCACTTGAATGCACCCCTGCTGCACAGTCATAGAAAGCTCTGTGGGGAGCAAAAAATGATGAATCAGCACAGTACATAAGTGATTCTGAAGGATTAAACTGTATAGAAGACAAAAAGCTATTTTTTAGACCATAATCCTTCTCTGAGCATTTTCCCCAAGCAATTATTTTACTATCAATAGAGAACAACTGTCATTATCCCAAGACAGAGATTTGAATTATATACAGAATGGATTTGGTACAATGTAAAACGCTGGACAGGAATACATTTTGGAAAAGAGAATAGCTGATTCTTGGAGAGCAAAGAGCACTTAGCAATGAGGAACAAAAGAATAGAAAACTGATGCTAACATTACCCTTGAACACCTTGCTGTGATGCTGCCAAAGCTCTGTTCTCCTTCTATCAGCAAGCTTTCCTGGCAGTGCAGTTGGATGTGACAGGTGTCCAAGCAGTCACAGTATCTTTAGGCAGACATTTCTGCTTTCATGGACTCCAGGTCACCTGTGGCAGTGAGAGACACAAGAGAGAGCTGCATTTCTCACTGTCCTCAACCGTGCAGCCGATAAACTGCACAGCACTGCAGGCCAACATTTTTTGGTAAATAATTCTCCAACATGTCACCTGGTAAAATAAAGGTCATGAAAACTTTCAATACTTACTTTCCCCGCCGTAGACAATCCTTAGAAAATTGAATCCCTGAAAGAGTAGGCCTGATTCAAACAGATAACGCAAAATCACCAGAACTACACAAAGTGTTCACAAAAGGCGAAAGAGCAAATTACAAATCACAAAAAATGAGATTCGTTTTGACCCAAAAGAACACAAATCATTTTCTCAGGGATTAATTTATGAAAGCCTTGTCTGGTTTTTCTTGTTTCGCTTTGGTTTAATCCACATTCTGCATCAGTATGCAAAAAAAAAAAAAAGAAAAGAAAACCAGTAAGTCCTGCCAGAGGCATGTTTAAGGCCTGGGAAGTCCACAGTAATTACACTAATATGCCCCCACTCAGCAGGATCATTTGTTTGGTTTCCAAAAGGGCCGACCAGATGGTCCCCTGAGCCCAGTGTTTCTCCATATTCATGAGCTAAAGTTTGACCCTGACACCCCTGAAGGGCTGACCTCTAACCTGGACTCTTTAGGGCATCAATAGGACACAGAAGACAGCTGAAGGAGAAGCATTGCACCAGGCATAACAAAACCCCACCTCCAGCATGGATGAGTGCCAGGCCCCTCTGAGTGAAGACATTTGGAAACGTGTGAGCACCAGAGTGAGCCAAAGCCTGGCGAGCTTTTCTCAGGGACTGATGGGACGTTGTCTCTGGAAGTGGACATCTGTCCCAACCACGTAAAGTCCCACACAGAGACGGTTTGATGGGTGGAGTTCACAGGGAAAATACGAATGACGTTGTGACATGTCATCATTGTTCAGGATAGTGTTTGTGAACTGGATGATGATGCTTTAAGAAAGAGTCCATCTGCATCACCACATGACACAAACAAAAACAGTTTTTCAATCAAGCTAAACAGATTTACACTTAAGCTGCTGAAGCCAGAAGAACCAGATAGCCAGTTATGTTCACCAAAAGTAATTTCTCAATGCCAGAATAAGAGGTAAGAGTTTTCTTTTTCTTCAAATCCAGAAGTTACTTTATTATTTACTTCACTACTTTAAGCAATCTGGGAAAGCTTCCTAGGCAGACCTGTGGAGGTATTTTATTGAGAAAAAGTGCTGCCTGCATCTGTGATATCAAGGAAAAAATTTTAAAAACCAGGCGAGATGTTAGGAGAGGGATTTGTGAACCTCCATCTTCTAATCAGCAGGTGTAAATGCCCGAACCTCTGAGCTTTATGACTCTTTGGTTCTTAAGCTGAGGCAGCGTCTTAGACAAAATACATTTATATATACATACATATAAAAAAAGAAAATCACCCATCAGATACTGTATCTTCTGAGGTAAATTGGGGAATTGTATGCAACACGCTGCTGTGAACTAGATATAATCCGCAGGAGACTAATATTAAATCCTTAAAATGTTCAGGTTAATCGCGTGCGCTAACTAATACATGTGCGAAAGAGATAAAATAAAAACAGTTGAGTCACCCCACCTCAAACCTCAGCAAAAAAGACCAGAATACAACCATTGGCATATTCTGGGTGAAAAATATTATCAACTTAACTAAAAAGCACTTGTTTTGCACATAATGCTAGCTGAGAAATAACCAAAGTTAGCTTGAGGCAACAACGTGATAGACGGGAGAGTAGCTCAATATAACCACATAAAATATATTTTAGTCCACAAGCAAACATAAAACTTCAACAAAAATGTTTTTAAAAAGTACTTATCCGGTGAAAGTCGTTGCTGGCCCCGCTCTTTAGCCCGCGAACGTTAGCCTCCAGCCGGTAAATATCCCACAATGCAACTGTACATTTAAAATTTACAGTACAGCTGTGCTCCTTGATCCAGCGGTCCAATCACGTCCCATAACTTTCCATACGCATTTAAGATCACAGTTAAGAGCAGCAATTTCAAAATCCAGCCACCTTACTGTATTTTCATAATATAGTTTTTACAGCCATTTGTTTTATAAGTGTTTTTATTCCCTTTCAATTTCTGATCTAATTTATATTCACTTGTGCTGCCAAAAAACACCAGGGCTTGTATCTAAAAGGACTCACAACGAGTAAAGTAGATATTTTAATGGTGTGCGTTTCAAACTTCCTGCAGTACCCTCATGAGAAATTGTGTCCATGTGCCTCTTCACCACATCCATTTGATAAAAAATAGCTGAATAGCTTGTTATCTCTATTCTACAGTGAGTGTAACATGAAAACAATGATTGTGTTTTTGCTGCAGGCCAGAACAGAGTAAACAGTGGAGGCTCAGAATGAATTTAAGTGACTTTATGAAAGTGATGACAAATATGTTACTCTGTGACAGCATCATTTCTCCTTCAAATGTGACGATAGCAAAATAAGCCATGTGGAGTTTTATTATTATTATTATTATTATGATATTTTCTGGCAGTGTTTACTCATAAGGAGCTGTGTGACTGGCAACAGAAGATACTTGTGTACATCCATCTGACTAACTGGTTCTACTCTGGAGGCAGAAGAGCTCCGTGTTTGTCTTTAAAATATATTTTATCAGTGTAAACTCATTTAGAGACCATTTACCAATTAAAAAGGGTCGTTTATGCCATTTAGAATACTATGTTCTAGTAAATTTTTTGGGCATACGTGAATCCAAAAGATGAACAGAAATGTGCGGCCTCAGGGAGATGGCACCTTCGACTGGCTAAAAGCCCTCTGGATGGGTTTGTGTAAGCCGATTATCCCCTACTCAGAGATAATCACGTAACATTTTATTTTGGATGACCACAAATTAACCGCTAATTATAGGCTTGTACAAAAGGCTTGTAGATTCAGGATATTTTCCACAATATGCACTCTGGGTTGTTTTTTTTTAGCGACAGCAGGGATTTGCGAGTGTCTTTTGCTCAAGCTGTGCCCCAGAGGTAATGTCATGCACATTGCTGACATATTATATTTATGAAACAGGTTAGGCGGTCTTGTATGGGTCATTTATACTGTGCTGCTCTGCTGCTTTGGAAATGTTTCACAAATTCCTCACCACAGCTGTCATACCTTGTCCTGATCTGACCCCGATAGCAGATTAAATACGTGGCTGAAATGAATGTCTGATATTAATGCAGGCATGAATATTTCTTTGCAAAATTTAAATACAAACCAAATGAAAGGTCACTGAATTCATTCAGTCTTATCTCATGTGCATTGGTGGTGTGCTGGGGAGGCCTGCAGAGACAAATACCTGTGCATGGTTATTGAACAGCTTCATCAGTTGCAGGTAGAGCTGGCAGAAAAGGGGGACACGGTGCATCCAGAAAGTATTCATATGGCGCTTCACTCTTTTCACTTTTTTATGTTGCAACCTTATTCTAAATTGCATTAAATTAATCGTTTTCCTAAAGATTCTACACAGTTATGACAATGTGGAACATTTCTTTTGAGTGTTTTGAAAACGTATTAAAAATATAAAACCAAGAAGTCACATTTACTTAAGTATCGACAGCTCTTAGGTGGATCAGCAAAGTATTAATCAAAATCCTAATTCTTATGTAAATAGGATTTCTCGGTTATGTGTCCCCGGGACCCCCTTGACCCAGAACTCATTCATTACCTTTGTCTCTACAGTAAACCTTTTAAAATCTTATAGTTCTCCTGGGAGCTTTTGTGTGAGTTCAACATCTCAACAAAACCATGACTCCTTTAACCTGATTTTAAACCAGTGATTTAGCCATGTTCATATTCTGTGGGGATGTTAATACAAATCTAAAAGTAGCTATTAAAACTTCTTTTGTCCTCCATCAAACACATTTTCTGTTGTTAAAAAAAAAATAACCTTGATCAGATGTACACCTTACATCAGCGTACATGAAACATCTTCTAAACAACTATTATCCATGCAGACATTTAAATTCTGACTAAATCTTTTCAGGAATTCTGTGGCTACACACTTGTAGCCACAGATTCTAGTTAAAATGCTGCCATTGAGTTTCAAGCCGTTCGTTCCCTGGGAGGGGAACCCTGGGCTTAATGAGGAGAACGAGGTCAGGAAGCGGCAAATGACCCCTCAGGTGTCGGTACAAGTGATGCTGCATTAGCCTGGAAATGAACCACTCAAAGCATCAGGCATTTCGTTTACATGTAGATTCCTGAGTGACGTTGAAAGCTCCAAGTAAAACGATCCAGAATAGCAACAATAGCGTTTGTCTTCATTCTTGCTTTAATGAAAGTAATAATAGAAAAACTCTGCTCCACTCACGAGGTGTCATTAGTGTAACTCATTAAGCTTTTACGGAATTTTAATCAGGATAACAAGGATAAAAAATGAAAGCCCTTGTTTTGCATGTAATCCCTCATTCAAAAAGCAGCTCTGCTGTTCAGCTTCCGGCATCTTTTTTTTAAAACGAAACTCCTCAGGTGCAGGTGCTTAATAAAATCTGTGGGACGTTACAGCAACTTTTCATAAACACATCTTTGTACCCCGTTCTGCTGCAACACAGAAGTCTCGAGCCTCGCTGCAAAAGCGGTCACACTTGAATAGACCGACGGACCATCCTGCCAATCACGAGTTCTCTCTCTGCGGATTATGAATTGGTTCCACTCCACGTTCCCACATCATCACTTGGAAGGGAGGAGAAACTGTCTTCATCAATTTTCATTTGCTTTTTTTCCCTCATCTGCTGTCACATGTTCATTCATATTCATCACTGGCTGCACAAAGCAGATCAGCGAGCTTTGTGTCCATTCCTGCAGATCCTCATCCGAGATAATGAGCTGACTGTCACACTGTTTATACGCCGCGTTATGTTAGAGTGAGCTCTAAAGAGAAACCGAGCAGAATAAGAGGCAATTACCACATCCTGATACTGTACTGCTGGTAATGATCTCCAGATGACTGCGGTACACCGTTAGATACAGGACAGATTAGACTCAGGATAGCTGATATGGTTTATTCTCAGTAAATCCAGAAACAAAAAAAAACAAAAAAAATAAACTGAGATGAACTACAGAGCAAGTCCAAAGACGACAGTTTGATGAAACAGCCAGAAATTATAGATGATAGAATGAGATACGCAAGATCAGACAGCGGAGAAGGAGCCAGGCCGTTTCCAATTTTATAAACATGATATAAACTGCAAAATAAGATCAATGACTTGTATTACTCTACTATCCTACAGTGATGGTAGTGCTCTGGCTTTTTGTCCAGAGCCTGTTAGTACATAATTGGGTGATAGACAGTGGTGGAGGAAGTA
>NW_006800125.1:485505-519929 GCF_000485575.1 Poecilia formosa | reverse complement strand
AGAATTTAATGAAGGTTGTAGCTCAAAACAGTCCAGGCAGGCAGCACGGCAGGAACAATAGCACACTGCTAATAGCCGGTAGCAACTAACTAGGAGACTGAAATGGGAGCTCAGCAGGCCAGGACTTAAACAGCGCGACTGGAGAGCCAGACGAAAGATGTACAAATCAAGGAATGAGACACAGCTGGGATCAATCACCGGGGAAGATGCAGAGACTCACAGGGAACAGGACACAGAAAAAACTCAAGAATAAACACAGAAAACTATGGGTCACGACACTCTTTTGTTTAATTTCCCCTGACCTCTCTGATAATTTCTTCTCCTAATCTTCCACTCAGGCTGTGAGTGGTTGCTTAACAATACGAAGATGAGAGACACATAACGGCAGCATAACGTTTTATGGCAGAGGGGAAAATGAAAGAGGCTGGTACTGAACTGTAAAACCCAGTAGGTAATTATAGTGGTGTGTGTGTGTAGAAATTTGGACTCTCAGAAATCAGACTTTTTGCAGATATTTGAGTCTCTAACAAGACTTTTAAGGCCTTCCTCGTGACACTAGACGAGGCTGCAATAATCTTTACCCCCCCAGCTGTTCCTGGGATTTTCAAATCATTTGATCCAATATTTATGATCCTGAGAACATTTTGAATTTCCGGATGCTTCCCACTATGGTATTTCATCAAATGAATGATTCAGTATGTTTATGAAATGGTCTATAAATAAGTAATATACCTATGTTTATTTTGAATATAGGATTATACTCTTTGAATGAATCCAAGTTTTTGTTTTTCTCCTTAGAATATTGCAGTGCATGTTGGTAGCCATGACGACAAATCGACCGCAGGCAGAAAGGTATATTAAAATACACTTTTTAAGTGCGTTGGAGCAGCTTCTCCCATGGAGTTTTAAAAAAATAATCTGCTACTCTTAATAAATATCTTAAAGTGACACGAGAAGCCTTTCCTGCTCCGAAGCACTTCTTTGACAATATTCTAAAAGGACTGAAGATTCAGTTGGCTTTGTTTTTTTGTTTTATCTCCACACACGTCCAGCAGGACTGTACAGTGGCAGAACTGCAGAGATCTCATTCAGGCTTCCTCCCATGGTCCAAAAACGTTACTGTGAGGTTAATTGGTGTCTCTAAATATTCCTTAGGTGTGAGTGTGTGTGCATGGTTGCTTTTTCTTGTGTGTCTCTGTGTTGGTTTGTGATAGACTGGGGTCTTGTCCCAGGTGTACTACACATCTCACCCAGGCAGACGCCTGCTCTCCTGCAACCCCACTCTGACAACCCAGAGTTCATGTTGGATATGTGACACCTGCAGAAGAAGAAAACCCTCATTTCATCAAGCTTACTTTATATACCGTTACGAAATTGTTTGGAACCGATAAATCCAAACGTAGTGCAACTATTTAGCCCACTTACTTCATGTTGAGTGGGAGGGAGCTGATGGACAGAAGATGAAGTTGGTTCAGGAAAAATGGACGCATTCTTAAAACCGAAAGTAAGACACTTCTGATTAAATCTGACCCTCGTAGTTCTGGTTCTGGGGGAAAAAAAACAAAACCTAAAGGTGTAGTTTCTTTTGAATCTCTTTTTTCCCTCCTCCAAACTTGAGTCAACCAAAATACGCATGAAATGTTTGCGCTGACATTTCTGGTTCAGGTTAGCTAGTTAACGTTTTGTTTTTGTCTCTTACTCTATTAAGCTTTAGAATATACGTGTGTGTGTGCGAGTGTGTGTAATTCTCAGCGGCCTCGGCACCTGCCTGATAAACCACAAAGGATGCAACTTGATCTGCTGAGAAGCGTTTTTATTATGTTCGTCTTTGAATTTATTGCTCTCGCGAAAGCACATACTTCGCCTCAAGGAGAGTGTGTTTACATCAGTGGGGGGTTTCTTGTGGAAAGAGCGGATGCGTTGTTCCTATTGTTTCTCTGCGATAACACAAAGACGTTTCAGGCTCTCTCCTCAGCGCCTCCCTTTCCCGTAGACAAGCCCGCAACTGCTGTAATCAGCAGAAAATCAGTTTTTTAATGCGCGCAGCCCCAGAGCCCTATGTCTTTCTGACTGTTAGTGGAAACAGATATAGAACTGTGCAGAGACATTAGGGAAAAGATGACTCATTGTGTTTTAGTGCAGCTTTCTTTGTCTAAACACACTGCAAAGTTTATGAAAAAAAAAAAACACTTTTTTTTCAAAGAGCAAGATAAACTCTAATGACTCATAAACTTGACCATATCCCTTCAGCTTAAGTCTTTACATAATAAACTTTATAATCCGGCAGCCAGGCCTTGATATTTCAGAGAATTAAGAAAATCCTCAGGAGAAAGAGCTCTTTCCTTACTTCGCCCCCATTTCTTAACTTAACGTCTTTTCTTGAGGAAACTGCCAACTTGTGCTTTTTTCCAAATACAGACTTAAAACTTTTAATTTATGGGGAGTTTTACAGTGTAAAACTTTGCTGTGAGTCTTTAAATTTAATAGAATTCAAGTGTTTACAATTCAGCCCATGCCTTGCTTACACACGCAGCTTTACGAAGACCGTTAGCGCATGCTGCAGAGCAAACGTTTCTCGGTTTTCAGAAAAGTTGCTAAGGCAAGTAAAAATGCATTCTCTTTGCCATCAACATTTATTGTCATCGTTTAGAAAGACGCAAACTTCCTGCAAATAAGTAAAATAAACTGATTAATGGGAGTTCAGTATCATGCTAGAAGTATTTGTATTTTACGCCCATGCAGATTTTTTTCATATTTCTGTTTTTTTGTCAGGCTTCATATGATCAAACACAGACTGTCCTGGTTAAATACAAACAGCAGTTTTCAAAGGATGGTTTCATTTATTAAAACAGAAATGCTGTTGAAAACTACCAGGCCTTGTGTTTTAGGGCTGGTTGTTCACCCACAATGAGTCGTTCATTTCACTGTGGATGAAAATTGGCCCTATCTATCTATTTTTTATTTTTTTTGCACAATTGTTTTTGATTTTGGTCATATTGAATTTTAAGCACGAAGGGACTTTTTTTCAACATCAGGTCAAAGATTTAAGACCTGACTTTAAATAGGCCGCTGCTTTTGAGCTGTTCAGAGGTGGACTTGCTAGTTTCATGATCAGCAGCTATTTGGGTTTTGGTTTTCATTCGTGTTTATTTTATGTTTTCCGTGTGAGTTTGTCCTTCTTTCATCTCCTTTCTCTCTGCCTCAGCTGTTCTACATTCTCTCTTATTGAGCTCACCTGGTTTCAATGTCATTCTCCATACACATTTCCACAAATCATCCTTTGATAACCACAGCATATTGTCCAGTGTGAGTTTACAGTAAAAGATTCATTTTTAAGGGTCTTTTAGCAATAAACGTGGACGGCACCTTAAATGTATACGTTGCCTTTTCTTGACTTTACTTGAAAATCTGTTCTCATCGAGTGATAACAAGTGTGAAGCTGGTTTTTACAAACTGAAAGAGGGGGAGGGGGGAAGCGTGCACACACCGAGCCTGATCGTTTTTTGTAGACTTGTAACTTCCAAGATAAAATAATTGTTTGTGGAAACGGTGTGACTGTTTTTAATTCAAGGGCATTCCAGCGGGGGGGCTTCTACAGTAGCTGAAGGACAGCCTCTCTGCTCACTTTTCCCACCTTCGTGTTCCAAGCCTTCAAGGACAAACGGAGCAGACGGGATAGTCCGAGGCACACAGCATGCAGAGTTTGAACATCTGCTGCAGGGAGGCTTCTGTGTAACACTGGGTTCACCTTCCCTTCCCTCTTGTTGTTTCCTGACTGATTTACTGGCAACAGGATGAGAGACCCAGTCACGACTGCTCCTCTACTCCTGCTATTACATTTGGCATTGAGATAATGCATGCTCAAATCCCATTCTGATTTGATTTGAAGACACATGAGCCTTGAATCCATTCTGACGACTGTTTGGCAAACAAACAATAAGGACAGAAGAACACAAAGACAATCGCAACTTCATCCTCCTCTCCGTTGACTTTGCAAGAAGGGAGCTAAACAGATGCTTGGATTCTTTTCACTTCTGCTAGAAAGTGTTATATTTTCTTCAGCAGTTCTCCAGTGTTAGTTCCTCTATGGATGTTTCTTTAATCCACACCTTTACATCCTTCCCAGGTCACATCCTTTCAGCACAACCCTCCGTTGGATCTCACCTCATCTCTCTTCTTCTTCACCCCCTCACCCTCATCCTTTCCCCTGTTCTTTAGTCTCTTTCATCATCTCTATCCACTCCTCTTCATTCCAGGTTCGACCGGCGGGGCAAACTAAGTTGCCTCGGGAAAATCCATTTCCATAAAACTGAGTCACCTCCTCCCAAACCTTCATCAGCAAGTCTCCCCAGACGACTTGCTGAGTTGAATGCGTGACGTTTGAACAGGGTTGAAGCCGGGTCATTTTAGAAGCTTGACGCTTTCTTGATTCAAGCTAAGGTTCCCAAACAGGATAACATCTTCTGTGAGAATATGCTAGCAGCTAATGAACACCACAAACAGAATCGGTGGCAAGTTTCGCTGGGTCTTATTTGCAAGGCAAATAAATTTGATTTTGAAGCTGGTGTCAGTGGGGCGCCTCCAATTTTCCCAGTTTGAATTCTGGCTTCAGTGGATCTTTTTGTGATTTTATTTTTTGTAGCTTTTCAGACTGTTTATATGCATGGAACAAAGCTGAGTCCCATGAAAGCAACCCCCCCACCCCCCTCCTAAAAAAAAAACAAAAAACAAGTGCTTTAGCAAAATCTCACAAAAAATGTTCCAACTTGCAACAGCATCAAGAGAGAACATTGGGAGAGTCTCCAATAGTAAGATATGACTTCTAACCTCACAAGTGGAAACGTATGATCTTCACCACCGAACACTTTTGAACTTCATGTGTTTACTTAAGTTGTTTGTTTCCAGTTTTTTGAAATACATGAGATCTAAACAAAAAGGAACACGCACAAAAATTAAATATTATCTGCGGCTAGGAAATCTTGCAAAAGTTCATAAAATTTAAACCACATCTTTCTTTTCCTCTTATGTCTGACTCAAAAGAGCAGAGCAGTAGAGCAACACAAAGAGCACAACTATACCGGTGCTTTTCTACTCGGAGCAACACAGTAGCAGAAAGAAAACAATGCACAATTGATTTTACTCTAATTGCTGCACTTGTCTGTGTTTGTTTAGTTTTGCTCTCGTTAATGATCTCTGCACCTTTGCACGGCAAAAAATAAATAAATAAAAGGGATTATTGCAGTTTTGCAGAAATCCTCTGACGAGTTTCCGTTTTTTTAAATATTGAATTGAGCAGTGAATAAATCGTGACGTTGTAAATCCAGAAGACGGACAGCCCCACCCTGCTCCGCGGTCTCTCGGGAGACGACGCTCGGCGTCGGAGCGCGTTCGACGAATATCCGGAAAGTCATCGCCTCGGTGTGTCAGCCCCTCTGTAGGTTCGCTGCTAACATCGTTCTTGCAAAACTAATTAACAATATAATACCATCACCCATAATCCCTTGAATGCACGACAAGCTGCCAGGAGGGTTGTGCGAATGTATTAATATTTATAGATCCATTCAGAGCCGAACACGAAAATGGACTATAGATTAGCAAGTCTAATGCTTTGCGGTGGAAGGGGAATTGACACTACATCCAAAACATCAGTCGAGTGCTGCCATCAGAGGTAAGTCAAAGACAGGGAGGCTCTATTTTATTGAACCTCATACATACCATCAACACAATAAATGGGACGTGAAGAACGACGCTGCTTTCGAGAAATCATGTTCACGGCAACGGTTCAGCTATGAAAGGCTCCAACAACTTTTGGATTTATTCACCTCCATCTGAGAAAAAAAGCACCTCTCAGATAAATATAGGATTAAAGCTCTTGGTTTCCACTTGCTTGTTTTGATGTCAGAGCTTGCGTAATTGGAACGAATGTCAAGTCTCATCTGCAAAGTTGAAAGCAGCAAACTTTAGATCTTCAAACTTTGTTCTTTTAACTTCCCTGTGGTGGAATATTCTCAGATATATCAAAGACTCCTTGGGAGACGGAGCAATGGAGGGGCTGCTGGAAAATAGGACAACCAGCTCTGGATATACTCTTGGATGTTATTTAGTTTTGTTTTTTTTTTGGGGGGGGGTTCTGCTGTTCATCTTTAATATGTAATGAAGCAAAATGCCAATGAATTCTCATAGCAGAGCATAAACAAGATTAACTTGTGTTTCGGAGTCATCGATGATATGGCTAAGCTAAACTGAAGAAGCCACTGATATTCCTTCATCTCTTCCTCAACAGCTCAAGTCAGACGGTTAAAAAGTCAGATTTAGATTAGAAAATCACACCAGACACCTTATATTGTTTAAAAAAAATGGATGCACAAGAATTTTGGTGAACAATATCCAAGGTCACAATTTTTCATACAAGCTTGAATACATGCATACATGCCATCTTTCATTTGGCATAAAATGTTAATAAAAAGTGTGTTTATAGACGATTGTACTGGAAGAACACACAAGCGTTTCAATCACCTAGATGCTGAGTTAAAGTGAGGTTGAAAAGGTAGACTTGCATTTGTCCTAGACTGTCCCACCAATGAGACGGGTTTGTTTGACCCAGAATGGACCCTCAGCATGATGCTGCCACCGCCATGTTTGACAGGTGACATGGTGTTGTGTGTTTTGAAAGCCTCGCTTTGATTCCTCCAGGCGTATCTCTCGTCTTTGTCACCAAACATCTCATTCTCTGACCTTTAAACTTTTCTCCAGAAGGGATTGGGTCTGTCCATGTGTAGGCGCAGGTTCTTCTTCTTCGTTGGTACTGAGCGAGCACTTCACTGTTGATGAGGAGGACACTGGTGTTCCAGCAGCGATCGTTTTATCTGTGCTGGTTTCTGGATTGTTTTTAACAGCCTAGGTGATTTTATTTCCTTTAGGTCAGATGACTGAAACTTGGGCATAGTGTTCTTAGAGAACCAAACACACAAAAACTGGTTTTGTAAGGGTAAACCTTCATAGCATCCCTTTGGATTAAAATGTATGGACTTTGCTTAATAAAGGGGCAATGACTGGAAAGTGACTAATCTAAATGCCTCAATAGGTTCCAATCTACAGCTTTGTTAAATATCCATCCAGAATTATACCAGAAGTTTGTTGTTGGCCAAACAAGGAATGTTGTTTCTCTGACTTTGACTTGATAAGAGTCATTTATCCAGAGATTGTATATATTAGAGCCTATATGTATGATGGTGGACCCTATTTAGCTTGCCAGAAACATGCACCATAAATTCACATTTGCGCAAAATAAAACCAACAGTTCAGATGCATGAACTGTTCTAAGCATGTTTATCCTAACATGTTTAGAACATGTTAGAAAAATCTAAACATGTTTATCCGTGCAGGGGGGGGGGAAGGGCTGCCACCATCTCCAGAGGTTACCGGGTGAAAGGTGGGCTACACCACGGACAGGCTGCCAGTCCAGTACAATTAAAAGATTAATATTAATTACGCAATTTATACATCAGAGAAAAATGTTCCTTTCTCATCTGAACCGATTTTCAGACTAACGGTGGAATTTTTTGAGGGGGATTAGAGATGAAACATAATTAATTAACATACTTGTGCTCATTAGATCTTACTCAGAAAATGAGGGCTGCACGCTCACATCTCATTGTCACACTAACTCACTCGTTCGGACGGTTAAGCTGTGGCTGAGAATGCCTCGTCACAGACCGCGTTCAGACCAGCTCCTGCCTTCACTTTTCACCAGATAAGCCAGGCGGGGTCACACGATGATGTGCGCTGTGCTGCTGTTTCACCAGTAATGAGCCACTTTGGCAAATCAGTTTTAAGTGCCTGTTTTTAATGAGGTTCACACACACATGCATGAGCGGAGCGTTGCTACGAACCCCCCTCTCCGTCCTTGATCTGGGTCATGCTCCCGGTAGCTTCAGAAGGGCTCTCATGACTGAGTCTGCACCCACCACGTGCACTAGTTAGCTACTGCATCAGCGAGATGAAAGCAGCAGAAATGAGGCTCCCCTGTTGTGAATTTTGTCTCTTTTTAGTGTTTCTGTAAACTGCAGGGACTGGCATCACTGAAAGGAACTGAGAACAATGCTGCAATGTGACGAATCCTGCAGAAATGTGCATCGTCTTTTCTCTTTGTAATGCTCGCGGTGAGAGCTGCTGCAGAGGCGGGGAGTTTTTTTTTTGTTTGTTTTTTTTTTCTCTATGGGAGACACAAGTAAAACCATTAAAATTAAAAATGAGCTCAACAACTTTGAAAGCATTGATGTGCTTCTTGCAAGGAGTACGGCACAAACAGGAAGGAGGAAGCATTTGCAATGAGGAAAATACCTGATTACTTCCTCTTAAATACAGAGCTGAGTGGCACAGGGTAAAGCTGAGCTGTCATCGCTCCTCTCCTCTTTCGTCTCGCATATCTCGTTATCGCGGTCAAATGCTAGCACACCGTTTCCCCTCTAAATCGCTTTCCGTGTAACTGTTCTGGCAAAGGAGTGGATGTCAGTCGAACCAGCAGCTGAAGACCATAATCAGGATCATCAAATCATCAGACTCTGAGGTGTCTGGACAGCATACAGTGTTCTTATTTACAAAATTATGTCTAAGCTTATTAATGCAGAACTTCCTTCTCTTAGCTGAAATACTTAATGTTTCCTCCTCCGTTCAGTGTGAAGGGAACGTGCTCTGCATTAAGTAGAACTGTACTCCCTACATGTGTCCATGATGGAGGACTTGGTTTGAATCACAAAACGGCTTATTTGATTACAGCCTGACAGCAGCAAGAAAGCTCTGACAGATTATTCTGTTTTCTTGATAAATAAACATTTACCTCCTGGTATTTCTTATTGTTTGCATTAATATTCTTTGCAAGGGTGTTTAAATCATCTGGTTTTAACAGGTTGTAACTCACGATGTACGCTGGTGCAACGACAATTTAGTCTGTGATACAAAACTGTCAACCTGTATTTAACACTGGTGCTATGAACTAAGAAAAGTTAACTCTGGGATATCGCATGAAAAGCTTGATTGGGGCCCCATGCTAGCTTAATCAACAACTCTTATGCATTATTTTTACCATGGCAAAATAAAACATTTTATCATAGTTTATTTGGACATTAATCATGTTTTCGAATTAATTAATTAATTGAATGAATTAATATTGTGTGACATACTGTAAGTTTATTCAAGATAGATAGTCTTTATGAGGCATCACAGCTCACCAAATGCACCAACCTGAGGATTATAAACTGATTTTGTGTCATTAACTCGCAGCAAAATGTGGGTAGGTCGTCTGTTATTAATGTTGCCATTTTTGAGGACTGTTAAATTCGGTTTTACAGTGGACATTATGACGGTGACATCTTCACAATGTCGATTTCAAGATACTAAACATGTCTTGCTCGATCCCTGGTAATAGGCTAAAATATGAATTTGTTTCGAGCACCAGGGATGCGACATCTCGACATCAGATTACTGATGCCGATGAATTTATGATAGTAATAATTAGTCTGTGTTCTCAAGATAAAATGTGAATGTGCAACGAAGAGACAACTTGTTCTGACATCAGCTTAATCTGTTATGCTCCAAACAAGACATTGTGTGTCCTTCCCATGTTTGTTTTTATTTTTCCTCTTTGGTTGTCTGATTTCCTTTCTTGTGGAAAGACGTGACTTTTTTTTTCCTGCCACCTGCTCCTCAACCCGCCTGGGGCAGATCACTCTACACATAACTCAGTTAAACCAGCAGGGGGTGCGGGGGCGGGTGCGTGGACTGGACCATTTACACCTTTTTAAAGGGGAGCTGAGGCTTTGAGGAGAACCCGACAATGCCGCTGATGCAAAACCAGGAGCCATTTAGTTCAGCCAGGATGAATTTCATTGTGACGTTATTTGAGAACGTTGCTGTGAGCTCCCATCCCTGGACCGGGACCGGATTGTAGCCGAGGGATAAATTTCGATTTTCAATCAAAACAGTATTTCTGTGAGCTCACAGTTTAAATTCAATCAGAAGGTAATTTGACACTGTTTATTTTAAATATAAATAATAAATATGCTGAACGGAGAAATGATGGGAGTAGTGATTAAAAAAAACAAACAAAAAAAAAAAAACAAAAAAACACCAAAACTGACTTTAAGGTGCAGAATCAGGAGGGAAGCGTGGAAAGAACCAAAGAAGTTGTTTTTCAGTGGATGCAGCCATGAGGTTTCTTTATGTCTGCCTCCCAGCCAGACTCACTTTACATCCCTCCTTGAACTGCCGGCCTGTTTGTGACATCCTGAAAGTGCTGCTGTCACCTCAGTCGGGGAACTGAACTGCATTTAAGTGAATTAGATAACATTGCCAGCAGCTACTAAAATAATTCTGTCAGAGGATAAAATGGACAAAGACTCACAGCTGACAGTCAGAGACCAAGGCACAGAAAGGCTCCTTCACAGCAACAGAATATGCTTTTACATCCATGTAGAAATATTAAACGGCATTCCTCAGATTCCTTGTGTGTTATCGGCAGCATTTAATTTCTCACAAGCAAACGTCTCCTTACTTTTTTTTTTAGGGTTTTGAAATATTATTCTTATAATTATTTATAAAACTCAATTTCAAACAACTTTACAGATAAATCACAAGCACAGATGCACATTAAAAAAGTAAAAACAAAAAAATATGCATCATTTTTCTTCCATTTTTAAATAATAAAATACTTCTCATTGTCAGCTTCTGGTTGTCGTTTGTTGGGTATGAATATTTTTTTACAACCCACTGTTATTTGTAACGCCAAGTTTTTCCAAGGCTTTAATCTAATATGTTAGGAATTATTTGGGCTTAAGAAACTCAAATAGCTTTCCCCGACTTGCAGATAATATTACAAGTTCATTACAAGCACAGCGGTTTATATTAAAAAGTAATAAAACTATAAGTCACCACAGCCAAAAAACAAAAAAAAACAGCAGCCAATTATGGAATCACAGCATACCCGCTCTTATTTTTGTGAATTTTTCACAGCATATTGTAACATTACAAAACAATGACACTAGTTTGTCCCACAGTAGGCTTCAAATCTTGTTCCCGAACTGTGCAGCAGCGCTTATTGTTTGTTTTTTCATGTCAGTGCTGCTCATGTTGCATTCTGAAAGTAGGATTAAAAAAAAAAGACTTCACAAAGATTCATGTTGAGTAAATATAGAATCACATCAATCTGCATGTCATAGTAAATAATTGCTGCTAACGAATGTTACGAACAAAGACTGAGGTCACGTTTCACAAACTCTTACTACTGCAGCATCAGCCACTAAATGAGATCTATAGGTGATTTAAATACAGCATCAACCTGTTTCCCTGCTCTCAGTGTTCTTTCTTTGGACTTTTGTCAAACATCCCCTCTGCTACCGCCACACATGAGAGCAGTCATCAATCTCTCGCTGACTCATTCCATTAAATATTAGCTTCTTCTTTTCTCACTCACCGGTTGGAGGAGGTTAGATGAAGCGCACAGCGACGCTCTGACTCGAATGTTTGGTCTAGAGCAGGTAGCACTCTCTTACGAGGTTATGCGCTGAAACTTCAGCAAAGCACAGCTTAATTTTGACCCAGATGTAAAAAAAAAAAGAAAAATAAAGGGTATTTTACTAATATCAATAGCAGTGGAATTTAGCAGGTAGGGATGAAGCGACCTTGCAGCCACGTCCTTGCAGGAGTGGTCAAATAAACTGATTTATGACCCAGGAGTGGAGAGGAAAGCAGGTGCTTTAGGAATCAATTCATCACACTTTATTTTATGTTACCCCCCCCCACACACACACACACAGCTGATGTAGCACCTAGAAAGAAGCACAATACAATCTCAGCACATTCAAGCAGTGTTGTATAAAGCACACGTACAGATAATCAGTCTCAGAGCAGTCATTTTCATCTGAGTTTTATAGACGGTAGTGCGATTACATGTGGGATTTCGGTGCTAATTTGTAGAGTCTATTTACACAACCCCATGACGGGGCAAAGGGATAAAGTTAGGTAGAGACGACAGATGATCTTTAGGCAGCAGTAGTGCAGGTTCAGTGTAGAACATATGTCCAGTAATGCGTCAGACAAGTACGAGACATTAAATGACACACTGGTTATAACTCATAGTGGGTTTGGAGGCAGTCGTGGCACCAGCGAGGTCAATTAGGCCATCGCTTTGAAGGCTTGCAGGTGCTGGTTGAAAACGTCAGCACCTTCTTTGGCTGTCTGAAGCTGCTGCTCGCACCACTGAGTCAGACATTTCTGCACCATTCCCACCCGGTCCTGACTCAGATGGGCAATCTGCAAAGGGGAAAGGATGATAAATATGTTTCTTGACTGCTTAAATATCTAAATAATGTTTGTTATTAGCAAGGTGTTCACAGTTTTACTTCAGTATGGGTTCTGGTTTGATTATTTACTATTTTACCTCTTGCTTTGCAACTTTACAGATCTGCTCAAACTCTCCCTCTGCTGCTTTCTTCACCTCCTCCATCTGAAACACAACACTGTCAATATCACTCCATGCTCCATTGGAGGGTTTTTCCCCTCGTCTTGTAAGGCTGGATTACACAAGCAGGATGTTGCTGCCATCTGCTGTTCACCTTAAGGATGTGCATCTACCGCCATGATAATCCTGTCACGTATAAAAAAGGCAAAGGCACTCACAGCGTTCTTCTTCACAGGTTTGGCCTTCTCTGCATTCTTGCGGGCGTTTTCCAGCTCCACCAGTTTGCAGATTCTTCTGAAGAGCATCTCCTTCAGCCAGAACAATTTATTTCACACACATCAATACGATTCGGTGAGAGTCGACTCTACGACCAGAGAACTCACCTTTTCTGCCTCTTGGTACCGCGAGTCCAGGTCCAGGCCCAGTCCGAGAGTGTTCATGTCATTCACGGCGACGCTCATCATGTTTTTCTGTTCACACAGAAACGCATTGATTAGTCTGGTACTAACGCATTAAGCATGCTTCTACTGTTAAGACGGCAAAGTAGCTACCTTTATAGAGTCGAATACTTCTGACAATTTCACACAAACCCTGCGAGCAGAAAGTGTGTTTAATGAACATGGCAGATTGTTTAAGAGGAACATGCCTCACATCATATCGACGTGTCATAACAATTGTACTTTACTTTTGTTTTGTGTTAGATCAACGCATTTCATAATTTTGTCTTTGCGTGTATGCAGTTGTGCTATATGCTTTTAATTTTTCAGATGACAGATTAAAGTTTGTGATACTGTTTTGTAACCTAACTCTGCTTTAAACTTTTCCATAACATCCCTGACCTGCATCTTTTGTTCCTCGGTCTGTCTTATGCTGTTTATTCAATATTTCACATTTTCCTCCCAATTATGGACTACCTACTGTTGGTTCGTCTCATAAAATCCAAATCAAATTCAAGAAATGTGTTGCTACTAGATAACAAACTATAAACTTGCTCCTGTGCGAAAGTGGGAGCTTTTATAGAGTTCGCAAGCAGCTGAAACTGATCCAGGCACCATCAGTGGACAATGGTTGGTTTATTTTAAAACCACAAAGCCCAGAAGTGGTTTTAGACAGTAATGTATGCAGCAGTTTTTCACTTTTGTAGAAATCTCCACAAAGCACCAGCTGCAGTCCCGTGTTTTATGAAGGCTGCATTTGATGCAGGATGTGAGCATCTATCCCCAAAGCCAGGCTTTTACAAGCCTGTGATTTTACTATCTTATAAGATATAAGATTTTAAAAGATATGATGTGATTAGCAGTTCAGACATGTTGTTTACTGATAAACTGGCCTGCCTTTGGTTCGGCTCTCTAACTGTTGAAATAAAAGCAAAAACTAAAACAAAGGAACAAAGGAGAGATCTGAACATCAAGAAAGAACATAAACATATTCCCCTTTAAGTCACACTACAACTCGTGTATTTTATTAATATATACAGCGTTTCACTAACTGTAACTAGAAGAAAACATTTGTTTTCTCACCTAGAAAAAGCCCTTTTTTCTGGATCCTCTCCGTTTTCAATACAGAGGTGCAGAGCAGCAGCAAAGTGCCCACAGGCCACAGCTATTTCTGCAAAGAAGTACAGTGGATGCTAGTTGTTTACATTGTTTTCCTTTTTTGTTCCTTTGCCGTTTCCAACAATGTAAGCACATCCTTTTGCTGCTAAAAGAGCACTCTGTTCTGAATGTTTCATAGCGCCCGTGCGTCGGTTGCTTAGTTGTTGGGAATTTTTTTGGCACTGTTTTAACAACTGATTTAAAGTGAATTTCTTTTTCAAACTCGTAATGTCGGATTTGACTGGATTTGAGTATTCCAAGTAGTCTACTTGGGAATCAAAACCTCACTAAACGGGATATACTAGTTGTGTTCAGGAAAATAAAAAGTGATTAAATGAAATTCTACTTGAGCTTTGAGCATTTTTATGATGAGCGTCTCTATAATTCATCAATATTTTCAACTGAATGGGGTGCTGTGGTGGAGCAGTGTTGAAGCACAACCCAACCCTCTTTTATTACTTAGTTTGATGTCTCACCACTCTCAAATAAAGGTAAAGTAAGGTAATTTTATTTTTATAGCACATTTTCTGGAACAAGGCAATTCAAAGGCCGCTAAGAAAAAAAAAAAAAACCTTTAAAAAATGTAACTACATAAACGGATTCACAATGGTTAGGTCCATGAGAAACTATAGAAATAAATTGTTTGTGTATATGACAAGAAAGTATTAAGGGACAAAATGCAGGCTTGAGATGTCGTAGGTGAATGTGTGGCTGACTGCATTAACTGGTGTTAAACATGTTGCTGCCGAGCATCCAAACAAGTCTCTTACTTTGCTCAGTCAGCACCACGTCGAGGAATTTCTGCAAAAAGAAAGGTCAAGTTAAAAGGAATAATGTTAGTAAGTGGGAGAAGGTAGGGAGAGGACGTCAAAGACAGAGATAAACTCACTTCCCCCGCCATCCTGGTATGTCCAGTAAGAACGAGGTTATGATCACGTTCCGTCTGAAAAAACTCATCTACGTCCTGCAGGCAGATTTTTAAAGCGTTTACACTTTCTACCACCTGTGCATGCCTTCCATCAGTACAAGTTAATGTTGCACACCTTATGTCCTTCTTTCCTCATTTCTTCCACAGCTTGACTCAGACGGTTGAAAATGTTTCTCCTGACTTTCTGTCTGCCTGGAGGCTGGACACATATAAGAGACCAAGGTATGTTCAAACAGACGTTCCAGTAAAACTGCTAACACTATCTGAACCACTCCACACAGGGCTGCACTCGGCCAGACAGGAAACAGATTCTGTTATTTTCTGTGCTAAAATATCAACGTCCAAATCTCGTCCTTCACCTGGTCATCAAACCCCCTAAAGCAGATCTTTCCCCTTTGGTTGAGTGAGCTGCTCCTTATAGCCATCCACCAGTCTCTAAAATCAATCTGGTCCTCTCCTCATTTTCAACTGTGAGATATTTCATGAGCTTCTTGCATGCGCAGGGTTACAAAGCAAAAGCTTAGCATTTTCTGAGAGTGCCACGTTGGTCACATGAGATTTTCCCCATTGAAACAACCTTGGTGACAGTTTAACCATTTAATGTGAGTTTGCCTCATATAAAGCTTCTACAGTGCACTCTATTAAAACCAGCATTGCTTGTCGGAGATCAAGTTTGACAGTCAAAAATGCAGACGGGTGTCGATGTGACTGTGGCCACTCACTTCAGTGCTTGTCAGGAAGACCTCCACAGCTTTGTTTTTGCTGAGTATGCTGTGAGCAGCAACCTGCCTGAGGAAAGTTTCCAGAGCTTTGCAGTACGGCTGCCACTCTCCTAAACCAAGAAAACCTGCAGGAAAACAACAGTTTATATATATATAACACCGCAGAAAGAAAAAAAAAACACATATAACTGGAAACTCATTAAATGTATTTGCTCTTTTGTGCTTGGAGATGTTCGGGAGCACTTACCGAGCTGTTTCATGGCCTTCGCAGATGCATTCACCTGAGGCCTCGCTGGGAGAGGGGGGAACTTAAAAACAAGAAAGAAATGTCTCACTTATTCATGTTCACAGATTCTCCAATAAAAAGAAAAGCTAAGTGTAAGAGTGTTTAACACAAAAAAACCTGACATTATTTTTGCCAGAAAGCGTGAAGTCATGTGTATCGAAATAACATCAGTAGCATAACTTTTGATCATCACAAGCAGTACCCATGTTGAAAAATATGTTCTGAATTTTTTTTTGGAAGTTAACAATTTTATGAAGGTCTCCAGGTAATCCTTATAGCATACGCTGGGAAAAATAGGATATAACGAGACAGCAAATCAGACAAGTATTACTGATCATTTCAAATTTGTTTGTTTACAATCATGACTTACAGAAAACTTTCCAAGCACGTCAACATATAATAAAAACTTAAGTTTTTAAAGACTAACTAACTGCGTAATTAGTATTTTACAGATGTTTGCAGGTTTGTCCTCATAACAGTTTCTTGATGCTGCGTTCAGGGACAAAAAGTAACTAGCAAATTCTGACTTTTGCAACTATAGACACAGAATGAGTGAAAATAAAAAAGCATTTACAATAACTCCTTGTATCCCGGGTACATCCTCCTGAGCGAACAGATGCTGCTGAAGCCATTCAAAGTCATCGTAGGTCCGGTCCACATGGTACTCTCCTGTCCCAGACAGCTTGAACCGACACCAGAGACCACAAGTCACTTCAGCAGTTAGTCCTTTTAACTTCACTTATCAAACCAATCAGCAGGTGCAGTTCATGCAAAAATAACAAAGAGCTGTTCAGCAGTCGTCTGAAGCCCATGCAATCTGAAATTATTTATCTGTTCCCACCTTTTGAGAAACGATTATAAAGGTAAGTGTGTCCCCGTCCTGCGAGACTTCTGTAACTTTGACGGTATGTCCATAGACGCTCAGAACAGAAGTCGCCTCGTTCACCTCTTCCTGCTTAAAAATAAAAGGATAAACTCAGGACTTGCAGTCCATCTCAGCCAAAACAAAATAAAAACCTACATTCAAGGTTTTTATTACAAAATAAATAAACTTACATTGCAGTGATTGTTGTTTGCATCAAGTAAAATGCTGTCACATAAAATGCTGTCACATGACACTCATAAGTTTCCAAAAACCAACTAATCCATTACTTACCATCATCTTCAAACCTTTAATTTATTCTTTAAGGCTCAATTTTTCCTCTGCTTTTGTATAAAGAAACTATTTTAATCTTCTTTCCTTGCACTACAAAAAGCACAAACACTAAGACGATCCTTTGTGTGCTTCTGTTTCAGTCCTCTGCTGCTGAGACGGCACAGGATATCCTCTGGGTCAAAGTGCACTCTGTCCTTGAGAGAAATGGAAAAAAAAAAGAAGCAAAACTGTTGCAAATAAAAAAGTGCTGTTGCAGGGAAACAGATGAGTAAACGAAGTGTTAGTCTTTAACTCTGGACCGTTGGCACACCCACGCAGGAAAACTGCCCTAACGGCCCGCTCACTTATCTAGACGTCAGCTTTACAACATCTTAAGTCACTGAATTTACAATTTATCTTGCAACAGAAGCACAAAAGACGACTGCTTCCAAAAGACATGCAGCGCCGCTTCTAAAGTATTCCTGCTCGTTGATCCTTATGCATTTCATCACACTGCAACCACAAACTTCAATTAATTTTAGCATAATATTACCGGAACATGTGGTTTATTACTGTGAAGAGGATTGTAGGGTGGCTTTTTTTTCTCTTGCCATTCTACCATGAAGGCCAGATTTGTTGATCTTATCACATGTTTGTCAAGTCAACATCCTGTCTATTGAAAAGAAGAAATCTGCACCTCCTCCAGAGTTACCATGGCAGTTATCATGGCAGCTTTCCAAGTAAGGCTACTCTTCTTTCCACTTCACAACTGTGTGCCATTTTGTGCTGGTTTATCTGATAAATCTCAGCATAATGAAAACAGGATACAATTTGTTTGAAAACCTTTATTATAAATAAAAGAGTATGTTACAACTATAAATCAGTAGTAATGCTCCTCCTCATTTTCATCATCAAAGTAGAAGCTGAAGGTAGACTCTTCAGAACTGTAATGTCCGTCGTGAATGTACTCCTCTCCCTCTTCCTCTTCCTGGAAAAAGCTCCAGTGAATGTGTGGTTCGTCCATAAAGGCACCGTCATGGAAATCCTGGAAGAAGTCTGAGAAACTAAAGTGGAAGCTGGTCTCATCCTCATCCTCATCCTCATCCTCAAATGAGGCTTGGTTTTCCAAGAAGGCCTCATGACCCACGCTGTCGTACAGACGCCTTTTCTTCTTATCTGACAGCACAGCATAGGCTAGAGGAGAACAAAACACGGAAAATAAACGTGTTTTTAACTTCTATGACACATTCAAATTTTTATTTTTAAGATTACGAAACATTAGACCGAGGCATAACTAAATTTGACCACTGCTTAGCTTACTTAGGCCAGCAGGGGGGGCTCAAGGGCAACAACTATGAAACAAAACATTTCGAGTTACATTTATTAAAAACTGAAGCTTTAGATTTGCGTCAAATGTTTAGCAATAGTATATTAAAAGGAATTCTAAATGAAAATGAATTTGGGGGATCTAAAAGAACTGAAAAAATATCTAATCATACAAGTGAAAGTATTCATAGCTTGATACTTAAGATAAAAGTCATAATTAGAGATGCACTGATCCAAATTTGGGGGAGTTTTGCGATCTTGAGTTTTTGTAAAGCTTTGAGCTGTCGATGCAGATTTTCAGACATGCCTGATTTCCAATTCACTTAATATAGTACGAGGAGAATATATTATCATTATATTCCCACCTTCTTGCCATGAATGGTCAGTAACTATTTGTATTATGAACCGAGGTGACCTCATCCTCTGCGTGTAAGAGCAGAATTGCTGTAAAGCAGGGTTTTGCTAATGTTTTAAATCAAAGACAAGATTTTCGAGTTCACATTTTAAACTAACCTTAAACATATATTTTGAATTTCAAACTGAAAGCTCGGTTTTTATGTTAACTACCGCATCTAGAAAATCTAGACTGTTCCTTTAGCTCTGAGGTTTTCAAAAGGCTGCCAACAGTTCATGATAAACAGAGGCTGAAACCATAAAAGGACAAAAGAGAGTGACTTTGCTGTGCTACATTTAGACTTTCTGATATGAGCTCAATCTCTCTTATTCCTTAGCAGTAACAACATGTGGTTGAAAGCACATTTCACCTCATGGCAGCTTTTATATTTCACTCATGTTGAAAAGGCTAAAATGTACATTACTTCACACAGCAACAACATCCATCCTGAATAGTTTTTTTTTTTTTTTGGCAATGTGACCAATAGCATGTCTGGTGCTTCAAATGTCATTTCACCTGTTCACCACTGTAATTCCAAACATGCATCAGTTCATACCCTAGTGCTTTTCTATATTCTATTTTTAGACAACTTTAAGGAAGTGTGATTTTTTTTTACTCCAATAGGACTAATAAGCAACAACTGACTTAGACTTAATTTGGTTAAATCAGGAGTCATAAAAACAGGTATACAGTTACTTTCAATACCTGAATTTGTAGAAGATCCATGACCGTTTAATTACCATAGTTCATAAAAATACTTCACTGCAAGCAGAAATAAACTGATGTAATGGTTCCAGTATAGGTGTGAAATTGTTTTCTTACAGCATAAAGTGGATTTAGGCCTAAATGGAGTCATGTAGGTTTGAAATAGCTCTACAGGTCAAGGGGGGAATGGATCCAAAACTTGTGTTCATTGAACTAAAATAGGTCAGCAGCAATTTCTTATGACTTGTTGCTGATATAATCATATCTGCCGTTTGTTTCAGTTGGAGTCACATATCATGGACAATGTAACTGTAAGTGAATTGTTAGATAAAAAGACAAAATGTCTTTTGTTCCCAAACTGTCCTCTAGATAAGACTGGCAGAGGCAGACTGAATGAGCAAGTCAGAAATGACGTTGCCACAATTCAAAAAAAAAATTATATGAAGTAGAAGTTGTGCCCCAAATTAAATTCTCACACACAATCGTTCTGCTCTGATACTTTTGCTGTAAAGGAGAAAACCATTACATATAATGACATCTAGATGCCAGTTTGTTGCAGCATCGTTTACCTTCTGCAATCTCCCTGAAAGTGGTTTCAGCTTGGGCGCTCTTGTTCTTATCAGGGTGGTACCTCACTGCCAGGCTGCGAAAAGACTTTTTTATCTGGGTGTCAGAGGCTGTCCGCTCAACATTCAGGGTGTCATAGAAACTTCTCACCGTCTCCGAGGCTGAGGCTTGCTGGTCTTCAGTCAGGCACAGGAGCAACAAGACCAAACAGGCTCGTATCCTGTGGAAAACACCTCGTCCTGCCATGTTGAACGCCTGATGGAGAAGCATGGAGAAGCTCGAAACAAAGTTTATCTAGGAGATTAGAGCGGGGGCTGTCCGGCTTTTTGACAGCTTAATTTCCATATGCATACAACGCTATCTAGGTTACGTATGAACAGCAGAAGCGGAGGATAACGGACGTTTTGACTCACCAGAAATGGCGTTTAAGAAGAGCTAAATCCAAGTAAAGTAGCGTACAGCAGCTTCTAAACTCTATGAAAACATCTTGATATCAAACTAGTGCTATTTCCTTGTTAAAAGCGAGCACACCACAGCACAATTGCCTGACAGTTCACTAACCTACCGCTAGTGGCCAGTGAAAAACAACAAAAGTCTTCTTCGATGGTAGTTAAAGATGCATCAAGAGAGGAGGTAAACAGCACTCTTTGGTCAGGTTCTGAGGTATTTCTAAATACCTCTTGTTAATAGCACGCCTCTTGTTAATAGCGATATTATCGTTAAACTGGTCGCAGAGCTCTTGAACACCCTTTCTGACTGTAAACCACTCGGCTGCTATTTCCGTCTGGTAAGGAACTGTTAGCATTTAGCCAGTTAGCAAAGTTTGCTAGCGGTTAGCTCTGCAGCGAGGTCGCCCAAATCTTTTAAACCGTTTTAGTCCAGGATTTGATGGAATATATTGATGATTATTTATAGATAAAGACTACAGCAATTAAATCCACTTGCCATTTCCTGTTGTTTTACAGTATATTAACTTTTGACCATCATTAGCAAGTAACAACAGTGGTACGAACCATTTTCTGTGGTTTGTCACGTGTATTTAATCTAAAGTCTTATTTATTTGTATCGGTCTCTCGTCAGGTCATGCCTTGCAAATTAATAAACATAGCTTAAGCAACGGGCGCAATTTATATAGTTTTTAAATAAAACTGAAGCTGTTTAAATGTATGGGCTAGCATAAGGACACTTTCCCCAAGGTTTCTAGAAGTTTTGAGAAATGCCTTATATCTTTTAGATTCTGGCTAATTGTTTAAGATTGGTTTTCTTAAAACCATGCTTAATTTACCTGAAGTCATAATGTGTATTACTAAATACACAGTTGCATAATGTTAAATTAAGTTTACTCCAAAAATCATATGATTTGATTCTTGAGCAGATTATTAATCTGTTTTAATTCCAGGTTCAATAAAAATTTAAACAAACGTTACGTTAAATATTAACTACAATGTTTGCATTTTACAATATGCACTTTTTTTTAAAAGACAGGATACTTCTCTTTCACTATTCTAATAGTGAATATACACTATTTTTTATCATCCACCTTCACATACATTAACTTAAGCCATCCCCCTTTCTTAATCCAATTGAGGTGGTGACAACTATTCAAATTGCAATAAAAATTAATTGACATAATTGATGATATACATGATCTTTATATCACTTGAATGTTATTTTAAATCACTTTTGGATGAAATATGTTTTTACACAGCTACTTCTTTGATACTTTGCTTGGTAAACCTATTGTAACCACTTCTTTTCTGTACACTGGACAAACTGAAAATCAAAAACATTCATTTAAACATCATGTTTGGGCCTGTAAAATTTTCTTTGGCATCTGTAACGTCAACATTTGTTGTGTCTGACTTCCAACTCTGTTTATTTAAATTATTTCTATAATCTTGTCTTGCAGATTAATGAGTACTGGATTGCATTACTCCAAAGGAGGAAAACGGAAGGAAGTCCATAATCTGTTGAACTGTGTTTGTGCACATTTGGCAGGTGACTTCAGTCAATCCCCTCCCACACACATGAGTCCAATTTTCTCTTGGCGCAGGGCCAAGCGCCATGCCTGACCGGGACAGTTCCTACCTGTCAGGTGGTGGTGGGAGTGGCGGTACTCTGGTTGAGGAAGGAGGACCTGGGTCTGGTTTGGTGGGGGGCTCGGCGGACTGCAGAGGCGGTTCTGGGGGAGGTGTCGGTGGGAACATCTCTGGCTCAGGGGGCATGGGTGGAGGGGCAGCACCCGGAAACAGCAATGGTTTTGGGAATGGTGGAGGAGGGGGGCCAGGTGCGGGACTGGCTCTAGACGGTGTTTGCAGGGACTTCATCCGCAACGTCTGCAAGCGAGGGAAGCGCTGCCGCTTCAAACACCCAGACTTTAATGAAGTCCCAGACCTGGGCGTGCAAAAGAATGAGTTCATCTTCTGTCACGACTACCAGAACAAGGACTGCATGCGCTCCAACTGCCGCTTTGTGCACGGGTCCAAAGAGGATGAGGACTATTACAAAAAATCAGGAGAGCTGCCCCCCAGACTACGAGGGAAGGTCGCGGCGCGACTTGGCCTCTCCCTGATGGATCTGCCTCTCAGCCGAGGCGAGGTTCCGATCTGCAGAGACTTCCTTAAGGGGGAATGCCAGCGAGGAAACAAATGTAAATTCCGCCATGTCAAAAAAGACTACGAATATGAACCTTCAAGAGCTGGGGTGGGTGGGGTCGTGGGGCAGGGAGCCATCGGGATGGTGAACCCGGGCGGAGGGATGGGTGGAGGAGGAGGAGGCGTCTGTGGAGGAATCCAAGGGCTTGTTGGAGGTGGGGTTAACATGATGGGGACGGGCTGCCCCAGCCTGGGCAGCTGCAGAGATGCGGGTCTGTCTGGGGTAGGGGGCATGGGCGGAGGTGGAATGAGCGGTTGTCTGTCCATCGGTTCTTCGGGACAGCGGCGGTATGACAGAAGCTCCGTGTACGACCCGCTGCTCGAAAGCGGGCTGTTCGATGCCGGCTCTTTGGAGGCGTCTATGGATCACACTGCTCTGCAGCTGAAGAGGCGGCGGTTGGAGGGGCTTCGGCTGACCGATGGGAGCGGGGGAGGGCACTACGAGTTGGGGGTTCAAGCTGCGCTGCCACCTCGTCCTCTGGAGTACAGATTCCTGGAGGAAGAAAATTCCCTGCTGAGGAAGAGAGTGGAAGAGTTGAAAAAACAGGTTAGATGAACTGATTTATATCACTTGAATGTTGTATAGCTTGAACTACAGGTTGGCACAGATCAGTGTTTTTTTGTTGCATTTAATTTGGGATTGTTCAATTTAGATTATTATTTTTTTTTTTGCTATTTAGAATTTAAATCATTTGGAAATGCCCAGATGCCTAAAACAATGCCCTTTTATTGAATATTCATGCAATTTTGATATTGCACAACTTGTGCAGAGTAATTTCAACTAGGCGAATGTTTTTTAGTATGTCATGGAAACAAAACCTAGAAAATAAATCTGGAATGTTTTAAAATGAGAACATCATGAGCAAATCTGTAAAAGGTGACATGAACGTTTCTCCTGAAGTGATTGGTAACGTGAAAAGAAATATATTGATTATAGAGATTTTAGAGCAGACCATTCAGAGTTACATAGGAATATATTTGCTGTTGAGGAGAACTGTCAGAAAAAGACAAAACATTTGCAAACCTCAGGGATAAATTCCTTAAAAAGTCTAAAGAAGGAACTTATTTGATCTCATGGTTGTACTGCTTTGATCACAGTATTTTCTAAGTCATGTTTTGTGTGTTCCTCAGGTCTCCAATCTCATTGCCACCAATGAGGTCCTCCTGGAGCAGAACGCCCAGTTTCGGAGCCAAGCCAAGGTGATGACTCTGTCCTCCACACCTGCTCCCACCGAGCAGAATCTGGCGCCCCCTGTGGGCGCAGTGAGCTCCTACAATCACAGCATCGCTCAGACCCACACCACCCTCAGCAGTGCCGGGATGCAGCCTCGGCCCGTCACTCAGCAAGACCTGGTGGCTCCCACCGGCGCCCCTGCTGCTCCGCCCACTAATGCGGCCCCACCCACCGCTCCCCCGCCGCACCTCAACCCGGAGATCACGCCGCTCTCGGCTGCCCTCGCGCAGACCATCGCTCAGGGAATGGCGCCGCCCGTTTCCATGGCCCAGGTGGCGGTATCCGTGGCACCGGTGGCCGTGTCCATGACCCAGCCTATACCTGGCATCACTATGAGCCACGCCACCACCCCCATGGTATCGTACCCCATCGCAAGTCAAAGCATGAGGATCACAACCCTGCCTCACTGAATACATGTTGAACCCTTCAGTCAGACTCTAGCGGCATAAAGGGGAATTTTTTTTTTTTTTTACATGAATGATCTTTTTTGTGTGTTTGTGTTTGGGACTAAAGTTATGAAAAAAAAAACCCCAGGGAAATCTGAGATGTGGACACATTTATTTCCCAACAGGAAGACGAAATGAAGAGTTATTTCTGTGTTGCATGGCAACATTATAAGTATAATTTTTCTGCAGACTGAGAGTTCTGTGAGCTGTCACAAAGTGGGATTTTCTCCCAGAGATGTCAACAACCTCAAAGTGTGAACTTTCACTCAGTCTAGGAAGATTCCTGTTCCTCCATGTTTCCACACAGAGGAAAACACTCTGTGTTTATATTTTTGTGGCTTGAACTGTTGTAAATTAATTTTGGTACTTTATAAAAAATCTTTAACAGCCACTTAATGATGAGTGCTGTTTTATTTCTCTATGATGATCATTTTTAATGCTTATAGAAACTTTAATTTCTTTAATTGGTAAGTGCAGACAGCCAGGTCAGCTGTAGGCAGACGTGGTTTCAAATGGCAAATGCTTCCAACATCCTGTTGCCTCAGTTGTTTGGGTGGAGTCATGCTGTGTAAACTTAAACATAATCTTTTTCTTCAGGAGCTTGAGATCCGTCTCTCCTTCAAGCAGCTGTTACATTTATCCGTGTCCTCCGAGTGTCTTCATAACTACGGGAAATTGTGAGATCCATCAGATTCTGCAGTCTTTGTAGGGTTTCACTTTGCTTTTGCGGATGAAATTGTATTTATAAATCTGCTTTAATCATTGCTCTAAAAGGGGATAAGCAGCTTTTCAGGATACCAAAAAAGCTCGAGTTCAAAGTGAACAAGTTTTTAAAAGCAGTAATGCACACTGAAAACACATTTAAATGTTACATCCACAGAGTTAAAAACAAATCTTAATAGTTGAGCTGGGAAATTTGTCATGCACACTTTGGATGGGGGCAGAAAGATTAGCAAGTAACAGCTGTTTTTTCTAACCACGGTTGCTTGTAAACACACTAAACTTGGCTCTTCCTTCCTGAATCGTCTCGTGTTTAGTGCCTGCTCACCAGATGTGACTGCCAAAGAGCAAATGAGTAAGTATGAGTTGTCATCTCCCTGTTTGGTTTTCTTAGATTGGGTAAACTACTCAACTGAAAAGGCATGTTTTTTTTTTGTTTTTTTTATGTTGATGGTATAGGGTGTATATTCGCTCAGCCAGCTTTACCGTTACCTGCAACAAGTTGTGCTTCTGCATAACTTAATCTTAGTGTAAATAAATCTGTGCATTTGTTAAAATGACATCTAAATTAATTAATTGGTCTTTATGAAAGAGTGGCCAAAAGAAAACTATTGCCGAGAGGAAGCCAAATTAAGTCTCTTCAGCTTGCCGCAATTGTAGTGGCCACAGAAAACACAGAAGAAAGTCAGACGAGACAAAACTTGAAACTTTTTTCCTAGATGCAAAATATAGTGTGTGGTGGAAACCTAAAACAGTAAACCACCCTGTTATGGCAGTGGCAGCATCATACTGTGCGGTTTGTTTTACTGTAATAGGAACAGAAAAGCTGATCAGAGTTGATGAGAAGATGGATGAAGTGTAATTCGTGGTTATCTGGAAAGTAATCCTCCTAGAGACTGCAAAAGACCTGAGAATGAGGTGTTGGTTTGCCTTCCGGAAGCAAATGATACTGAATACACAGCATATGACGACATATCATGTCTTACAATTACATATTCAGCGGTTTGACGGCACTCACAATGACCTAACTTAAATTTAACTGAGATTCTGTGGGAAGTCCTGAGCTATTTACATGAAAAGAGACTAACTGTACTTGTAGCAAAACATAGTTTTAAAGTACTGCTAAATGGGGGCTGAATACATGAAAAGTAAAATATTTAACTTTTTAATCTTTTAAAAATTTAACTTTCATCATTATTCACAATTTTTGTTGGTCTGACACAAAAAAGCCCAATGAAATTCATGTTTCTTATAAGCCATGCCAAAACATTAATGGGCTATGAATACTTTTGCTAGGCTCTTGAGCTGAACCGGGGGGGGGCCCAGGCTCCCAAAGGCCCCTGTACTTTGTGCCCCTTAAGTGGGCAGCGTGACGCAGCATCGAAAAAGTCAATGATGCATTTTTTTTTTTTTTTTTTTGTTGCCGTGGGCGTGTTTTCATCCAGCTAACGGGACGTGGGTGGGGCACGGAACTTGGTGTTTTCTCTGGTCTGGTGTTCATCCAGAATAACTGCGTTATACAACCGATAACAAGCATGTCTTAATGCGAATGTTCTGGTGTACTGATAATAATATCCGCAGTGGTTTAGCTAGCTGCGGAATCTGAAGTTCACGTGCAGCCGTCAGTTTGTTCCAACGGTCTCTGACGGCAGAGATGAAACTTTAGCCGTTAGGCTCGTTCCCACACCGTCCTAACCGAGTACTCCTCATTCAGCTCGTTAACAGGAATAAACCAGAAAAAAAAAAAAAAATGCAGGACGACAAGCCGGAGTCGACCGAAGCCAAGGGCGCCGAGGGTCCGGGCGCAAGCGGCGCCGGGGACAAAACGTTAAGTAACGTGAGAGAAGCAGAAACCACCAAACCCAAAGGGATCAGCGCCGTGGCTGTGCTGTGGACCTTCGGGAAATGTCTGACTGCCTTGCTCCCCGTCTACCTGGCCGGGTACTATCGAGTCAGCACCAGCCTGCTGGTGTGCGGCATGATGGTGTACACGGGATGGAAACATGCTCGAGAGGCGAAGGAAGAGCGTCTGAGGTCGGCTATACAGTTTTTGGACGACGAGGAGGAGTACACATCCATGAAATCGTCCAAAATCAGGAGAGACCTCCCTGCGTGGGTAAGAAACAACATCAAAACCTCTCAAGATAGCAAAAGCTGTCAACAGTAATAAATCCCCCCCACCCCTCGGTTCACGTTGACCTGGAGTAACCTCTGTTTGAAGGCATAAGACCTAGAACGAGACTCTAAAATCATATCATTGAGGATATAATTGTCACAGGATGATTTCCTGGATAAAATAACCAAATCAGAGCCTTTTGTATACCCTATCACACCATAAATCACTTATTTTTTTTATAACATGTTCCATCAATTATCTTTTTTTTTTTAAAAATAAATAAATGCATGGAAACAATGTGCAAAATAATGGTTTCCACATTTTTAATCAAATTCCTTCTGCAGAGGTTTTTGTTTGCTTTGCAGAACATCTGTATGTTAGGGCAACAACACAAGGCATGGAAATACAGACCAGATTTCATTATCTTTGATTTCATTATCACAGATCTTTATGGAAAATATGAAGCACTTCAACTGAAAACCTTTGCAACTCATATGTGACTTGGGCAATTCTGAAGAAATGTTAAAATCGCTCTAAATTCACCCATTGTGTTTTCTAATGTTTACTGATCAGAATGATTCTTGTGCCTCTAACCAAACAGATGGCAGTATTATCAGTCTATTCTTTAATGCATTTTTTTAAAATCTTTTGTAAAATCCTACAGTGGAACTTCATATGTAATTACCTCGCTGAGCTGTTCTTGTCAGTGTACATTTTTAGGGGTAAAAACAAACAGCACTCGATGGCATCTTTAAACGCTTTAATCGTTCCGCGGCTGCATTTAAACTCGTCTTGGAGATTTCTGCTGCAGGCGATGCAGATTCATACCTGCTCCTTCTGAGTGCTCGGGGGCAGAGCTATAATGCAGAACCCACATGCGCTCGATTTCGACTCAAAGCATGGTGCTACACCCAGATGAGGTTGCTGCGGGTTCCTTTCGTGATTTCCGTGATTGTTTGCACGACCAGGGACCATGCCACTAAAGTATTAAATAAGTCCTTCTCCAGATTGATTTCTACTCAACTAACATCATAAATTCAGATACATCTGAAAACAAAAAACACAATGAAATATTAATAGCAAAAACATTACAAACACTTAAAAATGGCCAAACAGTCCTCCTGTCTCTTAGTATAGAGATAATGCACATCTTTGGGTGTAAGATTTGTGCTGGGTGCTGTTTTGGCAACATTCTCCGTGTTGTTTTGAAACAGTTTGCTTTTAGGCGCGTCTGCGGGCACCTGGTGAGATTTCCTGACATTCTCTCTGACTGAATCGTTTCCCCATCCTGGCATGTGTGTGTGTTTTTTTTTAATGTGCTCTAGGAAATTAAAGTAGGTTTCTGCATTGTTTTTGTTTTCAGGTCAACTTTCCAGATGTGGAGAAGGTTGAATGGCTCAATAAGGTGAGACGATGTTTTTCTTGATATTTTTAAGGTCCTTTTTTTCCAAGTTCAACAAGCACGTTTGTCTATCCAGTAGACCAGCTGCCCTGCTGATTGAAAGATGACAGCATGTGGTAGGATATTAGATGGTGTTAGCTGACAGACAGTGGCAGAGCTCCCTCTGCTGCCGCCATGTCCCTGTGAAGGCCACACCCCTGGTATAGGTACTGTACTGCAGAGAGCAGGCCCTGCTCCAGGCAGCCCTCTCAACATTTCCATTTCATTGCAGCCAACCAGGCTGACAGGAAGAGGGAGGAGTTTTTCATTCCCTTGAAACTAAAAAAAGAAAAGCTGCAGCCCCTTTGTGCTTTCGGCCCAGAGAAACTAAGGCCACTTGTATGCACATTGGAAAAAATAACATTTTTTCCAGCTAAATGAACCACGGGATCTGAGTGTCTCACAACAGACAAAGCTCTGGTTTGAGACTGCTTATTTGAGGACCAGTCAGCAGATTCTCTTTGTCCTCCACAGGAGCCGGCTGCTGATGACTCACTCCCTACTTATGCCAGACTATAACTATCTGCATTTTTTTTCCTGAGCCACGGGGGCACAAAGCCAAACACTGTCTCTGCCTTTTTGATTCTTTCCTTGGAGGAACTGAACAAAACTAACAAAACTTTTAACAACTTTGTAAATATGCCACCTGCAGGGCATTTACTGTTAATATTAAAATCAATTCTTACACACGTGTAGGAACTGCATGTCATAAGTGGGTTAGCAGTTGGGAAGGCTCTGCGCTTGTCAGCTGCCACCCGTCATTCTTCTATTATTGCTTGTGGCCACTGAAGCATTTGACAAATAGTTTTTGTTATTGGATAGCCAAACCCCAAAAGCTCGCTTATCGTAACGGAGGCAGCAGTCTGAGGATATGTATGACTGATTTTCACATGTAAATCACATGTCTGCCATGTGCTCATTTTCCTGTCCAGGTACTGCAGCAGGTGTGGCCGTTTGTGGGCCAATACCTCGAGAAGCTGCTGATGGAAACGATCGCTCCGTCCATCCGAGCTTCAAGCGCTCACCTCCAGACGCTCAGCTTCACCAAAGTGGACATGGGGGACAAGGTGATGGGATCGAGAGTATAGAGCGTCCTGCAAAAGTATCCATAGCACTTCGAAGGGTTTGATATTATCAGCCGTCAAGAAGCCCATGGTTGGATGATTTGTTGACAGTTCAACTATGAGTTGTTGGGGAAATAAAAACTCAAATGGGGTTCTGTTTTACAAAACCATGTAGAGGACAGAGCAAGCACTGAAGAAAGTGATCTGTTCAGATGAGACAAGCAACTATCACTTCACAAAACTCTGACTACACTAATCATTCAGAGTTTTGAGACACATGGTAATTGGCAGCATCATGCTGTGGGGGTGCTGTTCTTTATCAAAGACAGGAAAAGTAGATGGGAAAATGAATTGAGCTAGAGTGGACTATGACCCTAAAGAAGCACACATTTATGTAATCCATTGGTGCCAAAGCTTGAAAATCGCTGTTCACAGATGCTCTCCTTCTTACGTGACTGAGCTTGAGCTACTGTGGCTACGACTCCAGTCTTTACATAATCAACTCTGGAATAGACAAACAACTGTAATTAAAGCAGAAGGTTTTTGTACAATACAAGGCATCGGCTGAATGAAGATGCAAGCAACAATTTTCATATTTTGACTTGTGAAACACCATGTGTCAGTGATCTGCATTAAGTCCCAGTACAAAAAAAAAAAAAATGCCTTTGTGGTGCGATATGACAAAATGTGAAAAAGTTGAAGGCGTATAAATGATTTTGCAAGTCACCGTAAAAATTCTATGACACGACTTCACTCACTAATGACACATTTTATTACAAAACACATCTGTGCTCCCTGTTTGCTCCAGGCCATGAAGGTGGTGGGCATCAAGGCACACACAGAGAATGACAAAGGACAAGTCCTGCTGGACCTCTACATCAGGTAACTGCTTCTCCTTTCTTCTTGTGGCTGGCAGCTCGTTGTAGCTAACGCCAGTGGTTCCCTTTTTCTCAGCTACGTTGGAAATGTGGAGATCAATGTCGAAGTGAAAAGATACTTCTGCAAGGCGGGAGTCAAAGGAATACAGGTTTGTCGTTTTGTCCAGCCCTGAAATAAATTCTTGCCTGTTAAACAATGTGGAATAGAAGGTTTCTAATTAAACCTTTGTGTTTATCTGCTACTAGCTACATGGGATGATGCGAGTGATTCTGGAGCCTCTGATTGGAGATGTGCCCATAGTTGGTGCCGTCACCATGTTTTTCATCCGTCGGCCTGTAGGTCTATTTAAAGTCACCTTCTATTTGTCCTTTTCATGCTGCTCAATAACCTCGCTTTGACGAGACTATCATGTGTCCCTGTGTAGCCTCAAAGCTTTATCTTGCTATTGATTCTCTGTCAGTTCTGATTGACTTAATCTTTGCTCAGCATTCTCATTTCTTCCCAGAAACTGGACATCAATTGGACTGGATTGACCAATTTATTGGACATTCCTGGACTGAAGTAAGTCATGCTGAGAAAGACTTTTTTGGATTTTACTCAGCAATAGGGAGTTGTTTTTTTTTTTTTAAGAAACATTTCAACATTTGAAACATTTCTTCCTTTTCTTCTGCTAATGAAATACCAAACTGTAATCTGTTACAGTGTTATGTCAGACAGCATGATTATGGACGCCATTGCTTCGTTCTTGGTGCTGCCCAATCGTCTCGTTGTCCCACTCGTCCCTGGTTTGCACGTGGCTCAGCTACGCTGTCCGCTACCCAGGGTAACGCCTCGCATCCTGCATGTTTCACATCAGTTCACATCCCAGGATAAAAATATAATTTTGCTCTTGTTTTCATTCTCAGGGTGTGGTGCGCATCCACCTGCTGGAGGCACAGAACCTTGTTGCCAAAGATAACTACGTGAAAGGGGTCATGGCAGGCTTATCTGACCCATATGCCATATTAAGGGTGGGCCCTCAGACCTTTACCTCAAAACACATCGATAACACAGATTGCCCCAAATGGGGAGAGATGTATGAGGTGAGAAAAAGGACACGCTTTTGAGACATGTAAGGTTTGTGCAGTACCCCTCCAGCGTACAACAGGGTCGTGTTTGGGATCATTCTGGAGGTTAATTCCTGCTTTATTCCAAATTCTGTTCAGATCATTATTCAATCCAACTTGTACAAAGTATTAAACTCTCTCTCTGGAGAGAGCGAGAGAGAGAGAGATCAGGATTTTATGGCTCGGCTCACTGAAGAGATCCAGCTCTTTCAGCTCTCTCAACAAATAACTATGAAACAGACCCGGAGCATGATGCTACCACCACCGTGCTTGACAACTAGTATGGTTTAGCTTTCAAAACCCTCCGCTTAGTCCTCCTGTCATTCTATCCAAAAATCTGACCATCAAATCTATCTAAAGCAGCATTTTGGTTGGTTCATGTGGGCCGCTTTAAATTTTAGTCAAGCGAAGCAGGCACTTCCTTTCTTCTTCTGCAACCTGAATTTCTTTCCCAGAGTTGTTCAAATCTTGTGGACTCCAAAGTCAATCATTTGATATCCATGCTTTAAAGGAATGTGTGGTAAACTTCTGACCACAACTATTTTCAGTACTTCCATCAGTTCATAGAACTTCATTTCACTTGGACTCGCTCTGTGTTGAAAATGTTCATTTTTCATTCATATGTCACACCGACAGCTCCCAAGCAAATCCCTCTGCCAGTCCTCATGCCGTTATGTGTGTGTTGTATGTAAGGTTATTGTCCATGAAGTGCCGGGTCAAGAGCTGGAGGTGGAAGTTTATGACAAAGACACAGACAAGGATGATTTCTTGGGAAGGTACACGCAGATAATTCATGTCTTTGTTTTGCTTCGTCAAATCTATCATGCTCACTTTTCATTCACCATTCATTTGTCACCAATTGCAAATAGTAGGGGGGAAAAAAAAGACCTAAATATTAGCTCGGCTGTTATTAGCGGTAATGAATTGTTAGCAGTATTATGTTACGCCTTATTTTTCTGCAGGACCAAATTAGATCTGGGTATTGTGAAGAAGTCCATAGCGGTTGATGATGTAAGTGATATGCTTTTATAACTTCCAACTAATTTGTCTATAAACAGCTTTCACATGATCAGAATGCAAACATATGAGTTCACTCCTGTTGCTAGTGGTTCACTTTGAAAGACACTCCATCTGGACGCGTTCACTTCAAGCTGGAGTGGTTGGCCTTGCAGCCTAACACTGAACAACTTGAGCAGGTTGGAGCCTTTCTTTTTAAATTAAAAAAAAAAAATGCAAAAATGAATCATCTGTTCCCAGGCTGTATTTTCCTTCTCCGAGTCTTAACAATTCAAAAAATGTTTGTGAAATTCACCCAGGTCCTAAAAAGGAATGAAAGCGTCACCAGCAAGAACTCCAACCCCCCCTCTTCAGCTATCTTGGTTGTGTATCTCGACAAAGCTGAGGCACTTCCCGTGAGTCAAATATCTCTGCCCTCTCTGCCCACATGCGTGCGTCGCTCAGAGCTGCTTCCTGTGTGGTTAAACTGGGGCAGAACTGGAGCTGCCATCTGTCTTACATTCCACATCTTGCATTGTGTTGGTCTCCGGCTGCCGTATCTCTCTGTTTAGCTGTGAAAGAATGAACCTAACATAGGTCAACACTGCTGCACACACTGTTTGAGTTCATGTTGATATGGGGTGGCAAAGGGAGAAGCTATGAGAGTCATACCTCATCAATGTGTGTGTGTGTGTGTGTGTGTAGAGGGGGGTGTTGCTGTTAAGCACACTTCCTTTTTTTACCATGGAGAATAACTCGTTTCTGTTACTATGGTAGCCTCAAAAAACACACAAAACCATAGACATGCCCACATTTTCAGATTTATGTGATCTGGATGCGTCTTAATAAAGTAGGATATCATTGAGGAAAAAAAATTCAACAATGTCATTAAAACACATAAATTAATAAGCAGGTTTTTTATTTTAATTTTGTTTGTCAATGAAAATGAAAACACAGAAATCTGTTTCTCAGCAAAAGATTGTATTAGATAAATAAAAAGGGGTTTTTAATGCAAAAAATCTGGGTCTGTTGAAAGATATACTCATATTCTGCACAAAATATGAACTCATACTTTTGGGTGTAGAGGAAGCCCAAGTTGCTGTATCCTTCAGTTCATCTTTATTATTGGGTATTGTGTCACTCATCCTCCTCTTGACAAGTGATAGTGACAATCTTATCAACTGGATAGATGTCAAGTCAACGCTCTACCCGCATGATTGATGAGGCTACAATATCACATTTCTGTTCTGTAAAATCTCAATGTAATATTCTAATTTATCACAAACTAAATTGGTGTTTTTATTAGGTGCTTTCTGTAAATATCAAAATGACCAGAAATCAGAATTCTATTAGTAATGTTTCCATATAAGAGAATCACTTTTTGATTTCAGTTTATGAAACATGTCATCTTGTTGAAGATATTTTAATTTAGTGGGATTTGTTTCGTTTTTGTCTCTTTGTTGCTACGCTCTTGCTCAAAATCTCTTTATGTATCTTACCGCGTTCCTATTTTGCTTAAACTTTAGATGAAGAAGGGAAATAAGGAGCCCAACCCCATGGTGCAGATATCTGTGCGGGAAACCACCAGAGACAGCAAGGTGACATTGTTTCAAGAACTAACTGAACTACTGTATATTTATATATATATATATA
>NW_006800125.1:446269-485382 GCF_000485575.1 Poecilia formosa | reverse complement strand
TATTATTATTTTTTTGCCCTTTTAGATTTGCTACACCACAGTCAACCCAGAGTGGGAGGAAGCTTTTACTTTCTTTATCCCAGATCCTCGTGCTCAGGACATAAACGTTCAGGTAAGAGCGATTTTCTTTTGTCGTGAATGTTTTGTAAAGTCTGCGTGCTGCTGCCTTTCTTGGTCAGGATTCTTTTTGTAAAGAACATTTTAATCTCGGTAGGAATTTCCAGGCAAAATAAAGGTTGTTAAATAAATAAAAATTGGATATGAAGCAAATGTAGTCTGACATCAGTGGATTGGTCATGATCGTAATTTGGTCTTCTTTTGTCAGGTGAAGGATGCTGACCGCGTGCAGACGTTGGGCAGTTTGACCATCCCTCTCTCCCGCGTACTGGAAACTTCCCATCTTTCTCTAGACCAGTGGTTCCAGTTGGAAAACGCAGGATCTGCGAGTCGCATCTACATCAACGCAGTTCTCAGGGTGAATAGTTGGGCTGCTTGTTGTTTATCCTGCTCTATATTCTACAAAATGTCAATCCTCACTCTTGACATTTTGTGGCGTCTCTCTGTTTCACCTTTTTTCTCCCTGCGCAACACAGGTCTTGTGGTTAGACGAGGATCGTATTTCAGCTGAGGTCTCTTCTAATTTGGCAGCTGGACTTTCGAAACAGTTGGCCCATCAGTCCTCCCCTCATCCCAGCTTTGCTACCGAGGTAATGAAATACAATGCAATTGAATATCATTTCCCAAGCGAACAAAACAGCTTATGTCGTGTTTGTCTTCAGGGACTGCTTCGAATTCACCTCCTGGCAGGTCAGAATCTTGTTCCCAAAGACAACCTGATGGGTGGAATGGTGAAAGGCAAGAGCGACCCGTACGTCAAGCTCAACATCGGAGGCGAAACATTCACAAGTCAAGTTATAAAAGGCAATCTGAACCCAACCTGGAATGAGATGTATGAGGTAAATGTCTGTTAACTAAGGTTGGCCTGATTAGGATTTTTTTTGTTCCGTGTGTCTCAATCCTCTACTTGAAAACGGTAGACTTATATACAGGAGAACAACACGTAATGTTTCATTAGCTTTACAGGTTCCACGTTTAATATTGTGGATGTGCTCCACTTAGCAGTTATGTTCAGCCGCAGAAGTCTGATTTGGACATCCATACTGTCAACTAGTGTCCATTTAAAAGAGTAATTGAAGTTTGCATGAAGCAATAATTTTCATGTTGATTTTTTTTTTTTCTGTGTAGGTTATTCTGACCCAGCTCCCTGGTCAGGAGCTGCATGTGGAGGTGTTTGACAAAGACATGAATATGAAAGATGACTTCATGGGAAGGTAACATTCAGTGATATTGCTTGCTAATAAGATTTTAAATGATCCCTTTTTAATAATCAATTTTATGATTTGCAGGCTGAAGATAAGTCTAAAGGATATCACCGACTCTCAGTACATGGACCAGGTGGGAGTTTAGTTGGAATTTAGAAAGTCGAAATTAAAAGCAAAAGCACGACAGTTCATCCATATTCTTATCTCCAGATGTATTATGTACTTTAGTAAAAAAACGAAGCATGTGATTTCTTACATGTCCACATGAAGGAGTTTGTTCCAAACAGACCCCTTTGTTCCCATATTGAAGTGTTTTGTCTCTGTTCATCAGTGGTACACTCTCAGTGATGTGAAGACTGGTCGAGTTCACCTGGTCCTGGAATGGGTTCCAACTTCTTCAGAACCAGATGGGTTGGACCAGGTTAACATGTTCTCTGTTCTCAGTTAAAAATCACTTCATTACATCTTTTTTTTTTTGTTAAGTAATAATGTAATAATATTTTCTGTGGCTTCAGGTCCTGCAGTTCTACTCCAGACAATCCTACCAAAACAAAACAGTGCCTTCAGCCGGTCTCCTGTTTGTGTATGTCGAACAAGCAGACGGCTTACCGGTGAGTCACTTAGCAATGTTTTGGTGAATAAATTGGTTAAATAGAGAATCATTATTTTTCTCTGTCTGTAGGTGAAGAAAAGTGGAAAGGATCCAAAAGTGGGAGTGGAGTTAAGTCTTGGAGATATGTCACGCAAAACTACAGTAAGATCAAAATCCCCAATTATAAATATCCCTAATTTGGCTTGGTTGGTTGGTTTGGCTCATTGCTTTATTTGTTGGTCATTTCCTGCTGATTCTTTCCATCTCTTTTGAAGGTGTGTGATCGTACAACCTCACCTAAATGGAACGAGGCGTTCTGCTTCCCTGTCCGTGATCCAAGACAGGAAATTCTTGTCCTTAAGGTGAGAAGTGAGACACACAGCTGGGCAGAGAGTTTTCTGATAGATTAGTACTTCTAAGCTACCATGCGACATTATGAATTGTCTTCATTTAGCTCTCTCACAGCTGGACCCTTCCTATTGGCTCTCTGATTGTCCCTGTCAGAGAGTTGTTGGCTGAACCAGACCTGGTCTTGGATCAGTGGTTCCATTTGGATGGAGCCTCACCTGAGAGCCAAATCCTGTTAAGAACTGAACTCAAGGTAGGATAGTCTGAATTTGTTTTGTCTAAATCTTTTGGGGGTTTTTTCCACCTCTCTGTCTTTAATTAATTTTCCGTTTTGCGGTGGCAGCTAATGCTCCTATCATACTGTTGCCCACCTAACTTGCATTTCTGTGGCGTGGTCTGATGCTCAAGCATAAAGTAAAATGGCACTACAAGAATAGAAAATACGTAGTACTGCCCCTTTAAATATGAAATGAGTGAAAAAACAAGAAGTAACATTACAGCAAAAGTGTCTTACCCCATCCTGACACACTACAACACAGACATGGTGAATGCTATCTCAACACACTGGTTTCATTAATAGCAACATGCATGCATACTTCAAATAAGTCATAAAGCTCGATGTTTCCCAAGATGCACTTCATTTCTTCATGTTTAGAACTACTAGATGTGTGTTTTTCAGCTTACATGACGTGATATTGAACAGCACAGCAGAGTTGAGAAAATAATTTCTCAGGGTTTTAAAGGACTGTTTTTGAGCTCTTGCTTCTTCGGTTGAGAAATGTTTGTTTTTCTTTTGGGGCTCCAGTAAACCTAATTAGCAAAATATTTTTACTCAACCTAATTACAGATGTTGGTTCCTACCAAGTGTCCCCTTGCTACTGAAAAGACTAAAGTCTCTGTAGCGTCAGACCCCACTCCAGCGAAGCACCAGCCAGAGACAGACACAATCCTCAGGTGAAATAATTCAGAAAAGTTTATTTTTCCACTTATTTTACTTAAGTGCCTCTTGAGTTTGATTCAACTTTGCTGCTTCTTTGTTATTTAGCTCAGCTTCAGTGGATACCCCTCCTGTGGAAACTGTTGTTCCCTCACTGCCTTTGGATGAGGAGGTTCATGAAGTAAAGGAAACTGCAGCCGATGTGAAGGAAGATAAAGTGGAAGAATCGCCGAGCCCGGCTGTAACGCAACCCCCTCACACATCCCCAGACCTCACCTTTGCCAGTGAGGTAACGTGTATAAATAGAGCTCAGTAGCATGCAGTAGCTGCATTTAAAACAAAGGACACAGCAAGCTTTAATTTAATATAAATCAATACACAGCAATGTATGTCATTCATACAGGGACTCCTGAGACTCATCCTGTTGGAGGCTCAGAGTCTGGTTGCTAAAGATAACATTATGGGTGGCCTGAAGAAGGGCAAAAGCGATCCCTACGCAAAGATCAGCGTTGGTGAGGTCATGTTTAAAAGCGCTGTGGTGAAGGAGAATCTCAACCCGGTCTGGAATGAGATGTATGAGGTCTGTCTGAAACAGCAGTGCATGTTTTGACTTTACAGTGACCGTCACACGCTCACTCAAACTGCTGTGTGTGTCCTCAGGTGGTGCTGAGGCCTCAGTCAGGGCAGGAGGTGCAGGTGGAAATGTTTGATAAAGATATGGACAAAGACGACTTCTTGGGCAGGTGAGGCTGACGGGCTTGTCCGCATTTTTATGAAGCTCAGTGAACGTACGTTTGCTGAAAGTTACACAGAAAATAATATTAAAATCATAAAACATGTAGAAGATGAGAATTAAAGCAAAATAACAGAACTTAGAGTGTGATGTCTTAATAGCATTTTTTTCTTCTATTTATAGACTAACATTTCCTGGTTTGCCTGAAAGAAGTTACATTTGAAATAGAGTTGCACAACATATCGATTAGTAATCATCATCGGAGTCTCGCAAATGTAAAGGACTGATTTGATGCAATCATTGATAATTTCTGCTAATCTGATTACTAAGACTAGACTAATTACCCTCAATGGCTACACTGAACGTGTATTTTTAGTGGTTGAAATGATAAAGCCAACAGAGAATGGAATAGATGCCAAATAATCATAATTAACATCAATCAGTATGACTGGATTAATTATAATCCAATCATTTGGTTATCTTTTCTCTGCAAGAGTATCAGAATTACATATTTTATCTCACATATGTCTGACATTGTGTCCTAGCGTGAATAACTTCTCTTCTTTCGTGTTATTAAGAAGATGGCTTTGTTTTGTTTTTATATTATATGTGTTTATCTATATTATCACATTATACATTATGTTCTTCATTCTCAACAGGTTCAAAATAAGCGTTTCAGACATCATCCGCTCTCAGTTCATAGATCAGGTTGGTGTTTTTCTTCTTTGTACAGTGTTAATAAATCTTCCTGGATGCATTTATGGATGTAAATCAATGATTCTGTTTCAGTGGTACACCCTGAACGATGTGAAGTCCGGTCGTGTTCGTCTCATTCTGGAGTGGGTCCCAACAGTGTCCTGTAATGACAATCTTGAACAGGTTAATATAATATTTATTTATTAAAAAAATATATATTATTATAATACTATTTAATGTTTTTTTTTTAGTTCATTTAAGTACAGCTCCACTAGTGAGTGGACTAGAAATCAGAATGGCCTAATTTTCTCTTGATGAGCTCTGATTAATATTTGACAAGTTAGATACTGAAAATATTGCTTTCCTCTTCACTTAATCTGTCAAATAAAAATGTTTGCTATATTTGCAAACATTAACTGACAGCACATGCCTTGATGCATGATTTAGGGTTTCAGTAAAACATTTAATAAAAGAGAGGAACATACGCTTCCATGCCTAAACGAGGATAACATTGTAATTCCTTCGTATTCTGATGGATTCAAAACTGCTCCGTCTGCCAAGGAGCCTGCTTCACACTCTTCCCTTTTATGCTTTGGTCAAGACACGGCTGGTCAGACTTCAGAGAAAAGCTTCAAATGATTTTGTTATTGTATTGCGTCCCGAGTGCTGAGTCACTGTGATGCATTTCTATTTGATTTCAGGTGATGCAGCTGCAGTCTCTCCAGTCCTACCAGAACAAGGCTGTTCCCGCTGCAGCGCTGCTTTTTGTTTACATGGACAGAGCACACTCGTTGCCTGTGAGTCATAAAAATCTTCTTGGCAGGAACTACTGGTTAAGGAACGGTTTTGAGGTTTTTGTGTTCGATCTGAAGCCACAATTACTGAGAGGGAATACAAGCTCTTCTCATTTTGGGATGTGTGTTGCAGTTTAAGAAGAGCGGTAAGGAGCCCAAAGCTGGAGCTGAGCTCATATTTGGGAACACAACTCACAGAACCAAGGTATGAAACAACAAAGTCGTGGAATAATCTACAATGCACTATGACATGAATTTCTGTGCTGTGTGTGTTATATACTTTATCACTACTTTAGTCAAACTAAATCAGTTTTAGTAACCGAAGTACTACGTTTCATTCATGTCTTTATCAAAAATAGGGTTAAGGTTAGCAAAAGCTAAATAAAAGCCTATATTTTTCAACAAATAAAAGTAAGTTGCTTTACAAAAATAATGCCAGACTTGATAGGAGTTGGGTACAATTAGAGTAAAATTTCAAGTATATTTTGAGAACAACGAGTTTATGGAGTATTTTAGTCAACTCTCTGCCTTCGTCTCCACTTTTCTGTCTGAAGGTCTGCGATCGCTCCAGATCACCGCAGTGGAGTGAGGCGTTCCACTTCTCGGTTCATGACCCCAACCAAGAGATGCTCATAGTGAAGGTGGATGTCCTAAATGTTCCAAAACACTAATAAAGTTTCTCCCACTATCAAGTGAACGGTCAAAGATCTAAGTTGTGCTGCTAATGTGTGTCCCGTTATCAAAAGTTATCCAGTGCATGGGACCAGCCAATGGGATCGCTGGTGCTCCCTGTGAGGGAGCTGCTCTCTGAGCCTCAGCTGGTCCTGGACCAGTGGATGCATCTGGACGGAGCTTTACCTGAAAGTGAAATCCTCCTCAGGGCTGAGCTGAAGGTATGACAACATTTATACACGCCCTAGATCTGCTCCAGTCAACTTGCGTGGTAGAGACCAAGTGGATTTTTGTTGTTGGCAGATCCTTGACACACGGTTGACGGAAGTTCCTCAGACGTCTGCCGCTGCTTCAAAAGAAGAGGATGCCCCCGTTCCCACTGAAAAGACACTCAAGCCGGCTGAAGAGGAGAAAAAAAGCCCAAACTTGGCAACAAAGGAGTGAGTTATTCATATTTGCTTTGAAGAATTTTAAACTTTTACTGCTGAACTTTATAACGTAGTGAAAGTCAGAAATGTTGTAGTTCAACATTCATGTAGTTTTCCTGCAGATTGGCTTTTATATTTTCAACGGTTCAATGTGTTTTCAGCTCTCCTGTTGTAGTCCAGCCTGCACACCCTGAACCCACACATGACACATCCCATCCTCCTGCGGTAAGGCACACCACGGAAAAGGCAACAGTAACTGTGTCCTAAATGTTTACGCTGTTGTAACTGAAATCATTTTCTGTCAGCCGGTGGAGGAACCAGCGTATGCAGAGGAGCCTGCGGTTGAGTCACACTCGCAGGTTGACAGAGATGTGAAGCCACAGCCAGTCCAGAGTGAGGAGTGAGTTGAATTTGACTCACAAATATTTAGAGAAATATGAACAACAAGCAAAACACACTGGAACAACTAACGTGATTGTGTGTTTATCTGTGAGTGCAGGACAGGTTTAGGAGGTCTGGCTCAGGCCACAGTTACAGGCCTACCCACTGACCCAGCACCACCTGCAGGGGTCACAGGAATCCCCAAAGTGGCTCCAAGTCTCCCACCACACACAGTGCCGGGTCAGGACTTTGGAAAACAGGTGGGTTTGCTGATTATCTGAAGTGTGGAGTGACAGAATTAGCTTTCAACAGCTAACGCTTAATGCATGTTGATGTTTTTTTAAACAAAAACACAAACTTCCACTAGCTGCCAGAAATGTTGATGAATTCATGTCCGGTGAATATAAATAAAGTTGAAGAAAGGCCTTCATACATCTTTAACTGTCTATTTATAAATATAATCTTTAGCACGATGAAAAGACTCACCACCCAATTTGCCTAATGAATTTACACCAGGATTTTTCTAAGATGCTTTAGGTTGCAGTGTGTTGTGAATTGGTGCTCTACAAGGAAACTGAATTAAAGTGATAATAGTATAATTGTGAAACTCATTTGTCCTTTCAAATATCCTGCTGTACCATCTGTTGGAGCTGGTTTTCAGTCTTCTTCTCTTGTGCAGATATTATTGTGCCATGTTAGCTAGTAAAAACTCCAGACACCTAAAATAAGCATGAGCATTTAACAGGGGATTTGTTTGTAACAGTCGAGTAACCATCTTACGTCAGTGACTCCACTAGGGTAGATGAAGTTCAGATTTTTTTGTTTCTAATAATGAGCAACATTCTGCCTGTTTTAATAATTTATATCTTTCTCCTGTAGGGGGTGCTGAGGATCCACCTGCTGGAAGCCCAGAATCTCGTGGCAAAAGACAACCTAATGGGGGGCATGGTGAAGGGCAAGAGTGATCCTTACGTCAAAATCAATATCGGTGACATCGCTTTTAAAAGTCGTGTCATCAAAGAGAATCTAAACCCAACATGGAACGAAATGTATGAGGTGGGCAGTTTTGTGATTCAAATATTGCAACTTTTGCTTCCTCTTTTGTTGTTTTTCTGAAGATGTGCATCTCTGCTTATGTAAACAGGTGGTTTTGAGTGGCCGCAGCGATCAGGACATCAAGTTCGAAGCATTTGATAAGGATATAGATTCAGATGACTTCTTAGGAAGGTGTGTGGCATGTAAAGTTATAGAGAAATGACCAAAAGTATCCATATCTTTTGCACTTCTCCATATTGTGCACTTATATTGTTACAACACCAAGCTTCTATTTTGGCAGAATTTCTATGTTTGGATAATACAAAGTAGTACTTAGCTGAAGAGGGGAAGTTGTGCAGAACTTTAACTTACTTACAACATCCCAAGCTGAGCACTGTTCAGTCCATCATTAGAAACATTTTAAGAGTGGCACAACTGCAGCGCTACCGAGACATGAGTTTATCTCATCATCCTAACCTGATGAGATAAACAACCAAGAGGCCCATTATAACAGAGTGTCAAGTATTTTTTAGCAACTTTTCTTCCAGAATTTGTGGTTTTACAAACTATGGATTCAGGAGAGATGACTCCAAATGCACACCACAAGTTGTAGATTTTTATTTGTAAAATAGAAAAATGTATATCATTCTGCTTTTACTTCATAGTTACGCATCACTTTGTGTTCTATCACATAAAATATAAATAAAATGCATTGAAGTAAATGGTTGTAGCATTTCTAAATATGAGAAAGTAAAATCTTGCTAATCATATTTTTACAGATTCACCGTGAAGCTGAATGAGGTCATCAGATCTCAGTACACAGATCAGGTTAGTCAGTATCTCGTGATCCTGAGTCTCATCTTATGACTTCTGAACTTTGTGTTGTTACATTGCTTAATGGAGGGTGCTGGTCTGCCTGTTTGTCTCTGAATGTCTCTGCTGCAGTGGTTCACTCTGAAAGATGTGAAAACTGGACGAGTTCACCTGATTCTGGAATGGGTTCCTACTGCGTCAAACACAGCGAGACTAGAGCAGGTCGGCCCTCACCAATGGCTTTTTTAGAGATTAGTGCTGAAGAGCCGTGCCAACAACATACATGAATCTCTGTGGTTAATGTTTACAGGTACTGCAGCTTCAAACCCTGCAGTCCTACCAGAACAAAGCCGTTCCCTCTGCGGCTCTACTCTTTGTCTACGTAGAGGCGGCACACTCACTTCCAGTGAGTCAGCTGTTGTTGTTTTTTGTCATCACTGCTAGATAGATGCGATTTAATGTAAAACATAACATCAATCTGCCTTTCTGATGCAGTTTAAGAAGAGTGGAAAAGAACCCAAAGCAGGAGTTGAGCTTGTTCTGGGTGAAACAGCCTACAAAACTAAAGTGAGACTCCTAATACCTTCTACTCTCTCTGCTTGGAATAAGACATATTCATCCAATAACACGTGTTTGTCGTCATTCCTCAGCTGTGTGACCGGAGCTCCAGCCCTAAGTGGAACGAATCTTTCTACTTCATCATCCATGACCCTAAGCGTCAGATGCTTGTGGCTAAGGCAAGACGGTTTCTGTGTGTCTTGGTGTTGTGTAGTAAATAGGCTTACATTCAGCTGAAACTATCTTATCCCTCTCACTACATTGTAGTTGTCCAGCGGCTGGGACCAGCCAATGGGCTCGCTCGTGATCACAGTCAAAGAGCTGCTCGCGGCTCCACAGCTGGTCCTGGATCAGTGGTTTCATTTAGATGGAGCCTTACCCGACAGTCAGATCCTGCTGAGGGCTGAACTCAAGGTAAAATTATACGGGCATACTTCATCTGAATGCTTTTAGATATGACGATTACTACTGGTTGTCTCATTCTGACAGATTCTGAGCTCCAAGATGGTGGAAATGATTGGTTCAGGGTCGCTGCCCTGTGCTGCTCCTGCACCTGGAAATGGCCAGGTGAAGTTGTCTCTGTCATACACCTCAAAGGAGAGAAAGCTCGTTGTGATCGTCCATGCCTGCAGGTGTGTGCCGAAACACTGACAGTCATATTTTTATAATGTTTTTACACACAGGCCAGTTTTTTTAGAGGTTACAAGAGTTAAGCAACATGTTATAAACAAAAAAATGTACAAATCTCAATGATTTCAATTGGTCAGCCTCAGTTTGTGAATGAGAATGTGGACAAAAGAAATGAATAACATAGTGAAAGACACATTTTTCCTTTCTATATAAAAGCATCCAGTTACATTCTTTCCAGAAATTTAAAGCATATTCATTTAAAAACCAAAAAATATTAAAAATTGAGATCTAAAAAACAAATCCTTATTAAACATTTCTTAAAACTGGAATTGTCCAGTTTGGATGTTTGGCTATCAGTAAACATGCCCCAAACATTTTGTGATTGTTAAAAATTGTATTCATACAATAAGCCAGAACATGGGTGTGAGTCGGGACATCCCAAGTAAATAAGGGTTCTGTTTGTTGTTCCTTTGCACACAGAGGTCTGGTGTCCCAAAGTAAGGATGGTGTTGATAGCTACGTCTCCCTCATGCTGCTGCCTGACAAAAGTAAAGCCACTAAGAAAAAGACAGCCGTGAAGAAAAGAGACCTCAACCCGGAGTACAATGAAAGGTAAAAGCATTTTCTTTCTTTATTTTTGAAGCTGTTGTTGTTTCTTGACTGTTTCTTCGTGCTTTTTAATACTTGTTAAGGTTTGAGTATGACCTGCCTGAAGACGAGGCCAGATTCAGGCGCCTCAGTGTGTCGGTGAAGAACAACTCCGCCTCCTTCAGGAGCCGGGATGTTATTGGACAGGTCAGTGTGAAACTGCACCCACACACAGTTTTATCACCTTGTTTGTAGGGCAGCATAAGCTCAAGAGTTTACAGACAATGCTGTGTCAATTTTCCACAAAACATGGAAAAAACTACAAATAAAAACAGGAAGAATGTTCAGCATGCAGCCTGGCTCGGCACTTATTCTACATTTGATATGCGTGTAACACTGAAAATAACTAAACATATGAAGAATCGCCCCTTACAGCTGCTGATTTTTCCCGTTAGGTGCAGATTGAGTTGGCCCAGATTGACCTGAAGTCTGGAATCACTGACTGGTGAGCAGAGCCTGTTGAATGAAACCCAAACTCTGATTTGTGCTGTACAAAATCACATACAAGCTACAAATGATTTGTAGATCATCTCATGCTTGTATTTTTATGAAAATATCAACAATTTACTTTATGTTGTAGCCTAGATGTTTTGCTCATAGAGAAACTAAACTTGGTGGTAGATGATAGAAGATACTTTGTCTTCTATCATCATCCTCTGGATGATGTAAGAAGTTTGGTCTTTTTTTGCTTTTCATTAAATGTCTATTTTCATTGCAGGTTCACTTTGGCTGATGATGCTGAATAGCTGCCTTCCTCACCCACCTGGAGAGTTTAATGACTGAACTCTGCTGTTACGCTCACTGATGCCTTCTCTTTCCCACCACTGTTGCAGTTTCAACTGCATCCGCCCAGCTTATTGTGTTTGAATATGAGGTGTAAATGGACTGCACTGCAAATAGGTTCCTGCACCACAGATAAGATGACAAAGCAGTTAAGTAGAAGGAAAGTAATTAAGTTTAAAGATGGAGCTGAGAAAGTGGATGATGAAGAACCCTTTGAAGGACTTTTTGTTGTTTTTTTTTCTGGTGGATAAATGTAAAGTAGGAGAGTTTCCTGTTTGAAGGGCAAATATGTTTTATATGTATCCTTTAATCATTGTCTTGATGCCATTTCAGTATTCAAAACTTTATCTTAAAGGGGCAGTATTATGTAAAATCATGTTTTTTGAGCTTTACATCATGTTATAATGTTATACTCTCATCAAAAACATACCTGGAGTGTTGCCTCGATTCTTTCATGCATGTTTGAGAAATCCTTTAATCTCTCCTTCTGAGGCGCCTAACGCTTGGTCTAACCGAGCGCTGCCTTGACCACAAGGGTCTTCCTCAGAGCTGCAGTCTCCAAGGTGAGCCTTCACCTCATACACTGACTCACCCACTGAGTTCCTTCAGACTAGCAACAGCAGTAATTCGTGAACTCCTGGTGGAACTGCACATCAGCTGAGCTCATTACATGAGCTTCTGCTTCTCAGTGCAATTGTGGTGAATATATATATATATATATATATATAAGATAACACTTATTTGGTTTGAGCTATAAAATGGCACATTGTTCCTGGAACATATACATAATTCTGCTCCTTTAAGACAAATTTAAACTAGAAATTATAATCATGTTACTGCACTTTGCCATCTGTCTTGACTGATTATTTTTCTACACTTGTTTTTTTTTTTTTACAGTTTAGCATGTTTGCTTCACATGCTTTCTTTTTATAAGTTTGTTTGTATATTTGAAGTTATTTCAGACCAGATTGAATCCTGTTTGCTGAAATATGGTAAAAAAATAAAAATAAATTTGTTTTGCAGCTTCACATATGCGTTTGAATTCAGAAGGGTTGATGATTGATTGATGAAAAATATGTTTCTATACATTTATGAAAGGAAATAAGAACTTGTCTACAAATTGAAGATTATGTGAGAGAAAATAGAAACATATAGTACTTTATAGTCCGCAAAGGTAAAATTAAATATTAAAAAGAAAAATAACAAAATCTTTAGCTACTTTTCATTTTTGATCAAATTTAAAAATTCATCATAAAAAATATTGTATTTTTTTCTAATAGGAAAATAATTACATATTACTTTGCATTTCATTTTCATTCAGTTGAATTAATATTTAACAAACTGAACAAAGAATCCATATTGTACCACATATATTGAACAAAGAATCATTTATTCCTAATACAAGTTAATTAAATGTCACTTCTTACTGCACGGAAGAGAAATACTGTTTGAGTTTGATAGTATATGTAAGAGAGTTTGCAGGTTGTGGATCATGGGCCTCTCATACGTAATATTTGCGCAGACTTGGAGTGACGCTGTTTCTGACATGCAGCTGCTTTCACTTTCATTTACAAAGAAGAGTTGTTTGCAGCGAACAAGCGAAGGTAAGCTCGTCACAACGTTTAATTGGTGTTTATTTGTTGTATGAACGCTTAAACTCCGAGAGCTCTCAGAAAATAACATCGTCCATCCATCCATCCATTTTCTAACACCCTGTCCCTAGGGGTCGAGCGGGTTGATCGTGCCTATCTCCAGCGAACTTGTCAGGCCATAGGCGGGGTTCACCCTGGGCGGTGACAGACCGCAATGTCTGTCGCAGAAAATAACATCGTGTTAAATCAATCACTTAAATCTTATTTGTATAGCACATTTAAGAAGCAAGGCATTTCAAAGTGCTTTACATCATAAAAACACAAAGCTATGCAACATAGAATCAACAATCGAAACATTACATTAAGTCGAGTGCCATTAATCGAATGCTTCAAAGACGACTCCAAGCAGGTGGGTTTTTAGTCTAGATTTAAAGGTACTAAGTGTTTCATCAGTTTTGCAGTTTTCTGGAAATTCGTTCCAGATTTGTGGTGCATAGAAGCATAATGCTGATCCTATTCGTTTGGTTCTGGTTCTGGGGATGCAGAGCAGACCAGAACCAGAGGCCTAAGAGGTGTAGGAGGTTGATACAACAGGAGATCTTTAATGTATCGTGATGCTAAGCTGTTCAGTGATTTATAAACTAACAACGGTATTTAAAAGTCTGTTCTCTGAGTGTAGGGACTTTAGAACTGGAGTGATGTGCTTTATCTTACCAGTTTTAGTGAGAGAATGCGAGCAGCTAATTGTTGTGCTAACAAACTTCTACAATCGAAAGTGAAGCGTAGCGGAAACCTGTCAGTCTTGTTTTCCTGCATAGTTAGATGTTGGCTAACAGGTTCGTTTTGTTTTCAAGGAAGAAAGAAGATAATCAAAATGTGGAGTTACCAAGAAGAATCTGAAGCCATGGAGTTTGAAAACATGGATATGTGTACCTATTCTTCTCAGGTTCGTTAAAGACATTTAATATGCCTGGTTTTAAATTCTATCTTCCCAAGTGAAAAAATAGTGTACTAAGTATGTTAAATTTTAACATAATTAAGCATACTTTTAGTAGGACTAATCATGAGTATATTTCGAGTATACTTAGAATTAGTATACTTAAAACGTGACTTTTTTGAAATACTAATTTGGTGCTTAGTGTATTTAAGTAGTACTTAAGCACTATTTAAAGTGTGCTAAGCATACTTCAATGTACTTTTTTGGGACAAACTTAAGTAGTACTTACTGTACTTTAAGTGTACTTATTTTTATGTACCAAAAACGTGCTTGGTTAGTATATTTTGAGTGTACTATTTTAGTGATTGAATTAGATTCAACATATACTTTGATTGTATTTTAAGTATATTGTAAATACATATTTAATATATTAGTAGTGTGATTACAGTATGCTACAATTACACTTTTGGTTTATTATAATTGCTAATGAAGTACACTTTTTTGTTACTTAATGTCTTATTATTCTTTTTTGCCACTTTATACATTACATGCTTCATACACACTACAGTACTGCAAACATATCAGGTTACCAGAACACAGAAGGATCCATTAAAACACACTTCACAGGTGAAACAAATTACATTGTGCTTTCAATATATTACCATTTTGGTAAGACTTTATTTGAAGGGATGTGCATAAGACTGACTTGACACTGTCATAAACATAAAACCTTTCATCCAACTTTTAAAGCAACTTCTCATTAAAATTGTCATTATTTACTGAATGACACTTCATGACACTGTTGTTCCTAACATGAGTTATGTCATGTTTCTGACAGTATCATATCAGTCTTATGCACACCCTGTCAAATAAAGTCTTACCCACATTTTTTCCAAGAGCCAATATACTATACCGCCTCATGTTGCTTTGACTGCTCGGTTTCTCTGTCGATGTCTATATATGTGTACATGTGCTGCACAGATGTAATCACAAGCAAAATGGCACATTATTTTGTGCAATTGATTTATTTTATTAGTATTTAAACAATTGTTTTTTGTTTAAATTCCACCTATTGTACAACTTGTCAATGCATTCAAAGTTTACAGACAACATGGTTATGAAAATTAGCACAATAAAACAATAGGTGCACTTTTGAGGAAATGTGAAAACTGTTTCACCAAAGACAAGAGTATTGTTTTAATACAATGTCACAGTATTCTAGCATTACTGCAGACAAACTGAAATTTCTCCTTCCTAAGAACAGAGAGGATCAACGACAGAACATTCCCATTCGCTGGACTGCTGCACTTTACAGAAACCTACAAAAAAGAAAAATAGAGCAATTAAACAGAGAAAGCACTGGCATTTTAAAGAGTACAGAAAAATGGCAATGAAAAAATAAGACTTACAATTTTAAGACATTGTGAACTCGCTATGTATGTGGCATCAGAACTGATTAAGACTGAGACCAGATTCCTGGGGTGGAAAAACATTTCTGGGTGTCTTTGCCGTTACATTATGTTAGAAGTAGAAAAAATAGCCAGCAATATCATAGAACCAATTGATATTAACATCAAACAAGAGTATTTGTGATCATTTGTATTTGTGATCACTATGCTGCTTCATAGTTGATGCCAACTGGCATCAACTATGAAGCTGTTTTAAGTGTGGACTTAAGGAGACAAACTACCTTAAAAGCTTTCCATCCATGATCTGAACACACTGATCCTTGCAGGGTGGCGAGGGGGACTGGTGGTGCCCATCTCTAGCAGTCATCAGATGAGAGGCGGGGCTCACCCTGGACAGGTCACCAATCCATCACAGGGCCCTGAAAGTCAACAACAAATAAAATGTATGAAAGAGAAATGTTAGATTAACAAGGGGGAAAATTCTGTCCAGTTATTTTAAAATCAAATCATGTTTATTAAGCACTTAGTGTTGGCAACACACCAGTTTTTGTTGTTGAAAATGTAGCTAGCTCCTCATTAAAAAAATACTTACACCATAAAGATGCTGTGGAGGTTAAACCTCAGAGCTGGTTGGTGATCTGGTGTAGCCAGACCTTCTTCTGAGTCAGGAAAGTCTTTAGGTTTCCTAACATCTGATTTCTGTGGCTTCCTCTTTCATCTTCATTTGCTTAGACTCCAAACATATATTGAAGATAAAAACATTGATGAACAAGTTATAACAACAACCTCACAATATCAAAGTCATACGGAGCTTAATTAAAACGGTAACACTTTATTAGAAGGGGTGTGCATAAGACTGACATGACACTGTCATAAACATGACATAACATCTGTCATGAAAATAAATAAGTCTTTATGAATGTTTATGACTGTTGTCATGAAGTGTCATTCGGTAAATAATGACATTTTTAATGCAAAGTTGCTCTAAAAGTTGCATTAAAAGTCCATTAAAAGTGCCAACTTTGTATGATTTTGTAAATTATGATAATTTAATGCAAAGTTGGCATTTTAAATGGACTTGGGTACTTAGTTAAACATTAATGATCTTTTTTTATTCTTTGCAATTTTAATTAAAATAGTAAAAGAGGGAGACTTTTTAGGTGCCTAAAAGGCATACTTGTGCATATGTATTAATTAGTTTTATTTTATAATCAGGTTGCTGCGTGATGCTGACTTTTGCCCAGGTCCCTCTGGATTTAAACGGGGTTCACCTGGTTAAATAAAGAAAATAAAAAAAAGGCATAATTTATTACCCTAAAGTATACACTGAGATGTAATTTAAAACATACTGAAATTAAATTTAAAGCGTTAAGTGAATTTTTAAAAATTCTATATATTTTAAAACATACACAATATCTTTGACAGATATTGCAAATATCTTTTAAATATACACTTGAGTAAGTGTATATTTACACTTGGGCAAATACATATTTTGTTCACTTAAAGTATACTTTTATTTAATATTTCTTAAAGTGTATTTTGGTACAATTATATTTAAGTGTGATTGAAGATACAATTTCGAAATTGGTACAAGCATACTTTTAGTATACTTCATATATTTATAGGTAGTACACTTAATACTTAGTGTAAGATTATTTATTTATTGGTTATTGGCCAGGAATGAGATCTGTTATTGAAAACTTCTGTATCTGTGTAAGACGTGAAGCTTTCCGAAAAGCTGTACCAAAGCACAGAGCCCCTTTGCAATCTATTCAGACTGACAGACCATTCAGTTGGTGTGTACGGACATTACTGAACTTCCGGTTACCTCTCTTGGTAATAGATATGTGCTTGTGGTACAGGACCATTTTACCAAGTATGTAAACGCCTATGCTATGTCTAACCAAAAAGCTGCCACAGTAGCACAGTTACTGTGTGAACGGTATATACCTGAACATGGTGTTCCTGAGGAACTGTTGTCAGATCAGGGACGACAATATCAGTCTGAAATTATTCACACAATTTGTCAGAGATGACAAAGAAAATGACAAAGGAAAGAATCTCTCTATATCACCCAAGAGGGAATGGTATGGTTGAACAGTTTAGTTGGACTCTGAAAGAGCAGTTGGCCCGACTCATTCAGGACTACGGAGGCGAGCGGGACCACTACCTCCCTGCTGTGGTACTTTCTTTCAACTCTACTCCTCACTCGAGCACAGGGTACTCACCATATTTCCTTGCTCATGGACGAGAACCCCGACTACCTGCTAATGTCCATATTTCATCGCCAAAGGTTTCTGATTGCCCACAAAACTATGGTTCAGAACTGGCTACACGGATGAACGCTGCTTTTGAGACCGTTGTTCTCCATCGTGAAGAACAAAGACAAAAACGAGAGTACTATTACAACAAGGACACACGGTTTAGGCCTTATGCTTGTGGTGATCTGGTATGGATAGATGACCCCACCACACAATGACAAAAGCTTTCCCCAAACTGGACTGGACCATATAAGGTTATATCTGTGGATGAAAAGGGACTCCTTTACAAGCTGGTGGATGTTAAATATCCTCAGGCTGCGGCCAGAGTCATTCACTATGATCGTTTAAAACCTTACCGTAGCTCCACAGACACATTACCCATAAATGTCTCCCAGTCTGTATTTCCTCCAAACAGGGACACACTGCCGAGGTATACCGCTTTGTCTGGTTCATTGCCCTGGCTTTTTGGCCAAACAGCGGCAGCCCAGGCATCAGGAACCGCTAGGTCGTTGCCATCTTCACCAAGGATCCCAACAGGATTCATTTCCCATCAGCCTGCACAACCACCCCCCAGCTTGCCGCCTTCTGGGGGTGCAGTTATTACCAGGTGTGGGCGTACTGTGCAGAAGCCACAACGACTGCTGTTATGAGAAAAATGATCTACAGTTGTTGTTCATATTAAAGGTTGTAAAACTGGTTCATTTAAGCCCAAACTTGTTGACCATTGTTCTTTATGGGGGTTTTATTGGGAGTTTGTGTCTTTGGTTTTGCAACCCCCAGGTGATATGAGTTACTGATGTGACAGTCTGGACAGATTGTGCTTTGGTGAAATGATTTTTTTTTTTTTTTATGTAACAATTTCATTTTGAAATGAGGACATTTCATTTAAAGAGAGGGAAGTATGTAAGATGATTTATTTTTCCTTTTCAATTAATATGGTTTCATGTGAGATTGGTTACTTGTTGGGGATGTTCCATGGATGAGTGGTAGCGCTGTGCCTTTGGGAGGAGATGTTTCTTTCTTCTTTGGGGGTTTCTTTGGTTCTTCTTCTTATGAGGGGCTGAGACGTTAGGCTGTTCGGTTACATGGTTGAATAAAAGTCTGCACAGCTACGCTATTCCCTCTCAGTGTCTGCTCTTTCTCTACCCACGACCCCCTATTTTATGGTGACACTGATTTAGATAACTACTCAGTGTTACACTTTACATTTGTAAAGTGTACTTTCACAATTGTAAATATATTTGAAATATACTAAAGTATACTTTTTTTCACCTGGGCTGTGAACATTAGCATCTCATCGACTCCAGATAAACATTGAGTGAGAGCATTAAATGCTACTGGAATCAAAAATATGATCAGAATTCAAAGTCTGAAGTGTGAAAAGTTATATGCTACCAAATATGGAATTCAGTCAGTCCTGTGAATTGTGCAGCTATATCACACAATTTGAATAAAATGTCATATATATTGTACAATTGCAGAAATTATATCACACAATTTGAATAAAATGTCATATATATTGTACAATTGCAGAAATTTTGTTGCAGTATTGTTTGCAGTAACAAAACACCAGAAATGTAAATAAACTCCGAACTAATAGAATATTATGGCATTTAAATAAATACAGATAAATATAAAATAAAATTTTACTGCAGATGAAATAAAAAAGTAAAAGCTATCAAGATTAAATGAAGACAAATTACAAAAATAACAGTGGCATTGATATTTTTTAGAAAACATGGACATATTATGAGTAGTTCTTGTATTCATGCAGTATCCATACAATGCCCATGTTGTATATAATAATGTACTGTAACAGTAAAATGTTAAATGGTACAACTGGGCAGGGGAGTTAATCATTTATATTTAGATTTAGGTTTGAAGTAATCATCTGGAAGTAATATTCACATTGTAGCAAATCCCCGTCAAAACAGGGATTTGCTACAACATTTAGGATCGACCCAACTAAATTCCTGTTCTGAATCTGATGGAGAATCTGAGAAGAGGGGTAAAGATTAGGGTGATAGCAAAGAGACCTTACAATTTTAAAGAGTTGGAGCTCATTATCACAGATAAATAATATAAGGACTAGAAGGAGCATGGAAAAAGATGGTCAGAAATGATAAAGATTTGATTGATGAAATGCCAGTAAACATTTCTCATTGATTATTAGGAAGAATGTTAACCATTTTGACCCAACATTGAAAAATATAGAATCAGAGAACTCTTAATTTATCCTTTGGTTTGCCAAATTATTTTTAACCTTAATTATTACAGGCTCCAATGGATACTCCAAAAGGTCAAGAAGAAGTCCTACTGACTCTCTCGTTGAAGTGGTTGGATAAAAACAAAAAGAAGGCAGATCTACAAAAATCCCTCCAGATTTGGTTCAATAAATTCAAAACTAAAATAGACTGCACAGTTCAAGAGATCTTACCAGATGGACGAGCTCTGATTCTGGTTTCACCTCCTCCAGGTATAGAACTGTATTTTCATATACAGCATGTTAAAGACTCACCAACTTCCTGTTAATCTAACCCTATAAAAAGGAAAACTTTATTTTGAATACATTGATATACCACAATGAAAGCTTTGCAAACTATTGACTAAATTTATGTTGTGTTCTTTTCTTTTAAAGGCCTCATAGAGCTTCAGAAGTTGAGTGTTAAAACACTTCACACAAGAGATAAGAGAGAATTAGCCACCATTCTGTCTGTAATGGTGGGAAAACCAAAGCAGGATCCACAAACAGCAGACGATGCTTCAGTGAATCCGACTCTTCCAGCTGTACGCACTTTAACACAGATACATATATTCTGAAATAAACCTTGTTTGTTCTTTAATAATTGAACTTTGCTTTTTATCTAGGATAAAGTACAAGTTGGGGAGAATCAAACGATGGATGAAAGTTGTGTTCTGTCAGTGAATCAATTCTTGTATGTGAGCTACATCTTCAAGGAGAAGCTGCAGCGCATACAGGATGAGAATGAAGTTGAAATCAAGTCGGAAGTTGTTGTGAAATTTGAATCCAAGCGTAAAGATGGAAAACCAAATGAAGCAAAGACAAAGTTCATAGATGTTGTCCAGGAATGCTTGGCTGATTTCAGTGGTTCAGTTTTTTCTCCGAGCTGTGCAGAGCCAGATCAGTTGAACAGAGCATTTAAAGTCATCATGAACAGGGAAAACAAACTTTTAGCCAACATATCCTCTGAAGAAATGACAGTTTTTGGACCAAGTGCCCAACGAAAGGTTCTTGACTCAATGATGCGTTCGACTCGTCTAACTGCTTCAGTAAAAACCAACACTGCTGTTTCAGAGCTGACACAGGTAAAGTGCATTGTAAAGTTATTTGCTCCCTTCCTGGTTTCTTTAGTTATTTGCTTTTTTGTCAAACTTAAATATTTTAGGCCATCAAGCAAATTTTAATGTTGGTTAAACGTAACCTATGTAAAAACAAAAAGCAGTTCTCAAATGATATTTTCATTATTTAGGGGGAAAAGCTAACCAACCTGAGAATCTGGTAAAAGTGTAAGACAAGCAAGTCAGTTATACTTGCATATAAAAGTTCACCTCTTTCGTTAAAAACACGTTAACTATCCTTCTTTCAACTCAGAAATTAAAGTTCAGAAAGTTGATTATACTGTTTTGTTGCTGTTTTCTTAATCTAGTTATTTAAGTTAACAAAGTTGATTTAACTTTTTATGACATGCTGTCTCAATTTGATACTTTGAATTAGATTAAAACATTATTGCACATTATCAATACAAGGAAACCTTTTTCACTTGTCGTTTCAACTTTGTACTGTAAGTTAAAATATTAATCATCACCAATATAAATCACTTTCTTAACCTAGTTGAACAAACCATTGTTTCTACATAGTTATAATAAATTGTTTTGAATTCATATAACCTATTGTATGAAATACAATTTTCCATTTTAAGTTGAAAGAATTTAAATTTTAAATTTATTTCAAACTAATAATACATGACAGTAATAAATTACAAAAACACTGAATTCTTGGATTTATCCAAAATCTGTTAATAAAACATGTTCATATGAAGTTATACAACCATTCTTTGTGTAGCACAGTGTAAGATGAGACAGGCAAGAGAGGAAGACATGGAGATAGTTATGTAGAGTTGTAGGCAGTTCATAAAACCATTAGAACAAAGAAGGAAAATGCTCAATATCATGAACAATCAAACATTTGTGTTAACTGAACACAAGTTCAAATCTACATGTTATATCTAAGGAGCTCATTTCTTAGTCCATCGGTTCTTGCTGGTTTAATGTTCATGATGACCTTCTGCAGCAACTCAAAGGAGTTCTTCATATTTTGTCGATGCTCAAGGTTAAGACAGTAGATGGCTCCCACTGACATGGCAAAGACGGTGGGCACATTACTGATGTCATGTAGGATGTTTTTTCCCCCTGTACAACCACAGCAACATTTGAAGGCTTCCAAAGTGAAAGCATCCTGCAGAGGGCTTTCATGTCTGATCAGCAGTCCAACTTCCATTGTTCTTATCAAGTTGAGAGTTTTGCCATGAGCCTAAGACAAGATATACATATCTTGTCACCTCCGAGTTTAAAACATCACAGACACATTAAAACATAAAGGCTTTATCTGTCTTTGAAGTGAGTGAGTCTTATAAATAATGGGACTGAAATGCACTGTATCAACCAAAAATAAATTTATTCTTGCAAATGTAACAAAACGACTAAAGTTGATCAAAAAAAAAACAAAACAAAACCTGAGGAACATGAAACTAATATTGTGTTGCAGAACAATAGGGGTAATGTTTTTTGTTTAGGTTTAGTCCCATCAAAACAGATAATGTTACATGAATGCAATGCAAAAGCTTGAATAGTAATCTTGGTATACATTGATAAACAATGTTTTTTATACAGTACATAACTCATTTGAAGGTAATCCAGAATTAAATCCTCATTCATGTCTGAAAAAAAATTATTTCCATGTTAAAAAAAAATTAAACAAACATATTTTTATATACCTTGGTTTAAACCTTAACTTTTAAGGATTAAATACTTAATCCTTCAAAATGTTTTGAAGGATTAAGTATTTAATCCTTCAAATTGTAACAATAGCTGCACTTTGTATTTTTGCAAAAATATTTGACAAAGCTAAGTATTACCTGCTTCCAGTTTAACTGATCATTTTTCATTTTGTCTAGCAGGTTGCAAAAAAATCTAAATAGCAGTAGAAACATGCTAATAAATGGACAGCATTTATTAGAAGACATGCGAATAAAGATTTTTCCATTGATTATTAAGAAAGGTGCAAATAATTTCTGATATTACCCAGGTAAAAAAAAAGTATACTTTAGTATATTTCAAACATACTTACATTTGTGAAAGTACACTTTAAGTACACTAAGTATTAAGTGTACTACCTATAAATATATTTGAAGTATACTAAAAGCATGCTTGTACCGATTTCAAAATTAGAACTTTAAATATACTTAAACATAATTGTACCAATATACACTTTTAATATATTAAATAAAAGTATACTTTAAGTGAACAAAATATATATTTGCCCAAGTGTAAATATACACTTGCTCAAATATATTTATATTTAAAACATATTTTGTGTATATTTTAAAACATATGCTAAAAATAGAATTTTGTTTTAAATTCACTTTACACTACTTTAAATTATTTATTTCAATATGTTTTAAATTACATCTCAGTGTAAATTTTAGGCTAATGAAGTATGCCTTTTTCAACTTTTTTATTTAACCAGGTGAACCCCGTTGAGATCCAGATCTCATTTTCAAGAGGGACCTGGGCAGAAGTCAGCATCACGCAGCAACCTGATTATAAAATAAAACTAATTAATACATATGCACAAGTATGCCTTTTAGGCACCTAAAAAGTACTTTTCATGTAATTTTTAGGCATACTTTTTAAGCACCTAAAAGTATGTCTTTTTGGGTGCCTTAATAATCTTTTACTATTTTTTTATTGCAAAGAATAAAAAAATGATAATCGTGATGTAATGTTTAAGGAAGTACCCAATCCATTTTCAGATTATAATCAACAGGATTAGCTCCAGTTCACACTCCAGACCATATGGTGGCGGTATTGCACACTTTCATTTATTTAAAAAACGCCATAAAGAGAAGAAAAAACTTGAACGCAGGAAAGATAACAGACGCTGTTCAAATTCGCCATTTTTACTCGCATAATATTGCCTTAAAAGTAGAGAGGGCCTTGACAACAGTTACTAATTTTGGTAAATTCAAGCTGGTAACGTCCTACTCTGAGGGAGGATCAACAACAGAACATTCCCATTTGCTGCACCACTGCACCTTACAGAAACCTACAAAAAAGAACAATAGAGCAATTAAACAGAGAAAGCTTTTGTATTTTAAAGAGAACAGAAAAATGGCAAATAAAAAAATAATACTTACAATTTTAAGACATTGTGGACTTGCCATGTATGTGACATCAGAACTGATTAAGATTGAGACCAGATGCCTGGGGTGGAAAAACATTTTTGGGTGTCTTTGCCTGTTACATTATGTTAGAAGTAGAAAAAAATAGTCAGCAATGTCATAGAATCAGTTGATGTTGGCATTTACTCATTAACTCATTATTAACTCATTAAAAAAAAACTTACATCATTAAGACGATGTGGAGGTTCATCCTTAGAGCTGGTTGGTGATCTGGTGGAGTCAGAGCTTCTTCTGAGAGAGAAAGTCTTTAGGTTTCTAACACCCGATTTCTCTGGCTTCATCTTTCATCTTCATTTGCTTAGTTAGACTGCAAACATATGTTGAAGATAAAAACATTGATGAACAAGTTATAACAACAACCTCACAATATCAAATTCTCTCTGTCATATGGAGCTTAATTAAAACCAGGTTAGTTTATGAATTAAAGAATAAGTCGCAACAAACAGCCTCCATGCAGTTATAACATGAAGCTGAATGATTACTATAGTAATAATCATACAAGTCACAATAAAGTTGATAAAATAATTATTTATGAAATCAACGTAAGTTTCATATCTTTACTGCACCTTTTATAGTAAACTAAGATAATTAATAAGCAAACTTACCACCAGCTAGCAACACTTAGCAGCCTTTATCCCTCCGGGCTCCTTTTGTGACACACATTTCATTTCCATCGGTTGTTGTCCAGTTGTGTTGTCGTCTAACTCATGTTAGGAACATACCAACAGTGTCATGAAGTACCATTAAATAAATAATGACTATTTTAATGAGAATTTGCTTTAAAAGTTGGATGACAGATGTTAGGTTATGTTTATGACAGTGTCATCTCAGTCCTATGCACACCCCATCAAATAAACTGTTACCAAAATGGTAATATATTGAAAGTACAATATAATATAATTTTTGTTCTTTAAAGTAATAACTTTCATGTTTTTTTGTCACACTTAAATTTTCAGGTTCATTGTGTCCACTTTTGAAGTGTAAACTGATAATTTATGTAAAGCTCATAAAGGTGTGAGTAAAATTGGACAATTTTAAAATGTTAGTAATAAAACAAAATATTTGAATTACCTGGAACATCTTGTGTAATTAATCTTTCCATGTAATTGTAGCATAAAACAATGTAAGTACTGTAGTGTAGCTATGCATGTAATGTAATGTACAAAATAGGAAAGTAGGAATAAAGAAGACTTTTATGACTAATTAAACTTGTACTTTATTAGCAATAGGAGTAAATCAAAACTGAAAATTAAGTGTAATTTAAATACATTACTAATATATTAGCAGTATATTTAAAGCATATTAAAAGTATATTTATAATATAATTCTATGACAGAATTAGTACACTCAAAATATATCAATAACACATAAAAAAGTATACTTAAAGTATACTAAGTACAACTTGAAGTTGTTCCCAAAAAGTACGTTAAAGTATACTAAAAATTGTAATTTAATACTATTTAAATACTACTAAAGCACAAAAAAGTTGTTCCAAAATAGTACAGTTTAAGTACATCAATCAAAGTATGCTAAAGTATGTTAAAATTTAGTATACTAAAGTATACTTTGTTTTACTAGGATTACATAAATAAATGTAATCCTAGAATCAGATAACTAAAAGATTTGATTGATGAAATGCCAGTAAACATTTCTCATTGATTATTAGGAAGAATGTTAACCATTTTGACCCAACATTGAAAAATATAGAATCAGATAACTCTAATTTATCCTTTGGTTTGCCAAATTATTTGTAACCTTAATTATTACAGACTGAGATGGATCCTCTAAAAGAAAAAGTCCAATTGACTCTCTCGTTGAAGTGGTTGGATAAGAACAAAAAGAAGGCAGATCTACAAAAATCCCTCCAGACTTGCTTCTGCAAATTCAAAACTGAAATAGACTGCACAGTTCAAGAGATCTTACCAGATGGACGAGCTCTGATTCTGGTTTCACCTCCTCCAGGTATAGAACTGTATTTTCATATACAGCATGTTAAAGACTCACCAACTTCCTGTTAATCTAACCTTATAATAAGGAATATTTATTTTGAATACATTGATATACCACAATGAAAGCTTTGCAAACTATTGACTAAATTTATGTTGTGTTCTTTTCTTTTAAAGGCCTCATAGAGCTTCAGAAGTTGAGTGTTGAAACACTTCACACAAAAGATAAGAAAGAATTTGCCACCATTTTGTCTGTAATGGTGGGAAAACCAAAGCAGGATCCACAAACAGCAGACGATGCTTCAGTGAATCCGACTCTTCCAGCTGTACGCACTTTAACACAGATACATATATTCTGAAATAAACCTTGTTTGTTCTTTAATAATTGAACTTTGCTTTTTATCTAGGATAAAGTACAAGTTGGGGAGAATCAAACGATGGATGAAAGTTGTGTTCTGTCAGTGAATCAATTCTTGTATGTGAGCTACATCTTCAAGGAGAAGCTGCAGCGCATACAGGATGAGAATGAAGTTGAAATCAAGCCAGAGGTTGTTGTGAAATTTGAATCCAAGCATAAAGATGGAAAACCAAATGAAGCAAAGACAAAGTTCATAGATGTTGTCCAGGAATGCTTGGCTGATTTCAGTGGTTCAGTTTTTTCTCCGAGCTGTGCAGAGCCAGATCAGTTGAACAGAGCATTTAAAGTCATCATGAACAGGGAAAACAAACTTTTAGCCAACATATCCTCTGAAGAAATGACAGTTTTTGGACCAAGTGCCCAACGAAAGGTTCTTGACTCAATGATGCGTTCGACTCGTCTAACTGCTTCAGTAAAAACCAACACTGCTGTTTCAGAGCTGACACAGGTAAAGTGCACAGGTAAAGTGCATTGTAAAGTTATTTCCTCTTTAGTTATTTGCTTTTCTGTCAAACGTAGGTATTTTCAAGCCATCAACATCAAATTTTAATGTTTGCTAGACATAACCTAAATAAAAACAAAAAGCAGTTTTCAAATGATAATTTCTTCCTTTTAGTTGGAAAAGCAATCCAACCTGGCAAACTGGTAAACTTGTTGCCTCCATTGTTAAATTATTTTTTAAAAGACTCATTACAGCACTGTTTTTTTGTTGTTGTTTTTTGTTTTTAGGAATTCTTGCCCAAAGTCACAAGCCAGACCTTAGTCTAATTATTATCTCAATCAATCAAATCAATCAAATTTTATTTGTATATTACATTTCAGCAGCAAGGCATTTCAAAATGCTTTACATAATTAAAATAAGAACAGCATGTGACATTGAATAAACAGTGAAAAAGAGAAAGAGATTTTGAAAAAGATTAAAAAAGATCAAAACATTAAAACCCGCACCCCTTTTAGGACTTCAGTTAAATGTCGTTTAACTGTCGTATAACTGGGGCTCTAACCCTCTGGGACTTTAGTCAAAAACACCGTTTGACAAGGACTCCAACCTCTAGGTTTTTAGTTGAAACGCTGTCAACTGGGACTCTAAACCCTGTAGAAATTTAGTTAAACATCATTTAACAAGGATTCTCACACCCCTACATATAGATTCGTTGAACTGGGACGTTTTCCGGGGGGGCTTTACATAGACAGTGTGAAAGAGAAATAAAAAGAAGTTAATAACTAGATGAAAAGTAAAGATAAAAACATTAAAAACATCGAAGACATNGCTGATTCAGGCCAGGCAGTGATTCCTCTCAAGTTTGTAGATCCAGATCAGTGGAGCGATGCGTTAAAAGTCATCAAGAGAAACAAGGACAAGATTTTGCTCACCATGTCATCAGAAGAAGTTATTGTTAGTGGTCCAAAGCAAAGCCAAGATGAATTCAGTGCCGTCCTGAATGCAATGCAGACAACAAACACACTGGCTGAACAGTACAAACCTGCTACAGATGGTACATTACTGAAGATGTACATGGACCTCAAAAATCCATTTACTAAGGCAAGACTACCAACAGAAGAAAAACGCCGGAAGGTGGCTAAGACATCTGCTGAAGATCTTAACACCAAAGATAAATGTGGTTTAGAGGTTAAATCTAGCAACAGACAAGGCGATGGCGATTTAGGAAATTACTTTCAGTCTTTGCTGCAACAGAAAAGGGACTCTAGACCAGATCTACAGAATTCCATTAAAACATCAACCAGGCAGTTTTTAGAGGACAGCAATGATGACTCATGTTCAATTTGTTTGTCCGATTTTATTAATATGAAGCAGCTGAAGTGTAAACATGCATTTTGTGAGGGGTGCCTGCAAAATGCAATAAAAACATGTGGGCCCATCTGTCCGATATGCAAGGATGTTTTTGGTGTGATGAAGGGAAACCAACCTGATGGAACAATGACTTGGAATAAGTATCCATTATCCCTCCCTGGATTCCCATATAATGGCCATATATTAATCACCTACGACATTCCAAGTGGAAAACAGACGGTAATGTCTAAGCACATATTATCTATATCAGCAATTTAACTGTAATGTCAGACAGATGCCATTAACCTGAATTTTTCCTGGCAGGAAGATCATCCAGAACCTGGTCAGTACTATGGAGGAACTACCAGAGAAGCATATCTTCCTGACAACAAAGAGGGAAATGAAGTCCTGCTTCTCCTGAAAAAAGCTTTTGACCAGAAGCTGATTTTCACTGTTGGGACTTCGAGGACAACTGGGATGGATAACATGGTGATCTGGAATGACATCAATCACAAGACGTCCATGACAGGAGGACCAGAGGGGTACGGGTCACCATTTTGTTCCCTTTGTATTCACTGAGTCAGCCTTCGGTTTCATGTATTAATCCTTTTAAATTTTGCTTCCTCAGCTTTGGGTATCCAGATGAGAACTACCTGAGCAGAGTCAAGGAGCAGCTGAAAGCGAAGGGCATCCAGTGAAGTCTTTATATTAACTGAATTTTTAAAAAGCAATTAAAGGAATGTTTTCTTAAAATCTTATAAATTGGATTTATGTATTTTTCTTCCTTTCATTAAGAAATGTTTTATAATAAATAAGAGTTTGGGGGCGACTAAAAGCTGATTAGTTGTTCTTATTTACCAACTTGCAACTAAACAAATCACATAATTCTAGGTTTTACCAACACGTTTGATTATTTTTCTTCACATTTATTCAGTACGAATCACAGGTGAAATGTATAAATGTAACTGTCATCAAATGACAATTAAGATGATTAGATTAGGTATTTCCCAAATAAATGATTAATTAACATATAATTTAGTTTATTTATTTTAAATGAACAAGATAATATGTTTCATTAATGTTCATTAATGGACTATGCCCATTAATGAATATATTGCTGTTCTTGGTAGGACGACATCATATATATTTTCTAAAAACACAACATTTAATAGTCATGTAAACATGTAGTCAGTATGTAATAGTCTTTATACAGAATTGATTAGCTTTGAATTGCTGTTTAATAGATTCAAATATGCCTGTTAGAAGTGTTGTTTTTTGGGAACAAAGTTTTAATTTATGTGACTGTATGATTTTTTTATGACATTGTTGTGTTTTTATGATGTAAAGCACTGTGAAATGTCTTGTCGCTAAAATGTGCTACACAAATAGAATTTATTGATTGATTGATGGATTGATCGATCGATCAATCGATCATCCATCCATCCATCCATTACACCCGTTTGTCCTTGCAGTAATGGGAGGACTGTTTTTGTGCTGTTATCACCATTGGACTGCCATTACAAATATTCCAAAAGACAGTTTGTGATTTGCAACACCCTTTATTTAAATTGCAAAAAGCTAAAAGGACCCTAACCCTAACTCAAGTCTACTAAAATGACACTCACTCATACATATCTTTATGGACCCTTCACTGGTGTGCAGTGATGTTGGAATAGGAAATAACTGTTCCCACAAAGAGCACTGTTGCCTAGCAGCAAGAAGGTCCTGGGTTTGATTCCCGGCACGGGATCTTTCTGCATGGAGTTTGCATGTTCTCCCTGTGCATGCGTTGTTCTCTCCGGGTACTCCGGCTTCCTCCCACAGTCCAAAAACGTGACTGTCAGGTTAATTGGTTTCTCTAAATTCTCCTTAGGTGAGTGTGTGTGTGCATGATTGTTTGTCCTGTCTGTCTTTGTGTTGCCCTGTGACAGAGTGGCGACCTGTCCAGGTGACCTCGTCTCTTGCCCGAAATGTCTCACTGGAGATAGGCACCAGCAACACAAGGGTGTAAAGAAGATGAATGGATGGATGTTCCCACAAAGTTGGAAGCAGTTCATTGTTCAATTTGTCTTGTATCCTTTGGCATTCAGAGTTTTGTTTCCTGGAAGAAGAACTGAAGAACAACGTCTTACTGATTGGATTACCAGACAAAAAAAGCATACCTGGTCACTTTAAGTATCAGTGCACTCTGTATTACTGCATCCAAAACTTTGCCGTGCATTTAGTGATGTGAGACATAGATGGAGCTGCTTGATGATGGAAAACCATGAAGCTCTTTATCTGAGTGACATGCAGTTTGGAGTTTGGGAGAAATACATCCACTGGATGATTTACATAATACAAATAGCATTGTAATCCCTTAATACTATATGACTATAACAAGAAATATTCCAAAAGCAGCCAGCCATTGCCTTTGGGTGGAGGCAAAATATGAATAATAATAAGGAAAAAACAACAACTTTTACTTAAGATATTTTTTAAAAGCAAAGAAAATGTTCTCAAGCCAAACAAAAGCTAATTCCTTTCAAAATATTACAATAAAACGGGTATAGTAGCCATTACAACAAAAAAAATTTCAGATTTCTACTTTCCCTTCAAATAAAGTGAGGAAAATCCAAGAAAAAACATTATTTACATTTATTCTTTAAACAATTTATGACTTCAATTTTTTTATTTTATAAGACAATTTAATTTGTGTAAGACACAAGGGATATCAAAAGAGCATTTATGACAAATGCAATGATTCATACTCTGAAAATAGAGTGATTGTGCCCTGTATTCAGTGGTGATGAGTAAATATTTCATTGAAATCATTATCATTACAAAAGTCATAATACACGAGTTAAGCTTTTCCAAAACTCTCCCCATTTGAAAAGCATTAAAATGTTTAATAAATGCACTCCCCAAATCCATAAAGAAAACTCCTATCAAGTATGTTTGTTTCTTTTTTTTATCCGTTGTCTTTTAAAAAGATCAAATTTAGAAAAATAGACTAACTTAAAAGTGTAAGCTTTAACTTATGCCTGTAATTTTCTAAAAAGAGTATGTGAAGATTTTTGTGTAGCTCTTAAGCTGAACTGCGCCAAGTTTTAGTATTTGTGTGAATGAATAATTGTGAAACAAATCTAACTCCATAGTGCAACATGAAATGCCTCAGGGTTTCTCAGGTAAGAAGCGGTAAGAAGCTTGTAAGACTGATTAAGGAACAGTGAGCTACTTCAGCACATTATGCTCTGCATGAAACTCTTGAAGGCTCTGTCAGCTCCCGGATCAGTGGCGCAACTGCACATTATTCAGGTGGATGCGAAAACATAAATCAGCGCCGCCGCCGCCCCACCCCACCCCCCGAGGCGACGCTGCGTGGAGTGTAAAACTCGCTACATGTACCTCGTTATGTGCGAGAGGTGAAGGAGCGTGAGGCGCTGAACTGTATGGGAAACCATAATCGGTGCGTCTCCCCCTCCAGATGGGGTTTTGGCGCCCCCTCTGGTGCTGCGCCCCTATGCGTTGCATACGCTGCATACCCACTTTTTGCGCCTCTGTCCCGGATAGTAGATGCAACGTCCAGAACAGAGATGACAACGAGCCCAGGGTAAATGCGTCGAGGACTCTGACTTCAGTCTCTTACATAGTAAGTGCATTTTGCCAACTGAGTCACCAGCGGCAGCGCCCCGTCCTGATTTCAGTATCTGTTTCTGCTTTCACTTTCATTTACAAGGAAGTGTGAACGTTTGGAGCGAACAGGTGAAGGTGAGCGCTTTGAAAGTGTCGTTATATTCTCCTGTGTGGTTTCAGTGAAGCAAAGTAAACAAAATGAATATGCTTGTTACATGAGCTGAAATGCCTGACATTAAAGATCTGCTTTGTTTTGAAGAAAGGAAGTGGACCATCGCAATGTCTACTTTCATGGAAGAAGAGCTCATGGACTATCAGGCTCAGGTGTGTCACTGGCATTTGATATGTCTAATTTAAATGTCTTATGTCTAGAATACAAAAGCAATTTTCTTCTAATTAACATGAAGTATTTGCACAGCTTCTATTTAATAAGACATCCATTTTTAAACAATCTCTAAAAGTACTTGACAATTTCAGGAAAATATTTAACTGATACTTTTGCTACAAAAAAATTGCAATAACGATAGATATTATCTATTTTCCACTTTATAATCACACAATGTCCCCACCATTTTCTGTGAACTGTAGAATCTGTTGAGAATAAGTAATTCTGTGTTTTCCTCTATCTTTTTTAGTTATTTGCATGCGTCTATGTATACACGCACATGCATAAAGCACACACATAACTAAGGTTAAAGTATGTGACACACTAGGAAGAGTCCTCTTCAGGGCGTAGCTTAGATAGAGGCTAACAAAGGGAACTAGAAACTGTTGTATGAACAATGGATCAGTTGTATTTTGGTATTAATAAATGGAATTTGTGAATTCAACTCACTGATTCCTCTTCAACCTCATACGTCAAAAAACTCTCCAAACTTGATTCAGGAAATGCAAATCTAAAGTGGATTGCTCAGTTAGACATTTTACCAGATGGGAGAGGTGTAATTATGAATGTACAATTGTGGAAATTTTGTTGTAATTTGCGGTAAGAGATGTAAATAAACAGCAAAACATTAAAATTCCGAAATAATGGAATATTATGGCATTTAAATAAATGGAGATAAAAATAAAATAGAATTTTATTGCTGATGAAATAAAAAAGTAAAAGCTATTAAGATTAAATGAAGATGAATTGAAACATCACAGATTCATTGAAATTTAATTGCTGAAAAATATAAATATTCGGTCTGCTTTTTACGACACCTGGACATATTATGAGCAGTTCTTGTGTTCCTGCAGTGTCCATACAATGTTCACGTCATTGTATGCAGTAACGTACTATAACAGGGCAGGGAGTTAATAGTGTATATTTAGATTTAGGTTTGAAGTAATCTTCTGGAAGTAATATTTACGTTTTGAAGTGACCCAACTAGATTCCTGGTCTGAATCTGAGGGAGAATCTGTGAAGAGAGGTAAAGATTAGGGTGATGGCAAAGAGACTTTCCATTTGGAGCTCATTACCACAGATAAATAATATAAATATCAGAGGAAACATGGAAAAAGATGGTCAGAGTTTATAAAGGTTTGACAAAATGCATTAAACATTTCCCATTGATTATTAAGAAGAGTGTAAACTATTTTGACCCAATATTAAAAAATACAGAAGAAGATAGCTCTAAACAATCTTTCGGTCTGTTTTACAGTTATTTTCACGGGCTGCTATGGATCCTCCAACAGATCGAGAAGAAGTCCTACTGACTCTGTTGTTGAAGTGGTTGGATAAAAACAAAAAGAAGACAGATCTACAAAAATCCCTCCAGACTTGGTTCAATAAATTCAAAACTAAAATAGACTGCACAGTTAAAGAGATCTTACCAGATGGACGAGCTCTGATTCTGGTTTCACCTCCTCCAGGTATAGAACTGTATTTTCATATACAGCATGTGACAGACTCACCAATTTCCTGTTAATCTAACCCTATAATAAGGAATATTTATTTTGAACACACTGATATATTGCAATAATGACTTTTCAAATTACTGACAACTAAATGTATTTTTTCATTCTATTTTTTGTTTATTTTAAAGGCCTCACAGAGCTTCAGAAGCTGAGTGTTAAAACACTTCACACAAAAGATAAGAAAGAATTAGCCACCATTTTGTCTGTAATGGTGGGAAAACCAAAGCAGGATCCACAAACAGCAGACGATGCTTCAGTGAATCCGACTCCTCCAGCTGCTTCAGTAATCACCAAAGATGCTGATTTGGAGTCACCAGCTGGACACACTTTAACACAGGTAAAGAGCTGTGAAAAAGTATTTGCTTATCTACCATAATTATTTTGACACACTTAAATGTTTTAGATCATCAACCTAATTTCAATATTGGATAGAGATAACTTGAATAAATGCAAAAACCTATTTCCAAATTATGATTTCATTTATTTCAGGAAAAACCTATTCAAACCAACCTGGCCCTCTGGTAAAAAATAATTGAACCTCATTGTTAACTTATAAATTAACTGTGATTAAATTGTCTTTTTAAGAAGTTGTGCTCAGTTCATAAGCCAATATAATATATAATTTCGATTGAATGCCCATGATGGCTGAAAGATCTCAAAAAGTGACACCACCTGTACATAATTCAAAACATGTATAAGATTTGATATCAATCAGTCTGGAAAAGGTTACAAAACCATTTGTAAAATTTTGGGATGCCAGCAAACCAAAGCAAGTTATTATTAACAGAAGCAGAAAATATGGATCAGTGGGAAGCCTTGAGAGGCTGGTCAACCAAAATTACTTCAAGAGCCCAATGTCAATTCAACCAGGAAGTAAATAAACAGATGAACAGCAGATGAACGCAACTAACTTTTTCTCTGTAGTGACAAAAACTACTGACTGTGGCCCCAGTAACTTATAACTGAAATTAAACGACTCCACATAAATTACAAGCACCTGCTGCAGTCTGAATACACAGCTTCACTAATTCCTCCAGGTGGCATCTGCAGAGAAATCTGCGCTGGTTCAGTCAAGCCGGCCCAAGGCAAAAGCAAATTAAGCAGCCGCTTAGGGCCCCAGGGCCACTAAGGGGCCCCCTCAGTGGAGCTGATTTTTATATATATTTTTAAGTAATAATTTCTATGTCATTATAATATCAAAAACACACTGATTGCAGTTTTCTGGCCGACCTCTGGTTACTGATCTTTAAAAAGCTTGACCTGCCGATTTTGACTTTGGCTGATATGATTTTTTTTTTTGTCTAAAATGTCGCTAGATATAGCAAGAAAGTCACTGATTTGGCAACAGTGAGGTGACTATTGTTAACTGTAAATGTGCAGACCTGACCTGGCTGGCCGGTCTTTCAGTCAAACCTCTCACTGTAGAGCAGAAGAGGACAGAGGCTGATTTTTAAACCTTTGCTGACAGAGATAAGATTAGAAGATAAGATGGGCTTCACATGTAAGTATCGGCCGATCACGATCCCCCAAAATTAAGGAAATCGGCGCCCAGAAATCAACTGGTCGATAAATCAGATGGCCAATAAATGTATCTTATATGTATATAATATAAACTGCACTGCCAACAGAGATGCAATAAGTTTATAGCAAGTGTGTGAATGATCTAATGATCGGACTACTCACTGCAGCTGGTCCACATTGTTAGCAGAACGAGAGGGCCCCAAAACCAAATTTCTCTTAGGGCCCCATGGAGGCTTGGGCCGGCCCTGACTCTGCGAGTTTTATACTCTTTGTGCAGTCGGGAAAGGGCTTTTACGAGGGTCTTTTTGTGTGGTTTTGTAATTCAAAAATGATGAATTGGGTCCAAAGCAGAGGTCAACACAACAAACTACAACTCAGGTAGTAACACAAAGAACTCAAGCACAAACTGACCTAACAAACAGGACATGAGGGAAACTTAAATAGTGGCTGGTCACACCACTGCTGACACACAAGGGGTAATTAAACATACAAGAACGTAATTAACAAACATAGTGGTCAACAAAATACTAAATCTTTAAATTAAATAAATACTATTAAAACTGATCAAACTGCCAAAAAGAAGAAACATGAAAGAAATAGTAAAATTAAACTAAAGAAAACCAAATTTCCCCTTCCCCTGGTAAACAAATGGAATGACCCGCTGAGGAGGTTTGCCAGTCATATAAGAAAAGCAATCAGCCAGAACAGAGTGACACTCCAGCAGCAGCTCCAAAGGAAACTGGTAACTCAAAACAAGATCTTTATTTTCTAATCTGTTGCATATAACCAAAATACAGAGAATTGACAGATAAAGTTAACTAAATGTGTGCACTGCAAATAGTTAACTGAAGAGTCAGGCTATTGAAAATAATTTTAAAATGAAAATCTAAACTATTCACTAATCAATATGTAAACTAATGTTAAGGATGAACAGAAAAACAATTACCTTTCAACGTCTCGGTGTGACAGTTGAGACAGCTGTCACAAACTTTATTGCCACATAAATCATTTAATTATGAATGATTATATAAATTTAATAACAGATTTTTTTTTTTCATTTTAGAACATGGTCTTCTCTGTCAAGAGTGGTACTCCATTCACCTCGACAGCAGAAACAGCTCAAAAACGTTGTCTTCTGCCTCTGAATCACTTCTGGTACATGAATCACATCCACAAGGAAGGAATTAAACAGATTGAGAGGAAGAATAAAATTAAAATGGTGNAAGGTCACCTGGTGACATCGTGATGTAGAGCTGTGTATCATCCGCGTAGTTATGGTAGCTAATCTTATTTCCTGTTATAACCTGAGCCAGTGGGAGCATATAAATATTGAATAGGAGGGGTCCTAGGATTGAACCTTGGGGTACCCCACATGTGACCTTTGACCTCTTTGATGAGAAGTTTCCGATTGAAACAAAGAAATCCCTGTTCTTTATGTCAGATTCAAACCAGTTGAGCACTGGGCCGGAGAATCCGACCCAACTCTTCAGTCGATTCAGTAAAATGTCGTGGTCAACAGTGTCGAAAGCTGCACTGAGGTCCAACAGAACCAGCACTGTGGTTCTCCCACTGTCTGTATTTATATGGATGTCATTGAACACTTTTACAAGGGCCGTCTCCGTGCTGTGGTGAGCACGAAAACCAGACTGGCAGGAGTCAAAGCGATTCATTATTGTTAAGAAGTTATTTAATTGTTTAAAAACTGCTTTTTCAATAATTTTGCTGATGAATGGGAGGTTGGAGATCGGCCTGTAATTCTGCAGTAGTGATTTGTCTAGATTGTTCTTTTTTATCAGTGGTTTGATAACAGCTGTTTTCAAAGCCTGGGGGAAAACACCTGAAGACAGCGATGAATTTACTATTTGGATCAGATCATTAGCAATGACAGGCAGGACTTTCTTAAAGAAATGTGTGGGTAGGACATCCAGACAGCAGGAACTGGAGCTTAATTGACTTATAATTTCCTCTAGGGTTTTATAATGAAGTAGTTTAAATTGGGTCATTTTTCCTGCATTTGTTTTGTTTGGGCACAGCATTGGTACTGGCTTTGGAGTGGATTTGCAGATTAATCCTCTGATCTTTTGAATTTTCTCTGAAAAGAAACTGGAAAACTTATTGCAGGCGGCATTAGATTGAAGTTCAGGTGGTAACGTCACAGGAGGGTTTGTGAGCCTGTCAACAGTAGCAAATAAAGCTCGAGCGTTGTTAAGGTTTTGTTTATGGCATCTGCAAAGAAAGCCTCTCTTGCATGTTTTAGTGTTGTTTGATAGCCGCGCTGGACTTGTCGACTATCGGTCTCGTGCCGGTATTTAGCCTTAGATGGAGTTTACCACCCACTTTGGGCTGCATTCCCAAGCAACCCGACTCCGAGAAGACTGGACCCCGGCGTGACGGGGGCCATTACCGGCCTCACACCGTCCACGGGATGAGCCTCGATCAGGAGGACTCAGGCCCAGAGTTGTCTTGCAGATTGAACTGTTTGTGCATTTCTCCATGGAGATTTCTTCCTACCAGACACAACCTTCACTTTAATGGGGGCAGTGTATTCAATGATATCTGAAAGTTTGCACTGAAAATCATCTACCAACTTATCTACGTCATTATAGGTTAAGGGTGAGGAAGAAGAGTAGATTTGATTAAATGTTTCTGCTGTGTTTTCTGTGAAAGTACGTTTTGTGATAGTAGCTGTTTGTTCAAGTGGTTTAACGGATAAAGAACATTCAAAGATAACAGCAAAGTGATCCGACAGGGCGACATCAGTTACAGAGACGTTGGAAATATTCACACCCCTACTGATAACCAGGTCCAGTGTGTGTCCGTGAGTGTGTTGCTAGTTTGACATGTTGTGTTAAACCAAAACTCTCTAATATATCAAATAGCTTTTTTGCCCCTCAGTCTTGGGGGTTGTCAACATGAAAGTTGAAATCACCGACAATTATCAAACAATTGTAATCAATACATGTGAGAGATAGAAGTTCGTTCAAGTCAGTAAAGAAACCTTCCACATATGTTGGAGTTTTGTATAAAAGTACTGTCAAAGTTCGTTTGTGGCCTTTTACCTCAATTCCAAGATATTCAAAAGACATAAAATGACCCAGAGAGATTTTACTACAGTTTATGGCAGGGGTCCCCAAACTACGGCCCGTGGGCTGGATCCGGCCCACCTCCACATTTGGTCCGGCCCCCTGAACAATACCAGAGAGCGTTCAAATTTTTTTTCTTAAATTGTATTTTCCGGTTTATATGTGGATTTTTCTTCAACCACCAGGGGGCTCTTTAGCAGGAAGTGTGTCCTGTAAACTGTGGGTGTTTTGTTTTGCATGATGCATTGCTGCCATCTGTTGGACTTTTAGGGAACTGCTTTACTTTTATGTTATTTAATCAGTGGTTGTTTGCTAGCGGTAGAGCAGATGAACCCACTTGTCTGTTATGAACGCCGAATTCCAGGTCGAGTTCTTCGAAGCGATGCCTGTAAGTAGCAGCTTATACTTCAAAACGAGCCTTTATGTTATCATATGATAAAAGAAGTAACTTGTTTATTGAATTAGTTTTGGAAATACCTGCGGGCGATTTGATTATGTGCTACGTCAGGGGTCCCCAAGCTACGGCCCGCGGGCCGGATCCGGCCCGCCACGTCATTTGGTCCGGCCCCCTGAACAATGCCGGATCCGGCCTGCCTCCTCATACCAGAGAGCATTCAGTGTTTTTTTTTTTCATATATTGTATTTTCCGGTTTATATGTGGATTTTTCTTCAACCACCAGGGGGCTCTTGAGCAGATGTGAACTGAACTTTCCCTCAATGGAATATATACTAGTCAGTCCCAGTCACCGTTTCACTCACGGTTTTTTCCATTTGCATTCTGGGTAAAA
>NW_006800125.1:440201-446166 GCF_000485575.1 Poecilia formosa | reverse complement strand
AAACCTTTTGCGAGGGAACGCAAAAGTTTTGCGAGGGAACGCAAAAGAAAAAAAAATTCCCCATGTCCCCTGGGGGGCTCCGTAGGAAATACCTGCGGGCGATTTCATTGTGTGCTACGTCATTGCCAACTAGCAGGCTGCTAAGATTTCTCAGGTCGTTACGTAGCATTGCAGCTCAAAGCATTCTGAGGTAGCTGTTGTATCAGTTGTACTTCTAATGTATGTATCTGAATGTAAAACACTTCTGTAAGCTGCTCTGAGCTCATCCTGAGTTGTTTGTGTTTTGACAGTTTCACTCCATTCTACATGGAAATAAAGGAAGAACTAATTAATCCTGACTAGTGTGAAAGGAGTTTGGGTTACAAAGTGAATCATTGGAAGTCAAAATTGGAAATAAAAGAAGAAAGCGCCCATTAAAACGGAATTAGGTTTTATTAGGGAATTGAAATTTGAGAATGTTGTTGATCAGTTAAATAGGATTGAGGGGAAATGCTATTTAACAGTTTTTTAAATAATACTGGGATCATTATGAGAATTTGAGGTATAGATATTAGGATCCAATAGATGGCAGTAGTGCAACAATAATGGATGCAAGCTGCCGTTGAAATCTAAAGACGAAGAAGAAGGAGACCCTTTTCATTTAGCACATGCTAGTAGCAGACACGAAGGATCAGCACTTTTACTCTTACGGTTACCGTTTGGAAACTACCATAATAAGTTCAGTTAAATCTAATCTTGGCAACTTTTTCTTTTTCAACCGTAATAAATGTGATATTCAATTGACCTGTTATTACTCAAATTTTGGGTGTCCGCCCCCCTCTGCTGCATCGCTGTGGAAAACCTGGAGCGGCAGAGATATCTGCGGCTTATATGTATGTGCATGTTTACTGGTTTAAAAAAAACTTTAGGGTTGTGGTTTATAGTCCTGTGCGGCTCATAGTTAGGAAAATACGGACAATAATCCTTCCTGGATTTTTTCTGTGACGAACCCAGAGAGGGCTATTTGGTTAATATTTATTTCATTGATAGTGTTATTATTTATTTCCTGACTTTTGTTCTGCGAAGAACCCAGACAGGGTTATTTGATTGTGCTTTCTGGAAAACAATACATTTTTACATTTAGGCACTCCTGCAATCGTCACACTTTTTCTGTTACAAACTGACTTCAGCCCCCCACCAGAGAAGGGAAAAGTTATGTGGCCCTCGCAGGAAAAAGTTTGGGGACCCCTGGTTTATGGTATTCTTAAATATTGAAGCCACGCCTCCTCCTTTTTTGTGTTTTCTATTCTCACTTAAAAAATTATACGTAGGAGGCGCTGATTCAGTTAGTACGATTGGTTCATTATTGTCATTCAGCCATGTTTCTGTCAGAAATAAAACATCAATATTATGCTCAATGATGAAATCATTAATTAATAGAGCTTTAGCACAGAGAGATCTGGTGTTTAAAAGAGCCAGTTTAAGTGACTTAGGGGCTGAAAGTTCTTCAGTCTGAGGTTTGAATTAAGAGAGCTGCTTTTTGTATTTCTGTTTTTTGTAGCTTTTCTTGTACTGATCCGGACAGGTATTGTCCTGTTTTGCGGTGCCGGGCGGCCAGACACATTCTGGAGGAAGACTGGTATAAAGATAATGTCTGGACCCCAGTGTCAGACCTCAGAAATGCAGAGCGCTGGATCCTCAGGGAGGTCAGAGGCAGGTAGCTTAGATGAAGTGAGGTCTGCTATGTTAGCGCTGAGAGTCGTGCCAAGGTGAACCTGTTGATCCATACCATCCTGCTGGGAGGAGGAGGAGTCCGTCCGTCCGTCCTCCTCTCTGACCCGGATCCTCCACCAGCATCTTCAGGTGGCTTAGGTGCAGCCCGACCCTCTTTAGTGATTGACTTCCTGGGAAACTCTGATATTGTGACTGAGTGTAGGAGCAGAGAGGGAGGGGGGAAGGATTAGGGAGGGGGAAAGAAAGAGGGAGGGGGTAAAGATGTGGGACGGTGGAAGAAGGAGGGAGGGGGGACAGATTAGGGAGAGGGAAAAGAGGAGGGGAACCAGTCATTCTGTCCCCAGTCGATGTTTTATCTGTGTGTTTTGGGACACTTTGGTTCTGATAAGCGGAGGGTTCCATCCTAGTCAGACATCTTTGAGCCAGTTCTTCTGAAGCGATGGTCACATTGTTGTTCTTGTTGACAAAATAAAAAATGTTTGCAGCGAGCAGCCTTATCCCATATTTGTTAAGATTGCGTCCTCCTCTTCCGAAGAGGTGAAAGCGCTGCCAGTAGATCCAGAAGTTATCGATGAAGGTCACTGAGCTGGCAGACCAGGTTTTAATCTGCCATTTGTTTATCATGCCCAGCCTGGAATGTTTTTCGTCTCCCCATTGAGGCGATGAAATTGGACCACTGAGAAATAACTTCATTTTTAATTTTCCCATAGTGTCCAGAAGAATATTAAAGTCCTTTTTCAGAATCTCCGATTTTTGCTTTGCCAGATCGTTGGCTCCAACATGCAAAACTAAAGTCTCAATGTTGGGCTGATCAGTGGTTAAAGAGAGCACTTTGCGAGTCAAATCAGATACAGTGTCACCAAGAAAAGAAACCACTCTCGTTTTCTTGGAATTGCAAACATGACTGATTCCATTTACTGCCTCATCTCCAACAATAAGCACTTGTTGCATACCTTTTGTTTTCCTGGTGGTCACTTTGTCCTTCGGAGCTTTGTGGGATGGATGTGTTGGTTTAGCCTCATTGCTGATGTTTGAAGGTGGGTTTTCACTCAGAGGCTCAGGCTGGAGTGCAGAAAATCTGTTCTTCAGTGGGATTCCCACGGAGTCGGAATGTTTTGAGGCTTGGGCTGGTCGCGTTGTCCATTGGGAGCGGGATCGGTGGGGCCGTTTTGGTTCCAGCTGCTTGTTTATTTTTCTTTGGTGGAGCAGGTGTTGAAGTTGAAGGTGGGTTTCGGCTCAGAGCCGGCCACGCTGTTTCGTCTAGATGAGGGGTTCTCCCCATTAGTCGTCTCATGGGATCTGCAGTGTGAGACTTTTGTTTCGGCTTGGCGCCCTGAGTGATCCAGGGTGAGCTGCTTGGTGCAGGGTGTACAACCTCTCTGCTGGTTTGAGGAAGAGTTGTTTAATTTCCACAGGTAGAGTTGATTTCAAAGTTTACCTCCAGCCGTTGAATCTTCGTTTCTAAAAACTGAAGTCGTTGTAGAATACTGTTAATGTCCTTGGGGTCGGACGGGGGCATTTTGCCCTAGCTCAACTTGGAGATGAAGAAAAGTAAGGTAAAAATAAAAGTGAGAAAACCTCCCGGTCCTTAGGTTTGAAGTAATCCAGTTATGATGTCGATAATGTAAATATAACCATAAAAATTGTGACTTTAAAAATAATTCACAAGCAAAGTTATCAGCAAGGACGGGAGAGAGCAGGATAAGCTGTTCCTCCTTCAGCTGCCAGAACTCACTCTATCAACTATTTAAATACATCTTCTCTGGTGGTTGAAAGATCTTAAAAACCAATACATCAGCTAGAAAAGTACCATCAAAAATTGTAGAAAAATTGACATTTATCAATCAGATGAGGATTATAAGGCTATTTCTAAGACTTTGGGAATCATTATCCACAACTGCAGAAAACATGCAACTGGCCAGCCATCAAGAGAGGCTGAAAAACCAAATGTATTTCAAGAGAACATTGGCAATACAAACAAAATGTATTGAGATCTAATTTATATGTTGCACAATGATCGCAAACACATGGTTCTTACTCTGAAATTTTCCAACATTGCTGATTTAAAACATTTCAACAAAAGAGGGTGAGCTAAAATTCCCCAGTGGTTATGTTAAAGACTGTCCTGGGAACATCTTGAGATTCCCTCGAATAAGATGGAAAGTATTGCTGGGGAGGGATATGTTTTATGTCCATGTTAATTTAAGGCAGCATCTTTCTAGAATCAAGATGTTCGACTAACTTGACAAGCGTTTTCAAAGAATAAATCTCTTACAAGTGATATGAACACAGATAGTAATAGCTTTGCAACAGTTTGGTGAATAAATTCAGTTGTGTATTTTTCTGTTTTAAAACTTTTAAGTAATTATCAGAAATTGAATGATGAAACATATTGTTGAAAAGAAACTAGTGAACATTAGTTTTTGGGAACACCAAATCATGTGAAATAACACATGAATCCTCCCCTTATCTTATTAAAGAATAATTCTTCCATGTTAAAGCTTCCATGTCAATGCATATATTGTCAGATAACTCAAATAATTAAGATTAATCTGTGAATGAATAGATTAATTTGCTGTGTGTTTTATTGTAGGACATGATCCTCCCAGGGAAACGGAGTGATTCATTCACCCCGAGAGCAGCAAACTTTCCTGCTATAAAGGTTGAAGAAAGTTGTATTCTGCCAGTGAATTACTTCTGGTATATGAGTCACATCCACAAGGAAGGAATTAAACAGATTGAGAGGAAGAATAAAATTAAAATGGTGGCACAGGTCCATGTGACATTTGAAGCTGAGCAGGAAGATGGAAACCCTCATGAAGCTCTCAATGAGTTCATTGATCTCTCACAGAGCTGCTCTGCTGATTCAGGCCAGGCAGTGATTCCTCTCAAGTTTGTAGATCCGGATCAGTGGAGCGATGCGTTAAAAGTCATCAAGAGAAACAAGGACAAGATTTTGCTCACCATGTCATCAGAAGAAGTTATTGTTAGTGGTCCAAAGCAAAGCCAAGATGAATTCAGTGCCGTCCTGAATGCAATGCAGAAGACAAACACACCGGCTGAACAGCACAAACCTGCTACAGATGTTGCAACACTGAGGACAAACTTGATCGACAAATATCCATTGGAACGACCTATCCCAAATTTCCGCAGCAATTTGGTTAATACACCAAAAAAAACAAGAATAAGAGGATTTTCAAGGAGTGAGTTTAGAATTCGAGGTGACACATGTTCAATTTGTTTGTCAGATTTTACTAATAAGAAACAGTTGAAGTGTAAACATGCATTTTGTAGTGAGTGCCTGCAAAGTGCAGTGAAAGCATGTGGACCCATCTGTCCAATTTGTAAGGATGTTTTTGGTGTGATGGTGGGAAACCAACCTGATGGAACAATGACTTTTAGTAGAAATCCTTCATCTCTACCTGGATTCCCAAATTGTGGCCATATATGCATCACCTATCACATTCCAAGTGGAAAACAGACGGTAATGTCTAAGCACATATATCTGTAATTTAACATTTGGTTTAAGACGGCTACCATTAACCTGAATTTTTTCTTTCTACTTGGCAGGAAAATCATCCCAAGCCTGGTCAGTACTATGGAGGAGCTATCAGAATAGCATATCTTCCTGACAACAAAGAGGGAAATGAAGTTCTGCTACTGCTGAAAAAAGCTTTTGACCAGAAGCTGATTTTCACTGTTGGGACTTCTAGGACAAGTGGGATGGATAACATGGTGACCTGGAATGACATCAATCACAAGACGTCCATGACAGGAGGACCAGAGTGGTACGGTTCTCTAATTTAACACCTTTGTATTCACTGTGCTGCAGCTTTTTGTTTCATGTATTAAACCGTTTATATTTTCTGCTTTCACAGTTATGGATATCCAGATGAGAAATACCTGAGCAGAGTTAAGGAGGAGCTGAAGGCCAAAGGCATCCAGTGAAGTTTTTGTTTTACATTTAGTGAAACTTTAATTCAAAAATCTGACAAATTGAATCTAAATTTCCACATTTTGTTCTATCATGTTAGATGTTTTATAATAAATAAAACTTAATGGTTACTTTGAAGTTCACTGAAAGCTGAAGACTTTGTATCAAAATATAACTAAACAAATCAGTGTTTTGAAAGATTTACCTACTTGTTTATTTTTTCTTTACATTTATCATGTGAACCACAGGTGTAATTTATAACTGTAATAAAATGTAATATGATTATTGGGTTGGGTTTTTCTAAAATAAATGAATAAA
>NW_006800125.1:433219-440191 GCF_000485575.1 Poecilia formosa | reverse complement strand
GGTAATGCCTAAGCACATATATCTGTAATTTAACATTTGGTTTAAGACGGCTACCATTAACCTGAATTTTTTCTTTCTACCTGGCAGAAAAATCATCCAAAGCCTGGTCAGTACTATGGAGGAGCTATCAGACACGCATATCTTCCTGACAACAAAGAGGGAAATGAAGTTCTGCTTCTCCTGAAAAAAGCTTTTGACCAGAAGCTGATTTTCACTGTTGGAGCTTCCAGGACAAGTGGGGCCGATAATGTGGTGACCTGGAATGACATCCACCACAAGACGTCCCCGACAGGAGGACCAGAGTGGTACGGATCTCTAATTTAACACCTTTGTATTCACTGTGCTGCAGCTTTTTGTTTCATGTATTAAACCGTTTATATTTTCTGCTTTCACAGTTACGGGTATCCAGATGAGAAATACCTGAGCAGAGTTAAGGAGGAGCTGAAGGCCAAAGGCATTGAGTGAAGTTTTTGTTTTACATTTAGTGAAACTTTAGTTCAAAAATCTGACAAATTGAATTTCCACATTTTGTTCCATCATGTTAGATATTTTATAATAAATGAAACTTAATGGTTACTTTGAAGTTCACTGAAAGCTGAAGACTTTCTATCAAAATATAACTAAACAAATCAGTGTGAAAGATTTACCTACTTGTTTATTTTTTCTTTACATTTATCATGTGAACCACAGGTGTAATTTATAACTGTAATAAAATGTAATATGATTATTGGGTTGGGTTTTTCTCACATTCAACAGAATTTGCTTTATTTATTTAAAGCGGACATTTAACATGGTTCAACCTGAGAACCTTGGTTGTAAATGGTGCACAAATGTTGATGGTTATGTTGTGTTTTTGTTCAATTACAAATGTTTCATTATGGAAGCCAAAAAACAGACATGAAAGAAAATGGAAGTTCAGCAGAACAAAAAAGTAGTGTAATAATCATGTCGTTTATCTGAAGCTGATCTGTCAGGCGCTGTGCTGGTGAAGAGAGAGCTGAGTCAAAAAGCGAAGCTCTCGATTCTATGGTCATAACTTTCATTAGCTACCGAACTTCAAACTGCATGTCATTCAGATGAGGTAAACAATTCATAAAGAGCTTCATGGTTTTCCATCACCAAGCAGCTCCATCTAAGTCCCACATCACTAAATGTAAGGCAAAGTTTTGGATGTAGAAGTGTAAAGAGAACAAGTATGTCTCTTTCTGGTAATCAGTAAGAGGTTGTTCTTCAGTTCTTCATACATCCATCCATCCATCCATTTTCTGCTGCTTATCCGGGGTCGGGTTGCAGGAGCAGCAGTTCAGAAGGGAGGCCCAGGTTTTCCTCTCCCCAGCCACTTCTTCCAGCTCCTCTGGGGAAACCCCAAGGCGTTCCCAGGCCAGCCGAGAGACATAGTCCCTCCAGCATGTCCTGGGTCTTCCCCAGGGGCTCCTCAGTTGGACGTGCCAGGAACACCTCACCAGGGAGGCGTCCAGGAGGCATCCGTACCAGATGCCGAGCCACCTCAACTGGCTCCTCTCAACGTGGAGGAGCAGCGGCTCTACTCTGAGTCCCTCCCGGATGACCGAGCTTCTCACCCATCTCTATGGGAGAGCCCAGCCACCCTGCGGAGGAAACCCATTTCGGCCGCTTGTATCCGTGATCTCGTTCTTTTAGTTGGTGAGCTGTATGTGCGTTAGAGTCCATTGTCTGTCGGAAATCCATGGCCAGTTTAATATTCTGGTGTTAAAAATCTGTTCTATTGTAAAGAAATAAATACATCCACTGGATGATTTACAGGAAACAAATAGTACTGGTGCCTCTTAATACTGTGTGACTGTAACAAAAAATATTCCAAAAGTAAAATAAAAATAAAAAACAATAACTTATTTTAGGCCCTTTTTAAAAGCAAAGAAAAAAATATCTCAAGCCAAACAAAAGCTCATTCCTTTCAATATATTACAATAAAAGGTTATACCAGCCATCACAACTAAAAATCAGAGATTTATTATTTTCTTGCAAATAAAGTGAGTACCTACAATAATCCTTTACTGGGATTGTTGTAGGTCCAAGTACAGTCTAGCTCTTCTGCTGCTGTGTTTATGTTCTGGATCTCGTTCAGCCAGATTGTTAGAATACCAACGCCCCATGACTGGAAGTGTTTTCAGCTTTTACAGTCATGGTGAATAGTTTTCTGTAATAACTCTTTCTGAAATCTGCTTCCACAGCATTATTTGGTTTCAGTTCTGGGTGGATCTTGCCTGTTCTTATTGCTGTCTCCCGCTGAGACAACACTTTCAATAGTGTCCTGTCAAACCTCCGGGTTATTCTCTCAGCTTAATCTTCTGTAGTGAGCTTTTGTTTTTGTTCTTTTTTTTTTACGTGACTATCCAAAGTTGTGAGGCCTTGCTTGGCAGTCTGGTATCCCCTGAAATGGACAGGTATTGTGTTGGATTTTCTTATTTCATGGCACTTTCTTTGTTGCTCTGTCAGTTCGCTAATTTCTCTTCATGTAACTTTGATCTTAACGTCCGGCCTCCATCTTGATTGGAGATATAGTTTTCTATGACTTCCATTGTGCATTTTGTAAAAAAGCATCTTAAGGAGCAATGCAATGTCATTAGCATGTCTGCATAGCCTTTAACACTGATAATGTTGTTCCCTCTACAATTAATATTTTCTGTTTTTTGAAGGACAAAGACATTTGGAATTTCATCAAAGTTTCAGGACAAAGACCAGGCCAAGGAGGTTGAAACCAATGTATGTTTTATCTCATTTGCCATTGAATGTAGACCAACAAAGTAGTATATTTACATCATCTTTGTTAATGGATTAATGATTTTAATTGTTTTAAAGTTTCCTTCCCCATAGTATAGTGATTCTATTTGAGTTCTTTATCAAAAAGTTAAGAGTTCCACTGAACTAGAAAATTGATCATTTACCATCCATCAGACTTAATAACTGAAAAAACACTGAAGTAGATCCCACTGGACAACATGAAGTAGGCTAAAAGATCTCAAAAAGCAACAGATGATCTAAAGAAAGTGAAGAACAGATGAGAAATGATGTTAAGGCCGATTCTAAGGTGCTGGGACTGCATTGATGCACAGTGAGAGCCATTAGCCACAGATGGAGAAAACATGGGAAGCGACTATAGCAAGGAAAGCAATGAAAATAATATTTTCTTTTAAAAAAAAACATAACTGTGAGTTAAAGGGAAAACCCTGAAGGCTCTGAAAAGGGTAAAAGAGGGAGGAGTTGATTCATAACTTCAACAGAGACGACATTCCCAACTCTCATCCAGTCACCAGCCAGACTGCAAATACTTTAACCATATTCCCAGATGTACTACAATTAAAAGCACCTCAATCTAGAACAGACCTCCCTTTAGTACACGTCTCATAACACAAGGTAAACCAAATCAGTTTACCAATTTATTATTTCCTTATCTAAGGTGTAGTGGAATCAGCTGTGCAATCCTGGCAGCAGGCAGCCAATAGCAGCAAAATAAACTAAGCAAGAGAAGAAATCACTTGTGTAGACACTGCTCCATATTTACTGTTTGTTTTTTATTTTAGAACATGGTCCTCCCTGTCAACCAGAGTAATCCATTCACCTCGACAGCAGAAACCCGTCATTCTCAAAAAACTGAAGGTCCAGCTCAAGAAAGTTGTCTTCTGCCTCTGAATCACTTCTAGTACATGAATCACATCCACAAGGAAGGAATTAAACAGATTGAGAGGAAGAATAAAATTAAAATGGTGNCAAGATTTTGCTCACCATGTCATCAGAAGAAGTTATTGTTAGTGGTCCAAAGCAAAGCCAAGATGAATTCAGTGCCGTCCTGAATGCAATGCAGAAGACAAACACACCGGCTGAACAGCACAAACCTGCTACAGATGTTGCAACACTGAGGACAAACTTGATCGACAAATATCCATTGGAACGACCTATCCCAAATTTCCGCAGCAATTTGGTTAATACACCAAAAAAAACAAGAATAAGAGGATTTTCAAGGAGTGAGTTTAGAATTCGAGGTGACACATGTTCAATTTGTTTGTCAGATTTTACTAATAAGAAACAGTTGAAGTGTAAACATGCATTTTGTAGTGAGTGCCTGCAAAGTGCAGTGAAAGCATGTGGACCCATCTGTCCAATTTGTAAGGATGTTTTTGGTGTGATGGTGGGAAACCAACCTGATGGAACAATGACTTTTAGTAGAAATCCTTCATCTCTACCTGGATTCCCAAATTGTGGCCATATATGCATCACCTATCACATTCCAAGTGGAAAACAGACGGTAATGTCTAAGCACATATATCTGTAATTTAACATTTGGTTTAAGACGGCTACCATTAACCTGAATTTTTTCTTTCTACTTGGCAGGAAAATCATCCCAAGCCTGGTCAGTACTATGGAGGAGCTATCAGAATAGCATATCTTCCTGACAACAAAGAGGGAAATGAAGTTCTGCTACTGCTGAAAAAAGCTTTTGACCAGAAGCTGATTTTCACTGTTGGGACTTCTAGGACAAGTGGGATGGATAACATGGTGACCTGGAATGACATCAATCACAAGACGTCCATGACAGGAGGACCAGAGTGGTACGGTTCTCTAATTTAACACCTTTGTATTCACTGTGCTGCAGCTTTTTGTTTCATGTATTAAACCGTTTATATTTTCTGCTTTCACAGTTATGGATATCCAGATGAGAAATACCTGAGCAGAGTTAAGGAGGAGCTGAAGGCCAAAGGCATCCAGTGAAGTTTTTGTTTTACATTTAGTGAAACTTTAATTCAAAAATCTGACAAATTGAATCTAAATTTCCACATTTTGTTCTATCATGTTAGATGTTTTATAATAAATAAAACTTAATGGTTACTTTGAAGTTCACTGAAAGCTGAAGACTTTGTATCAAAATATAACTAAACAAATCAGTGTTTTGAAAGATTTACCTACTTGTTTATTTTTTTATTTACATTTATTATATGAACCACAGGTGTAATTTATAACTGTAATAAAATGTAATATGATTATTGGGTTGGGTTTTTCTGAAATAAATTAATTTAATTTCATTCAACAGAATTTGGTTTATTTAAAGTGGACAATTAACATGGTTCAACCTGAAAACCTTGGTAGTAAATGGGGCCGTCAGTAACTGGTGCACAAATGTAGATGGTTATGTTGTGTTTTTGTTCGATTACAAATGTTTCACTAAGAAGCCAAAAAACAGACATGGAAGAAAATGGAAGTTCAGCAGAACAAAAAAGTAATCTAATAATAATATAATTTGTCTAAAGCTGACCTATCAGCAAGAAAACCAGTTTGGTTCCCCAGTTTATTCCATTTGTATTGTGACAGAATGGACATCAGAAATTACACCCCCTCCCTTTTCTTTTTTGTTTACTTGGTTCTATTTTTCTCGTGCTGGATGTGCTCTTAAGCTGCACTTCTCTTGCTGAGATGCGCTGGACTGCAGTTACAACGGTTCGCCACCAGTGGGCACATAGAGCACAGTCACCGCTCGGCTGGTCAGCGAAGGCGCTGCCTGTCGCTCTCATGTCTCAATAACAGGGCCGTGCAGAGACCACTAAAGGGGCAGGTGCTCAACAACAAAAAAGGGCACATCTTGCCACCTTCTAGGACAGAATATTAACAAAGCCTATCAGCTTTCAGAGTTTAATAAACAATGATAACAAAATTGTGAGATATACAATCAAAGCTAACAAACATCTCTATATAGAGCATAACACCATGTATATATGTAAGATATTTTATTAGTAATTTCTTTCTGCAGGTCTACTTTGTTATAGGAAAGTATTGCAATATTCAAACCCGCAACTTAGCAGGATATGTAAATCAGAGCTAGGCCACCAGACATATTTTGTCTTTACAGAATTGCACTATTAAAAATATAAACAAGGACACAATGCAACCTTTTAGTGGACTGTAATCTATAAAACAAAGCTGCCTGTTTGCTACTGCAGTGGAGATGAAGATGGTCCATTCAGGAAAGCAGAGCTGCATCAAACTTTAATGTGGAACTGCAGAAAAAAAAAAAGAAGCAAAAATTGAATTGTTAATGCATGTCACCATGAGAAAAGCCTACTGGGTTTTGCTTGAAAAAAATTTTTAAAATTTAAATCACACATTTTTGACTCATGAAGTTAACTTTCTTTTTTGCAAAACAAACTTATTTGCGCATGTCATTAATCTTTTCTTTCTATTCTAAGTTTTTGTTTGTGACTCAAAGTTTTGCTTGTGATTCTCACATGATGTCGTGGGGAGGACCTAAAATCGCAACAAAAGATTTCTGATGTGTGCAAATAAAAGTTTGTGTTCTGTAAAAATGAGTTATTTAATTTTAAAAAAGTCTTTTAAACAACTTTTTTTTTAAATGACTCATTACAATTCAAAAAGTTTTGATTACAATTTTATTTTACTTAACTGAGGTTAGTTTTTTTTTTTTCCATTGAATAATTGGGAAACAAATTTAACTACATACTCTGCGAACCAGACCCTAAACTTAAAGTGGTTGAGATTTTTCCCTTTCATTAATGAAATACTTTTATTACATAGATTATACCTATCTTGGTAATTCAGGGTGAGTTATTTTTAATTCTAAATGAATATCCTTGTTGGACATTTATTTAACTGCTATTCTCTTTCAAGACATGTTTACCTAAAGATAGAATAAATGCAATGTACATTATGCAGCAAAGGAAATTAGAAGACATATATCCATTATGGAGATGATACGTTTTGGACGGGCGATGTGCCTCATACACAGGGAAGAAGCTTTTCAGTTATCTAGCTTTGCTAGCAAAGTCGTAGCTAGCAGCTAGCTAATAGCACAACAACAACAGTCTGTATGATAAAAATACTGAATCGATATATAAGAACAGTTTTTCCTCACCTGCCTGTCTCCTCTCGTCCAGTAGTTCTTCAGAGTAAACCAGACGCAGAGGCCTGTCAGTGTCTGTTGTATTT
>NW_006800125.1:422166-431724 GCF_000485575.1 Poecilia formosa | reverse complement strand
TGGTCCAAAGCAAAGCCAAGATGAATTCAGTGCCGTCATGAATGCAATGCAGACGACAATCACACCGGCTGAACAGCACAAACTTGCTACAGATGATACATTACAGAGGATAAACTTGACAACAAACCAACAGACAAAAACACCAACAGTGGAAAACGATAAGGAACTGGAAAACGGCAATGAAAAACAGCAGGGAACAACCAACCAACAGACAAAAACACCAACAGTGGAAAACAATAAGGAACTGGAAAACGGCAATGGAAAACAGCAGGGAACAACCAACCCACAGACAAAAACAACACCAGTGGAAAACGACAGCAAACCGGTTATTACTTCTGTTGAAGATGCTTATGTCAAAGCTAAATCTGATCTGAACATTGAATCCAGCAGCAGACAAAACAATCAATCCCTCCAAACATGTGGGGCTAAACCTTCCCTCAAAAGCTACTTCTGGCTCAAAAAGAAGCCTATCACACGTCCCCTACGCTCAACCCGACATAAAGATGCCAGTGGACTGAATGGCTTGCCAAAGAAATCCAGCTGTGGGACTGAGAGGAAAGAGGACTCTAAACAACCTTCACTGATTCCACCAACAGCACAGCAAAATGCTGAAGCATCAACAAAGAAAGGAGCATCAGGGGACAGTAAAGATGATTTCTGCCCAATATGCTTGGATCGGTTAATCAAACAGAAGCAGTTGAGGTGTAAACACACATTTTGTGATGAGTGTCTCCAAGCATCATTAAAACACATTGGACCCATGTGTCCTGTGTGCAAAGATGTTTTTGGTGTGATGGAGGGAGACCAGCCTGATGGAGTAATGACATGGAGCTCTGACTCTTCATCCCTCCCTGGATTCTCAGGCTGTGGCTGTATAGTGATCACCTACACTTTTCCTAGTGGAAAACAGGCGGTAAAAAACTTGATGAATACATTACAAGTCATAAAACGATTGCTGTCTTTATTATTTCTGGCTCCGAGTTGACTCTTTCTTCTTACCTCACAGGAAAAGCATCCTAATCCTGGACAACCATATCAGGGAACTAACAGAACCGCATATCTTCCAGACAACGAAGAGGGCCAAGAAGTTCTGAAACTGCTGAAAAAAGCTTTCGACCAGAAAATGATTTTCACCGTTGGGACGTCCAGAACAAGTGGGTTGGACAACCAGGTGATCTGGAACGATATTTCTCACAAGACGTCAAAGACAGGAGGACCACAGAGGTGCAGTCACCCAGTTTATGTTACGTTAATATCTATGTCTTTTTATTGTTGCCTTTGGTTTAACACTTTACGTCCGTCTTTTATGTGCTTTCAGATATGGATATCCTGACCCGGATTACCTGAGAAAAGTAAAGGAGGACCTGAAAGCTAAAGGCATAGAGTGACTCTGAGAGGGAGTGATGGTTTATTTTACTACTGAAATTAATAATTAAAAAAATACTGGCATATTTGTATGTTTTGCTTTTATTTGAGCAGTAAAGGTTCTTTTATTATTATTATTTATTCATTAATAAGGACTGCTTTAAAGAATATTTCACAAATTATTCTTTAAAGCAATAAAGAATAATTTATTATTAATTATTAAAAACCAGCCTATGATTTGCTTCACTCAGAGGTTGCAACATTTAGATCCTCTGTTATTGTGAAACAGTTGTTATTTGGGGACATGAACTCTACTGAAGTTTTAAATGATTATTTAACCCAATTGCTTGCAAATTTAAATATGACTTGGTGTAACTTGAAAAATATCTCATTGATTGATTTTATAATAAAAGAATACTGACGGATTTATTTATCACTTGACATAGAATGTACAAACACTGCTGTTTCCTAAAGGCAATGTAGTAAATTATGTTGTTTGTTGATAAACTAATATGAAAAATTTTCCATGAATTCTGTATCCTTTAATAAATTCAAATACAACACTGGATCATAACGTAGAGGTTTTGTAATGCATTATTTGTTTTAGAGATCAAGGTAGACTATGCCTTTAAGAGTCATAAGGAAAATGGGTCACAAGACCCGGTTTATAACATTTCTTTATTTACATACATGATAAAGAAGTTAACTATTTAAAATAGCTGTCAAACATGTTTGAATTTCTTGAGCAAAGTGTGGACCCAGTCGGGTAACTCCAAAAGTCGCTACAGTCAGTTTAAAAAAAGAAGCTGTAACACAGAATCGCTGCAAGAAAATACAACACTAGACATAATATATCCTGTCACCTAAAAGAACAGACAAAAAGAAAAACAGAGCGATACTTGGATTTTCAAGATTAAAACTGAAAATTATGTATTATGTGAAGATGTGTGTGAAGATTGAAATAATGTGATTAGAGTAAAACTAACATTTAAAACATATCATATCCACTTGTGGGGTAGGCTTACATGTTTTAAATCGCATCCCATTTATTCTGAATTAGCCCCATCTACTGGTATACCATAGACATTAATACGTATTGATGTCTATGCTGGTATACTGGTTGTTTCAAACTGCTGTCCTCGCGAGAATTCGATGTTCTGCTCTGAGTTGATTTTAGTTCTGAAAAAACGTCTCTGTTTTCTCAGCAGGCGAAGTTGTTGAGCGTGAAGAAACGAAACCCAGTTTGTGAAAGGGTTAGTTAATCAATCAACTTTATTTAAAGTTTAAATACTTAAATATCCTATTGATATTTGAGACAAGGTATTTCTGCCCGTTGCTGCGACAATATTGCATCTATAGTCACTGTAAGAACAGCAGCCTAATTAGATTGTTGTCATGAAATGAATATTGACAACTTAATTAAATGTCGTTTCTTACGGCACGGAATATTTGCGCAGTCTTTGGAGTGACGCTGTTTCTGACATGCAGCTGCTTTCACTTTCGTTTACAGGGAAGTGTCGTTTGCAGCGAGCAGGCGAAGGTAAGCTCGTCACAAGATTTAATTGGTGTTTATTTGTTGTTTGAACGCTTAAACTATGAGAGTCCTCAGAAAATAACACCGAGTTAAAGCCTGTGTTAACAAAATTTTAACAAAAACCTAGAGGAATGTTTCAGTTCAGGTTTGCATTTATAATCGAAAGTGAAGCAGAGCAAAAACCCGTCAGCTTTTTTTTCATGCGTAGTTTGATGTTGACTGACTAAACAAGTTTGTGATCTGAACTAAATGTATGTCGTTCAAACGTTCACTTTATTTTCAAGAAAGAAAGAAGATAATCAAAATGGCGAGCAACGAAGGACCAGGGGAATCCATGGATTTTCAAAACCAGGATCATACGACGGATTTATCTCAGGTGCGTTGCAGACAAATACTTGGTTTAAAATTATGTCTTCTGAACAACTCGAGTTTATTTTGTGTATATTTTGCTTAATATAATTTAATTAATTCGCTATAAAACAGTATAGTCTAAGATGTATTCGCAAGCTTATTTGCTTTCGTTTTAGGAGATTGCTTACTCAGTACTGTAACTATTTCGACTTATTGACATTTAGAGAAAATGACAAACAATGTTTTACGATTATCCTTTGTTTTGGTATAAAATGTGTAACACCTGAAGAAACTTGGAACTGTGAGAGCAAATGTCAAGGTTTTTTTCCAGGCTGGAGGTTTGCATTAGAACAGCAAATACTGAGGCAAAGTCCATAAAGTTTATAAGCTGTAAATGGGTGGATACAGATTTACTCACTTGTTAATGCAGAGATCAAAGTTTAGGAGCCACAGAAACAATGAAATACATTTTATATACACACCAGAGATCCAGAATTTAGTTGATTACAATTTATTTATAGAGGACTTCTCATACCGATATTTGTAACACAATATAATAGTGCTTCACTGAGATTAAAATCAGTTACAAGCATGAAAACTATCAGATCAGATTCAATACAATAACAATCACTCAGACAAGGCTGCACATTGTAAGCAAAAATATCTAATTGTGTTGCTGTTGTTAAATTGCAATAATGTTGCCAAATATAATTCACTTCTCTGTCTTCACAATCACACGATATTCCTACCATTCTCTGTGAACTTTAGCATATCAGCCACTCCAGGTAAACATCGAGTGAGAGCATTAAATGCTACTAGAATCAAAAATATGATCAGAATTCAAAGCCTTAATGTCTGCCTCTTTAAATGTGATATGCGACCAGATATTGCATCCAATCAGTCCTGTGAATACCTTGTGCAGCTCTATCACACAATTTGAAAAAAATGTCATAATGTACAATTGTAAAAATTTAGTTGTAACATTACTTGCAGTAACAAGACACCAGCGATGTAAATAAACAGTGAAACATTCAAATTAAGAACTAATGGAATATTATGACACTTAAATAGATACAGATAAATATAAAATTATATTTTATTGCTGATAAAATAAAGTAAAAGCTAAAGATTAAATAAAGACAAGTTGAAAAATCATAGATTAATTTAAATTTAATTGCTGAAAAATATAGATATTCTGTCTGCATTTTAGAAAAGGTGGAAATATTATGAGCAGTTCTTGTGTTCATGCAGTGACCATGAACACAATGTCCGCCTTATTGTATATAATAATGTACTGTAACAGTACTGTAACAGTAAAATGTTAAATGGTAAACTGGGCAGGAAGTTAAAAATACAAATTTAAATTTAGGTTTGAAGTAATTTTCTGGAAATATTATTTACATTTTGGCGTGACCCAACTAGATTCCTGATCTGAATCTTATGGAGAATCTATGAAGGGAGGTAAAGATTAGGGTGATGGCAAAGAGACCTTCCAGATTTAAAGAGTTCGAGCTCATTATCACAGATAAATAACATAAATACCAGAGGATACATGGAGCTGTTGCCTTGCAGCAAGAATGTTCTGGGCTCGATTCCCGGCCCGGGTTCTTTCTGCATAGTTTGCATGTTCTCCCTGTGCATGTGTGGGTTATCTCCAGGTACTCTGGCTTCCTCCCACAGTCCAAAAATATGACAGTCGGGTTAATTGGTCTTTCTAAATTCTCCGTAGGTGTGAGTGTGTGTGTGCATGGTTGTGTGTCCCGTCTGTCTCTGTGTTGCCCTGCGACAGTCTGGCGACCTGTCCAAGGTGACCCCGCCTCTCGCCTGTTGCGTTAGCTGGAGAGGCACCAGGAAGCCTCCTGACCTCACTTGGGACAAGGTTGTTAGAAAATGGATGGAAACATGGAAAAAGATGGTCAGAATTTATAAGGATTTGATTGATGAAATGCCAGTAAACATTGCTCATTGATTATTAAGAAGAGTGTAAACCATTTTGACCCAGTATTAAAAAACACAGAAGCAAAAATCTCTAATGAATCTTTTGGTCTGTTTTTTAAAATTGTTCTTACAGACTGAGATGGATCCTCTAAAAGAAAAAGTCCTACTGACTCTCTCGTTGAAGTGGTTGGATAAGAACAAAAAGAAGACAGATCTACAAAAATCCCTCCAGACTCGGTTCAGCAAATTCAAAACTGAAATAGACTGCACAGTTCAAGAGGTCTTACCAGATGGACGAGCTCTGATTCTGGTTTCACCTCCTCCAGGTATAGAACTGTATTTTCATACACAGCATGTTAAAGACTCACCAACTGTGTTAGCCTAACCCTATAAAAAGGAATATTTATTTTGAATACACTGATATACCACAATGATGGCTTTTCAAACTATTGACAACTAAATGTATTTTGCATTCCTTTTTTTTTTTTTTTGTTTATTTTAAAGGCGTCACAGAGCTTCAGAAGCTGAGTGGTGAAACACTTTATACAAAAGATAAAACATTAGAAAAGAAATTAGAAAAAGAATTAGCCACCATTCTGTCTGTAATGCTGGGAAAAGCAAAGCAGGATCCACAAACAGCAGACGATGCTTCAGTGAATCCGACACCTCCAGCTGCTTCAGTAAACCCCAAAGATGCTGATTCCAAGCCTCCAGCTGTATGAACTCTAACACAAATACAGACATTATAGAATACATCATGTTTGTTCTTTAATAATGCAATTTTGCTTTTTATCCAGGACAAAGCACATGTTGAAGAACAGAAGAAACCAGTTTCTGCAGCAGGAGACCCTCCTGTCCAGAATCAAACGATGGNAAGGTTTTTTTCCAGGCTGGAGGTTTGCATTAGAACAGCAGACATTGAGGCAAAGTCCATAAAGTTTATAAGCTGTAAATGGGTGGATACAGATTCACTCACTTGTTAATGCGGAGATCAAAGTTAAGGAGCCACAGAAACAATGAAATGCACATGATATCCACACCAGAGATTGAGAAATTTGTTGATTACAATTTATTTATAAAGGACTTTTCATACCGATAATTATAACAAAGGACTTTACTGAGAATAAAAGCAATGTTACAAGCATGAAAACAATCAGATCAGATTCAATAAAATCATAATTATTCAGGCAGGGCTGCACATTGTAAGAAAAAATATCTGATTGTGATACTGTTGTTAAATTGCAATAATGTAATTATTCTAAGCTAACTGTAACCCATATTTTTCTGACACTTATGTCTTTACAATCACACAGTGTCCCCACCATTTTCTGTGAACTTTAGCATCTCAGCCACTAAACATCGAGAGAGAGCACTAGAATCCATCCAGCAGGCCACAAATATGATCAGTATTCAAATATGATATACAACCAAATATTGCATCCAATCAGTCCTGTGAATTGTCCAGCTCTATCAGACAATTTGAATAAAATGTAGTATAAAATGTAAAATTTGGAAAATTTTGTTCTAATTTGCAGTAAGAAAACTCCAGAGATGTAAATAAACAGTAAAACATTAAAATTCATAACTAACTAACAATATTATGGCTTTTAAATAAATACAGATAAATATAAAATCATATTTTATTGCTGATGAAATCCAAAAAAGTTAAAGCGATCAAGATTAAGTGAAGACAAGTTGAAAAATCTCACTCATTTAAATTTAATTGCTGAAAAATATAAATATTCTGTCTGCTTTTTAGAAAACAGGGAAATATTATGACCAGTTCTTGTGTTCATGTAGTGTCCATATGTTGTATAAAGTAATGTACTGTAACAGTACAATGTTAAATTGTACAACTGGGCAGGGAGTTAATAGTTTATATTTAAATTGAGGTTTGTAGTAATCTTCTGGAAGTAATATTTACATTTGGAAGCGATCCAACTAGATTCCTGATCTGAATCTGTGAAGAGAGGTAAACTCTCTTTTACCAACTTTAAAGAGTTGGAGCTCATTAATATAAATACCAGAGGAAACATGGAAAAATATGGTCAGAATTTAAAAGGCCTTGATTGATGAAATGCCAGTAAACATTTCTCATTGACTATTAGGAAGTGTGTAAACCCTTTTACCCAATATTAAAATATACAGAAGTGAAAAACTAGTGAATCTTTTGGTCTATTTTTTTTCTTGCAGGATCCTATGGATACTCCAAAAGGTCAAGAAGAAGTCCTACTGACTCTCTCGTTGAAGTGGTTGGATAAAAACAAAAAGAAGGCAGATCTACAAAAATCCCTCCAGACTTGGTTCAATAAATTCGAAACTAAAATAGACTGCACAGTTAAAGAGATCTTACCAAATGGACAAGCTCTGATTCTGGTTTCACCTCCTCCAGGTATAGAACTGTATTTTCATATACAGCATGTGACAGACTCACCAATTTCCTGTTAATCTAACTCCAATGAAAGGAAAACTTTATTTAAAACAAACTGATATGCCACAATGATGGCTTTGCAAACTATTGACAACTGACTGTATTTTACATTTTCTTTTTTGTTTATTTTAAAGGCCTCACAGAGCTTCAGAAGCTGAGTGTTAAAACACTTCACACAAAAGATAAGAAAGAATTAGCCACCATTTTGTCTGTAATGGTGGGAAAACCAAAGCAGGATCCACAAACAGCAGACGATGCTTCAGTGAATCCGACTCCTCCAGCTGCTTCAGTAATCACCAAAGATGCAGTTTCCGAGCCGCCAGCTGTATGAACTCTAACACATATACATACATTATAAAATATATCATGTTTGTTCTTTAATGGTGGAATTTTGCTTTTTATCCAGGACAAAGCACATGTTGAAGAACAGAAGAAACCAGTTTCTNCAGCAGGAGACCCTCCTGTCCAGAATCAAACGATGGATGAAAGTTGTGTTCTGTCAGTGAATCAATTTTTGTATGTGAGCCACATCTTCAAGGAGAAGCTGCAGCGCATACAGGATGAGAATGAAGTTGATATCAAGTCGGAGGTTGTTGTGAAATTTGAATCCAAGGGTAAAGATGGAAAACCAAATGAAGCAAAGACAAAGTTCACAGATGTTGTCCAGGAGTGCTTGGCTGATTTCAGTGGTTCAGTTTTTTCTCCGAGCTCTGCAGAGCCAGATCAGTTGAACAGAGCATTTAAAGTCATCATGAACAGGGAAAACAAACTTTTAGCCAACATATCCTCTGAAGAAATGACAGTTTTTGGACCAAGTGCCCAACGAACGGTTCTTGATTCAATGTTAAAATCATCACATAAAACCAGCAGTGGTTATGAAGAGTCTGATCGTTGGTCTTTGTCTCCAAACTTCAGTAGTGATCTCCTGGTGAAAATCAACATGACAATCAAAGATGATCTTGCTGATAAAGGTCTGACCATAGATAAGGACCAGTGGAAAAGCCTGAAGTCTTCTTATGATAACCACCTTGCAGTGATCAAAGCTAAGTTCAATGTGGATTTTAAGGAATCCAGCATCAGTGAGGGCAAAGTTAATGTCCAACCATCATATAAAGGACATGGAGGAAACCCAGCAATGGAGAGCCATGCTGTCAGAGCTCTGCTGCGTCTGTACCAGAAGATTAGGGCGTCACCAAGACCACTTCCTCCACCTTATGGTGCCACTGGGCTCAGAGGTTCTGAAGAGGCGTCCAATGGAGCTGGAGTTAATGATCATTCAACACAAAACAATAAAAAATCAGCAGCAGAGGGAGCAACAGGGGACAACAAAGAAGACATATGTCCAATATGTTTGTCTGATTTTACTAATAAGAAGCAACTGAAGTGTAAACATGCATTTTGTGAGAGGTGCGTTCAAAAAGCAGTGAAACACAGTGGACCCATCTGTCCGATATGCAAGGATGTTTTTGGTGTGATGGTGGGAAACCAACCTGATGGAAGAATGACTTGGAATAAAATTTCCTACCCTTTACCTGGATTCCCAAATTGTGGCCATATATGCATCACCTACGACATTCCAAGTGGAAAACAGACGGTAATGTCTAAGCACATATATCTGTAATTTAACATTTGGTTTAAGACGGCTACAATTAACCTGAATCTTTTTCTTTCTACCTGGCAGGAAAATCATCCCCATCCTGGTCAACACTATGGAGGAGCTATTAGACATGCATATCTTCCTGACAACAAAGAGGGAAATGAAGTTCTGCTACTGCTGAAAAAAGCTTTTGACCAGAAGCTGATTTTCACTGTTGGAGCTTCTAGGACAAGTGGGATGGATAACATGGTGACCTGGAATGACATCCACCACAAGACGTCCATGACAGGAGGACCAGAGTGGTACGGTTCTCTAATTTAACACCTTTGTATTCACTGTGCT
>NW_006800125.1:404964-421438 GCF_000485575.1 Poecilia formosa | reverse complement strand
TTCCTGTGGAAGCCAATCAAAAACCAGTTCCAGCAGATCGAAGAATAGCTAGAATGGCCAAAACAACGGTGCAATAATATATGTGAAGCTGACCTAGCAGCAAGAAAAGCATTCGAAGTCTGAAACAAAAAGGAAAATGACTGGCCTGAAGTCATTAATTAAATTAAAACAATATATTTGCTTCAGACCAACATGCTTCATGTTTGGAGGGGTCAGACTAATTCCTGGACCTTGATCTGATAGAAAACTTGTTGGGTGATATGAAACATGCCATTTCTGTGGCAAAGTTAAGACGTGCAGGAAATGTAGACTGATCCAGTCTGCTTACAGGTACCAGATGGTGGTCAAGTCCATGTGACACATAAAGCAGTTCTCAGAACCAATGTTTGTGCAACTAGTTATTAGTTTGATAATTAACAGGAAAGCATTTCTAAATGTAAACAGTCAGCATCCAAAAAAAAAAAAAAAAAAACTCATTTATAAACACTAATAACTTCTCACAAATTTGTCATGTTTTTCTTGGAAAAAAAAAATCACATTGCTTTTGGTTGCATGGAAATAAAAACTATTATAAGCTTTATTTACTTTCAAAAACTAAGCGCAAAACTTTTTCTGTTTAGAGCCTAACATGCATTTTAAAAGAAAGCTTTTAATCATATCCTACAGCCCCTGTAACATCTATGTAAAGCCTGGAAAGTGTTTAATCATCATTGACATGCTAACAGAAATAAATAACCAGCCAATCATTATCTTACCCATTTGCCCCATTGACCTCCTTCACTTTTTTAACAGGATGTAAACAAAGACACTCACACTCGCCGGTTGTCTGTACAATTTTAAAAATTTTATTTATGACAATATCTCGTTATTTAGTTTGTAAAGTACTCCAGCAAAAATGAAACATTGGTCTCTTCTTCAAAAGAACGTCAGAGCTTCCATGCATGGCGTACGATATAAAAGCTATGAGTCGTTTCTGATTGAAAAGTAACAAAAATGACTAATCCAAAAGAAACGTCTTGGAAACGCACGTATGATTCTGCGAAAGTGTTCTTTAGGTAAAATGATTGTACTTCTCTGGATTTCGAGACAAATACAGACACTAAAACAGCGCAAAAATAACACTGGACAGGTAAGCAAAGCACAACTCGTCGTCACATTGGAGACCTGTGTCAACTCATCCGAGAGTTAAGATATGGCTGACGCGTTTCTGACAGAAGCAGCATTTCGGGGACAGAGGCCGAGCGTAAGGACCAGACCGGCAGCGTTAGCAGCAGCAGGGCACAGAGGAGAGAGTCAAGAGAGAACTGCTGAGGACAGGATGAACATAATGCACTTCAGACGCCACAGAGCTGCGAACGTACAGACTTTGATTCGCGAAAGGCAAACAGACAACGTTTATTCACAGAGCCAGACGGGCGTTTTCTGGTCTTTACAAAGAAAGACACGGGGAAATGAAAAGACAAGCAAAAAGCTCCAACCCTTCCTGTTCACCCAGAGGAAGACCTTTGTAACATAGAGCTAAATAGTGCAGATATGACACCTAACTGTACATCAGACTTTTCGCATCTGCAAATCAACCATCTGTAGCATCTGTAATCTCCCTGGACGGACAGCATGCAACATCATCGTCCTGCAGTCGCACGCAAAAGAGAAGCTCCACTTTCTTTACAGCTTACGGTAAAAAAGCCTGCAGTACCTTAAAGTGTGTGCGGCTCTGTGCAAGGAAGACAACACAATCATTGTATGAACATTGTTCTCTGAAGGGAAGAAAAAAAAAGAAACAAAATGAATGAGGAAAATACTGTAGCTGACGTCTGGTTCGGACATTTTACATGTGCTATACACGAACTTTCTGACGCCGTCCTGCAGGACGACGTTACGTAACGGTTCAGAGAAACGTCCAATTCTCACCCTTTCCTCGCTCAAAGTCGACACAAACAACAAGCAGTTGGCACTGTTTGAAATGGAACATCATGTTTTCTCATCTATACAATTCATACAAAAATAAAAAAATTAAAATTGCCCCAATGGTAGCATCTTTTCTTCCGATTTTCCTCTTTCCATTTCACGGTTTTTCTGTTTTGTTTTGTTTTTTTCCTTACTCACAGAGGTAGTGGCTATTTAGGTAAAGGGTGAGGGACAGAGTGTAAATTAAAAATCTCTCATAGAAAATGCTATTTTGTTGTCTTACTTTTGACCAGAGGAATCTTTAAAGAACAAAATATAATACTGCAATCACATACAAAAGTAGTCCTTCATTTTGTACATTTTATACAGTGTTCACACTTAAGCGATTTTCTCTCACACTTCTTATTGATTTTTTTTTTTTTGTAGTTTAGTTTTTTTCTTTTCTTTAAAAGGCAAGAAGAATGGTGTGTTTTGGAGTAGTTATGATGAAGGTGACGGACAGTCTATGCCAGGGGGTCCACCAGGGGCTCCTCGTCTCCACGCGACAGCAGCTCCTTCTTCTCGTCTGTGCTGGCCAGGGAGTTGCGGCTGTTGTGAGCGCCCATGTACAGGGTGGCGTACACAGGGTTGGTGAAGTTGGTGGGCTGAGAAGAAATGAGAGGAAAAAAAATCCCAGTTAGCAAATACAGTCGCCATCTACTGCCCTGCAGGATTATCCATACACTTTGAAATATTTCCCATTTCATTGTGTTTCAGCCCCAAACCTCAATTATTTTTTCCCCATGTTCCACAGGGAGCTCCGTACTTTCTTTCCATCTCATCTGACTGAGCTTGACCTTTTTTTTTTTTTTTTTGAGGAAGCAATGGACAAAAAAGTCCATCTGTAAATGTCCAAAACTGGAGGAGAAATACCCAAGACCTCCAGTGAAAGGACACTCTATAAAGTCTTCAAAGTAGCTTCATGCCACACTTTAGAGATTTTTAGCAGCAAAAACAATCTTAACATGCTTTCATTTTTTTACACTTCATACGTGACTCTTTGTGTTGGTGTGTCACAAAATCCCCATAAAATAAAATTATATTTATGGCTGAAATGTAACCGTTTAAGCAAATTCAAGGGCTATGAACACTTTGGAAAGACAACGTATTTAGGACCGAATGTTTTAATCTACCTTGTCTGGGTCCAGAGTGAAATCTGCATCCAGGAGCTCCCCGGCGTCATCGTCCGGCTCGCCCTCGTAGATCTTGTACGCGGGGTTTCCGATCTCGACGTTCATGGCCCCGTTGGTCATCCTTTGGTGCTGGAAGCCCTTCGCCCTAAACATCAAATTCACAGTCAGACTTTAGGTTTCCTGACGTGACTTCATTTGAGCCTGATCACTGCAAGCAGGGAAATGTCCACCACAACAAAGGCACAAACACAAATCAGCAGCACTGACGTAGCGAAGGCCCAGACCTGGATATTAAGCTCTGTATTTTACCGCAAATTCATCTTAAGTTAGTCTGTCTTCACAGAATCTCCTACCTCTTATTATGAAAACACAATGCCACAATACAAACCACACCACAGTACAATACAGCACAACGATGGACAAGAACATCAAAGCTCTAGATCCACGATACAGGCAGATCTATTTCATGTTTTCTTTTTTCAATAGATCTGCTCTGAGGAAGCTGATCCTGTCGGCTCAGAAACTCCAGTAAAAAAAATGGCACAAACATCGACCACAGCACCCAACACTGCGCAGCGACCAAAACGTATGATTAGGGAGAGGAGAGAGAATCAGAGTGCAGAACGGAAAAATGCAAAGTACGGAGGAACGCCTGGCAACCATTACCGCGAGCGCTTGGAGCCGGTTTTTCCGGGCCGGCTAGACCTGAGGAGCAAAAGAGATTAGAGAGAGAGGAGAGCAAAAGTGAAATCAACTAAAAAAAAAAATCTAAACAAAAAAGGACAGAAAGGGAGAAAGAGAGTACAAAAGTATAGAGAGGTTGGGCTGTCAGGGTGTTACGGACCCTCTCATTCTTTTCCTGTACCACAACAAGGCCCCTGCGGCGAGGAGAACCAGCAGCAGCAGGATCAACACCGTGACCACGATGGAGGCTGTGCCTGCAAACACACACACAGATATGTAAAAAAAAAAAACACACACACACAGCCAATCTGATCATGATTTCAACTTTCATGCTGATTTCAAGCAGCAACTTACGTCCACCTGACCCGGTGCTTTCTGTGGTGTTGGCCACAGACTCACAGCGATGCCCTGACCAGCCAGCAGAGCATCTGCACAAGAGCAAAGGTTTTCATTATCCCACTGCGACGGCACAGGGAAGACAACCAAACCAACACACTGTCCTCCTTTTACCTGCACTCTGGAAGGAGGCTGATGGGATTTATAGAGCACTGGCCGTTCGCACAGTACTCATTGGGGTCACACGTGTAACAGCTGGGCTGGTTTCTGCCATTCGGGCAGCTACGGCCGACAGAAAAGAACCAGAGGAGAGGTTAATGCTACCCACGATACGAGGAGCACTGCGGCCGCTTTTGTTGGTGTTACAAAAAAAAATCACAGATTAAAACAAATATATGTACTGGGTGCAGAAAGAAAATCTGTATTTGTAAATATATATTTTTTTAATCAAATCATGTAAAATTGAACTTCTGGTTGTTCTGGTGAACCTGGTTATCATTATCGTGGTGAAAGACCCAATGAAATTATTTTAGAGGTTCAATGTTTCTGATGGCATGTGGCATGTAGATGCGGACACGTCTGAGCAAGTAACTATTCTGCTGAAGGCGTTTCCCATGATCATGATCACATTCCTGATCGTGATGCTCTTTAGCTAAACAATGCTGAGCAACTTTACAATTCTCTTCACCCCACATATCTAATGGCTATTTTACTGTGCCATTATGTTGCTAAAATAAAAGAAACATTTATTGAAGGGAGGTTTATTTTCTTTTTTCACCGAGAGCGACACTGAACACGAAAGGTGCGATGTGTGACTGCGTCTTACCGACAAGTGAAATCCCCCGTAGTGACGAAGCCATCCTTGGGGATGCACTCGCCGTCCCGACAGTAGTGACACTTGTCGATCTCGCAGGCGGCGCCGATGTACTGCGGCCGACAGCGGCACGACTTGGCGCCGCTCTCACTCTGCAGGCAGGTACCGCCGTTCAGGCAGTGGCCTTCACAGCTTCCTGCTCAAACACAGGGACACGTGACACTTAATGAACGCGCTGAAGAAATGCACGGCACAAATGGCACCAAAAATAAGATCCAACGATGCTTTTATTAGATTTTGTACTGTTTTCATGCTAATTATCTTGATAAGGAATAATAACTGAAGGTATTGCTTTCTGCCTCAACAGTAAACGATGGGAACACTCACTATATTGGCACTGGTTGCCCAGGAAGTCAGCAGGGCAGCGACAGGTGGGCTGATTCCCGGCATTGACGGTGCAGTTGCCTCCATTCTTGCAGTAATTCTTGCATGTGTGCAGGTTGCAGGTGGGTCCTGTGAATCCTGTTGGGCACCTGCAGGTAGGCGAGCCTGTGGGAGGACAGGCGTGTTAGACGACGAGCAAACAAGGATCTCGAGAAGCCCCGTCTTAAACCCGCACGTTACCTGTGACGTACGAGGGCGTGCATGTGCCTCCGTTCCTGCAGTAGTCCTTGCACTGGTCAATCTCGCATCGGTCGCCTCTGTAGTTCGGCTGGCAGCGACACTTTGGCTGCTTGTGGGCGTTCAGGATGCAGCTCCCGCCGTTCATGCACTGGATGTTGCAGGGACCGCTGGGGGGAGCTGCGGACGACAAAAGCTCAAGAGTCATGCGGGAGCGCTCACAGCGTCTTCTCCTCATGTTCCGCTCGCCGCCCACGTACAGAGAGGAGACAGCGTGGGAGTGGGCAGCTCCACGCAGGTGCCGTTGTCCAAGGTGCGCCCGTTGGGACACGTGCAGACCGGACCGCTGGGGCTGAGCAGACAGAGCCACTCACACTTCTTCCTGTCACAGGGATTGTTCACTGGAAGGAGGAGAAGGAGAGAGGGAGTGTTGAAATGCCGTCGACACAGAGATTACAATTCCTCTGAGAACCACTAGAGGGAGTCATTGTGACCGTGAGGTTGAGAGAGGATGTCTGTTGGTGTTTCCAACAGTTTCAGAAACTAGAATAAAATCTGATTTATGAAAAATATGGCATTTAATTTAATGTAAAATCACTGCATGGTGATGGATGCAGAAATTGAAAAACAACAATTTAAACGGTTCACTAAAAACACTTGAAATGCTGTATTAGGACAACTGGAAGACAGTAATAAATGTGCAAGGCTCTCAGAGACAGAGAGACACCAATGTGACCTCAAAGGTGTTTTGATTATTGTTTTCATAAAATCAAGTACTCTTGATATTTTTGTAGCTGAAAACCAAAAGTGTGTGGAGTGTCATCCCATTGCAAGTTTCAGTAAAATGATTCAGTGTGTTGTCCTGCTGTCTTTTTCAAACCAACACGTTTTATTTTGGGAGGCCAACACTGCCACCAACACCAAGTTATTTGTCCCAAACTGTGAAGAAGACTTTTTCATGCATTAGATGAGCAAATCTGGTCAACTGTTTTTTTTTCTTTTCTTTCTTTAAACGCGAGAACCATTTTAGGAAAAGTCATAATCGAGACGTTGGTGGTTCTAGTGTTCAGTAGAAACGAGTTTTTGCTGACTTTAAGCTCGTCGTTCTGTTTGTTCCATTTCCTGCCTTCGCTCACCATCGGGCTGCTTGTATCTGTGGTGCAGCACCAGGTCCGTGGCGTGGTTCACGCCGTTCGCCAGGTTCTCCACGGGTCCTCTCCCGAACTTGTTCACTCTGAACACAGAGTTGTTCATGTAGGTGACGCCGTAGATGTGGTCCTCAAAGACGTCGATGCTGAACGGATGTCGGAGCTCTGCAGGAAGAAACAAAGACGCAGCAGAGACAGGAGCTGAGTGTTGGACTAATAAAACGTGTGCAAGGGGTCAAACTCAAGGCCCGAGGGCCAAATGTGGCCCACCTTAGCTTTTCATGTGGCCCTCTAGACTACAGAGGGACACATGAATAGACCCTTCAAGGTAAAAGTTGCATGTTTCAAGATTATTTCATCAATCAAATCAAACCGGTTTTAATCCGTTTGCTGCTAAATTACAATCAGTCCCTCCAGTTTTTTGTGATTTCATGCAAAATCAACACATTTCATACTTTTAGTATGCAAATTTTATGTAAAAATTGTCAAAAACACTGGGTTTAAGTGATGCCAACACCCCCCTGCAGGTGGCAGTATTTTTTGTTTCTACTACAGTGCTGTCTCAGCCTTACTTGGTGCCAGGTTACATATACAGTCTGTGATCGATGTGGAGAGTTACCGTCATATGAAAGCATAGATATTGCAAAATTCCTTGAAAATATCTCTAAAGTACTGATTTTCATTGCAAAAGAAAAAAAAGTCGCGAAACAAAATCCTGGAGGGATTGATCAGTGTGAAAATATGCTGAATGCAGACAGCTTTTATTAATATCTGATCAGTTTCCTCGTGGGTTTTAATCAACACATTCAGCCACAAACCAACCCACGAAGAGCATTCACGATCTTGACGCAGCGTCTCTGACTGACACTCAACTGTTTTGTGCGTTTATAGCCACCACCACGTCGCTGCCATCCAGCCTCACGCTGCAGATCAGGGAAAGTTTGGCGTCGGCCCAGTACAGACGCTCGTTGAAGTAGTCAACCGCCAAACCTGGGAAAACAGCATCAGGAAGGTTTAACGGCGACCTGGTTATGTTCACCAGACGATCGGGGAGAACTGCGCGTCGGTGTTTCACCAGTTGGCCACTGGATGTTTTCTTCAACCAGCGTCTCTCTCATGGTTCCGTCCATAGCCGCCGTTTCTATCTTGGGATGGTTGCCCCAGTCGGCCCAGTACATTTTCCTAAAGAGGAAGATGTAAAACATTCATCTATCACAGTAATCTTCCTCCAGATCACTGTTTCAAATGTCTGCCACTGACCCTCTCTGGGGGTCAACCACAATAGCATGAGGCTCGTCGATCATCCCAGAGATCAGGGTCTTGTGGTGCCGTCCGCCGCTCATCTGCGCCACCTCGATGACGTCTCTGCCGGAGTCGGTCCAGTACAGGTTCCCCGCCACCCAGTCCACAGCAATGCCTCGGGGCATCTTCAGCCCTGGAATCTAAGCAGAACCAGCATGGATACACACATTTCATATTAGCTCGTCCGATTCTCTGGCAGGACCGCGAGCGAGAACGGAACCGCCAGCACCTCGAAGTTGATGACCCGGGAATCGGTCTGGCGTCTGTTCCGGTTGCTGTTTTGAGAGGAGGATGAGGACGGCAGGTCGAAGTAAGAAATGCGCCCTATGTGCCAGTTGGTCCAGTAAAGGCGATTGGTCTTCACGTGCAGGTCCATGGCGTCGATGCGCACGTTGGCGTCGCCCTGGAAGGTCAGCTCGTAGCGCCAGTTTGGCACAGAGGCGTCCAGGCTGCGGATCTCATTGTCGTCCCCGAGATAAAGCACATGTCCCTGAGCTGGACGGGGACGAAAGATAGAAAACGGGCTTTAGAGAGCTGCGAGGAAAAGCCTGTTAAAGGGTTAGTAGGAGAGTAAGACTGTAATGAAATCTTGGATACGTCACTTTCCCTACTTGAGAAAGAAAAGAAGAATTAAAGCTGCGTATGTGACTACAGCTCACTCAGCACCGCCCTCTGGCGATCAGCAGGGATAAAACAGAGCCAACATTTTTATGACATTCTGATTTATTGAAACGCACTTGTCATGTCTTACCATCAGCCTTGCAGGTGTTATTTATTTTGCTGAAATACTTGTGGCAGCTGCACTTGTGGGAGCCTTTGGTGTTGTTGCAGATGTGGGAACAAACTCCAAACTGCTTGCACTCGTTCTTATCTGTGAAACACCCGAAGGACGTTCACGCCTGCGTTAGCCAGAACCCAAAGAGTCGAGAGGGAAACACCGAAGCGATTCCCGGACAGCCTTACCCTGGCACCTGTTCTGCCCGCTGGACTGGAAGCCGGGTTTGCAGGAGCAGAAGGAGACGGTGCCGTTGACCACACAGTGCGCTTCGTCTCCGTCTCCGCACATGGTCACGTTGCTGTGGCATTCGTTCAGCGTCGTGTCTGCTGCGGATCAAACGGGCCGCATACAGTCAAGCGCTGATGATGTCTAACAGCGGCCATCAGACGAGTGAGGCTGCAGCGCACCTTTCTTTTCACAGCTCATTTCGTCGGAGCCGTAATCCTCGCAGTCGTTGAAGTGGTTGCAGAGCAGATCGGTGCTGATGCAGCGACCGTCGGAGCACTGGAACTGGTTCTTCTGGCATACTGGCTTCGGCGGATGTGTTGCTAGAAAAATAAATAAATAAATAATGGGCCCAGATAAGTTTTCTCCAGCTCACGGGAATAAAAACCAAAATCAAAATAATTGATGAAGCTTCTGGCTTAAATGATCCCTTATTTATTTTGGTTTTATTTCAAGGTTCGAATTGCTCTGATGATCTTTGAAAGTGGTTCCTGATCAGCAGATTGTCAGATTTTCTTTAGCTTTGTTTTTTGCTCCCGAGCTGCTTTATTGACCCATTTGGTACTGTGTACTTACACTTGGACATGAGAGCATACTCTGTAAGGTGTGTGCAAAATGTGGATAATAGAAGGGACAAGGCCTAAAATACTATCTACAGCAGATCAGCGGTATATGCCATTTTTATTTCTTTTTCTTTCAGCCAAGAGGTATTTGGAAATCATCTACTTGGTATTAAAAGCACATATTCTGTCTTCTTTTTCATAGATTCAGCTAAATTAATGAGGTTAAATTGTGTCTTTGTGTTGGATTTCTAGCAAGTTGTCTGTTATGGTTTAGCCTTCTTATTCCTGAATGATGGCCGATATTGAAAGGAAACACTGATCAAGGCACATCTTAAAGACAGACTGCTCCGCTGGAAGCAAAACGATTTAAATTAGGCACGAATCAAAACTCTTGCTCTCCGAGTGCATCAAACCCAAAGTTGACGTTTTTTTTTATTATTGATGCAGCAGAAAAAAACAAACAAAAAAAACCAAACAGAATAAACTCACGGCAGTTGAGCTCGTCACTGTTGTCCCCACAGTTGTTCACGCCGTCGCAGCGCTTCGACACCGGCACACACACCCGGTCGTTGTGGCAACGGAACTGCCTCGTGGGTGGGCACAGGAATTTAACTGGTGGACCGACAGAGAGGAGGATCAGGAGAAGGAAAACAAAAAACATAAACCAATCCCCGCAGACAGGAGGAGGACAAAGAGGCCGAAAGGTGAAACGCGGCAAATCTCACCGCACTCTGCTGGGTTCTCATCAGAGTTGTCTCCGCAGTCGTCCTCGCCGTCACACACCCAGTTAAGAGGCTTACACAGCGTGTTGTTGCACTGGAATTCATCGTGGAAGCAGTGTTTGTCCACTGAGATGCCGCAGCGAGAGAGACAGGACATGCATACAGTATTCAGACCACTGGCGTTACAAACCAACACTCTGTCGTACTTTAATGGGATTTTAATTGAAGGCCCACAAAAAGCAGCACATCAAAAATGTTCGCTAATCTTCTCCAACAAACCTCTGAGGCCTTTACAGGAGAGCAGAATTTATACTGAGTTTAAATCTGAGTTTACTTACAAAATAGGTAACTTCTCAAGGGAATTAGTTGCAATGGATATTTTTGGGAGTGTCAAACTGAAGGGGGGGGTAAAAAAAAATTAAATACTTGCAACATCGTTTTTAGATTCTCATTTGAAAAAATTAGATTTTTTTTTCCCCCCTCTCATTATCTACACAATTATGCACAGTTTTAAGAGGAGATGAGTTAAGATGCATTCCGAATAAACCAGTAGAAGGTTTGTGGTCGCTATGTGACGGATCGGGGGAACGCGTGGACACGTCTTAGTCTCCTTCAGGAGGAAACCAGCGACGCGCTCACCAGGACTGTCGCAGTTCTCCTCATCGCTGCCTTCTACGCAGTCGACATCGGAATCGCAGCGCCAGCGGATGGGAATGCAGTGGCCGCTTTGGCACTGGAACTGATCTCTGTCGCACCACACTTCACAGCCGTCCTGAAGCACAACCAGAGTGTTGCCGTTTTTAGTTCTCCTCTATTGTGACAGATTTTACAACGTTGAAAGAAGGAAAAATAAATAAATAAATAAATACAAAAATAAAAATCGAGCGATACCTCGTCTGACCCGTCGGCGCAGTCGTGGTCCCCGTCACACTTCCAGCGGCCAGCAATGCAGCGGCCATTTGTGCAGGCAAACTCGCTCTCTGAACACTTTCGAGGCACTGAGGGCGGAGAGAAAAGAGGCTTTGAAGAGTATGAAAGGATAATTAGGAGAGCATAAAGAGCAGAGGGAGTCAGTCAGGAAAAGGCTTAAGGAGAGGATAACTAGAGATGTTCAGAACAGAACAGGAGCAAGGACTTGTTACGTAAAATAAGGCATTTTAATTGCATTATAGGGATGGTGTCAGTGGGCGAAGAAAGGAGAAGAAGGATTGCAGAAGAGATCACAAAAGCTGGAGGAGAAAAAAAAAAAAAAAAAGGCAAGACCGGGAGTTTGAAGGTTGCGGTTGATCTGAAACAGCGACAGCACCTACCTCTGGCTCACAGCAACAGGCCAGTGTGAAATGCAAAACAGACATGAGATGATGTGAGATGTGCACAGAGCCGACCAACTGACCAGAGATCAGTTGAGGAGCTACAGCAGACAGAAAGTGAGGAGCGACACATTTCTTACTGCCTCCGCTTCCCTTCCGACAGCAAAAGCTCATGCGGAGTTACAAACCAGCTGGTTTTCGTTCGCACAGTGAGCTGTGCCTCTTCACAGGGTAATAAACAGAGCCTACCGCACTTCTCCTCGTCTGAGTTGTCCCCGCAGTCGTTGTCGTAGTCGCACTGCCAGCGGCCGGGCACGCAGCGGTTGTTCTTGCAGCGGAACTGGTAAGGTTCGCACGTTCTCTCGTCTGCGGACAAACAGGAAGAGTCAGGCTCCGCAGAGCGACGTCAAACACACTTCCTGCCTCCGGGGGTGGGGGGGCCAGATGGGGTCAGAGAGCCGTTCCTCACCGCACTCGTCCTTGGGCTCGTCGGAGGCGTCGCTGCAGTCCGCCTCGGCGTCGCACTTCCAGAGCGCCGGGATGCAGCGGCCCGAGTCCTTGCAGCGGAACTCGTCCACGCCGCACGTCATCTGAGCTGCGGTGCGGAGGAGGACGCGAGCACTTCAACAGACGCGCTTCGAGAAGCAGGCATGTTACCACGGTTTTATTTCAAAGGCTCATCTTACTGCAGTTGGCGGGCTCGTCGGATCCGTCCACGCAGTCGTTGTCCCGGTCGCAGACCCAGACCCTCGGGATGCAGCGCTTACTCATGGCACACTGGAACTGGTTGGGAGCACATGTGACCTCCGCTGCAACAGGAAGGCACACGTTTGAGTTATTGTAGCAACGCTACATTAGAACAAACTGTTATGTGGTATGTTTAAAAAAACAACAACAAGGTTTTTTACAAGGTTGGAGAACTCAGAGAATCTTTGATGGCTTCTCTTTCCACCATGTTTTTGAACCGAACATTTCCAAAGTTTGAGTCAGGACTCCAATGAGTGACCTGAATCAATACGTGAGGCCAAGCGATTCTTCAAAAACATTGGTGGTATAGCGTATTCATGCCACATCCTTGAAGCTGATCCAGCGTTCTGCTGTTATAATACAACCATTTAATTGACATGGTAGTAAATTTATTAGTTAGTCTCTTCTTAGGTCAGACGCTGAAAAGTTTAGGCATCGCTGTTTTCTTTTCTGCTTCCCTTCACAGGTTTCCTTGAAGATTTAACTCTGGAAACTGAAATAGTGACTGAAAAATATAGATTTCTTCTGTTGCTTTGTTTGGATTGTCATGTTGCTGAAAGAACCAGTGATGACCCCTTTTCGTTTTACCGTCAAAGGCCACCAGATTTAAATTTAAAATGTCCTGATATTTCACTAAGTTCATATCCCCTAACAAGGTCCTTGAATAGTTTAGAGAAACAGGCCCACAGCATCACAGATCTGCATCTAATCGTTATTTGGAAGACTCTGACATGTTGTGGGATAATGCTGCAGCAGCAACAGAAACAGTGAAAGCTGTAAAAACTCCTGACCACCGTCAAGAAGCGCCGAAACTAACTAACGTCAGAGACGACTTACGGCAGTCCTTTTCATCCTCCCCGTCGCCGCAGTTGTCCTGGCCGTTGCAGCGGAAGATTCCTGGGATGCAGCGGTTGGGGTGGGTGCACTTGAACTGACTCGGCAGGCACACGTGAATGTCTGAGAAAGCGAAGTCCATGAAGAACGAGTGGTGTACGGGAAAAAGCGTAAATAAGCTATGATGCATGTGTGAGCATTTCTACCGCAGTTGGCTTCGTCAGAGCTGTCCTGACAGTCGTTGTCTCCGTCACAGATGTAGGCAGGGTTGATGCAGATGCCGGTGCCGCACTGGAACTGACCCGGCTTGCACTTAAACTCAGCTGTAGGGGAGGCCAGGCACAGCACGTCGTTACAACACAGCATTCCTAAAACGCCAACAAGAAAGCCAGCAGAAATCGACCAGAGTCTGGCTAATCGCTTACGGCAGTCTGCGGGCTCATCTGAGCGATCCCCACAGTCGTCCTCTGTGTCGCACTTCCACCAAAATGGGATGCACTTGTCATTTTTGCAGACAAACTAAAAGAGCAGATGAGAAACATTATTTTTTTAATATTTTCATTAAAGGGGAAAACAAGCCATTCAGTGACACCTCTGCACAAGCTCACCTGGCTCGCCGTGCAGTTGGACAGGCAGCGTTTGCCGTCTGCGGCCAGGTAAAAGTTGGTGGGGCACGCACACTTGTAGCCCCCGCCAGGCGAGAGCAAACACAGGTTACTGCAGCCGCCGTTGTTTATCTGACACGGATGGCCGGCCACTGGCGAGGACAGAAGGGAACGTAAACAGCGAGTGTGAAATCTCTGACAGGGATGTCAGAGCGGGCAGCGGCGCGTACCGTCAGGCTGGCGGTACGGGTGGAACACGTGGATGTCCATCGGTCTGTGCAGGGTGCTGATCAGCATCGTCTTGTTGGTCCCCTGTGTCTTATGAGCTCTGTTGATAGATTTAGTTTCCCAGTCTGTCCAGTAGATGTACTCCTCAAACAGAGTCATGGCAAAGATATGAGGAATATCCTGAGAGAGAACTGCAGGAGCGCGCGCACACACACACACGCGCACACGCACACACGCGCACACGCACACACACGCGCACACACACACGCGCACACACACACACACACACACACGCAAACACACAGGACAAGTGAAGCGGAGTCAAAAAAACAATAAAAAATTAAGTTAAATGTGTTTTTCATTATCTGTGCGTTACCGGTGTGTCTGCTGGTTCCATCCATGCTGGCGAACGCGATGTAGTCCTCTCGAGCGTCCGCCCAGTAGATGCGGTCGTTGATGAAGTCCAGGGCTAAGCCGTTAGGCCAGGTGATTTTATCCTTAATGATGACACTCCGGTTGGTGCCGTCCATCCCGATCCTCCCAATGTGAGGGTTGTCGCCCCAGTCAGACCAGTACAAGTACCTGTCAGGGAGTAATATTACTGTTATTGTTCATGCTAAAGTGTCCATGCCATTAAAACGTATCGCATTTTGTCGAAAACACTTTAATGTGTTTTATTGGGATTTTAAAGGAGAACAAAAAAGTAGTGAGGATAATAATATATTTAATGTTTCATGGAACAATTCAGTTTTGAATTGCCAGTTCTAACATAATGCATTCTTTAATCTGAATCATTTTGTTGTGGTTTTTAGGCTCACTGTCCTACTGGAAGGTGAATCTCCTCTAACTGTTTATTTATTTCAGTGTTTTCCACCATTTATATGTGCAGCTCTGGAAAAAATTAAGAGACCATTTAAAATGATCAGTTTCTCTAATTTTACTTTTCATAGGTTTATGTTTGAGTAAAATTAACGTTGTTCTTTTATTCTATGAACTACTGACAACATGTCTCTGAACTTCCAAGCAACAATTTATTATTCATTTGCAGAAAATGAGAAATGGTCAAAACAGCAAAAAAAGATGCAGTGCTTTCAGACCTCAAATAATGCAAAGAAAACAAGTTCATATTCATTTAGAAACAACAAAACCAATGTTTTAACTCAGGAAGAGTTCAGAGATCAATATTTGGTGGAGCACTGTTTAGATATGAGAAAATTGTTTTTAACATTTTGCCTGGCGAAACAAAGGTTTCACCATCTAACTTTTGCACTGCAGGCCCACGTATCCACTTTAAATAACATCGACATCACAGTGGAGATGCAGGACTCGGCTGGTTCCTGGTCGCTCTCACCCGTAGCGAACGTCCACGGCGATGGCGCGCGGCTCCCTCAGGCCGCTATTGACCAGAACCGTCCGGTACGCTCCGTTCAGCTTTGACACCTCAATAGTGTCCCGTCCCTTATCACACCAGTACAGGTTTCCTCCGACCCAGTCCACCGCCAGACCGTCAGGATTGTTGAGCAGCGTGCGGTGAAGAACCTGACGGAAGAACAAGAAGCTGTCTCTATGTGACATGGATGGGTCTAATTATGTCTTACATCCTCATCCTCAGGCGTGAGGATGAGGATGTTAAGCAGGCCGGCAGCTTTAATTATCCTCTTATCGTTCAAAGGCAGGACGCTGCAACACCGACCTGAACGTTGCTGCCGTTGATGTGCATCCGTCGGATCATGCTGCCCTGCGTGTTGACATCTGTCCAATAAATCATCTGCTGCCGATAGTCGAAGTCCAGAGCCACGGCGTTGTTTAATCCCTGACAGCAGCAGAGAAGCCGGATTAGTTTTATGACACAATAAAAACGTCTCCAGCGTAATCATGGAAATGACGCATGGGGCTCACCTGTTTGAGCAGGGTGTAGTTGGAGCCGTCCAAGTTGAGCTTCCTCAGGTAATAGCGGTTGGCAAAGATGAGGAACGGCTCCTCGTCTGCGAGGTTGAGAGCACGCATGAGGGGATTTGTGTGAAACACGTGACTGCCATTCAACTGTCGCTTTCTTACCAGAAACAGATTTGCATATCGTTGGGTTCTCCGGACTGAGCTGGAAGCCCTCCACACACAGACAGTGGTAGCTGCCATGGGTGTTGATGCAGCGCTGGGTGCAGGGGTAAGAGGTCACGCATTCGTCTATGTCCACGCACGTCTTCCTGTCGTCTTTGAGACGGAAGCCTGGGTGGCAGCGGCACTGTGAGCGAGAAAAGGAAGCAGCTGGTCAAGAAACAGCAAACATGCATACAAAAGTTTCCTGTCAAACATTTAGAAGAGTAAATACAATTTATAAACATACTATGAACTTAGAGCAGCTATTTATTTAAGGGGGAGAGAGAGAGAGAGAGAGAGAAGGAAGGAAGGAAGGAAGGAAGGAAGGAAGAGAGAGAAGGAAGGAAGGAAAGAAGGAAGGAAGGAAGAGAGAGAAGGAA
>NW_006800125.1:310084-404756 GCF_000485575.1 Poecilia formosa | reverse complement strand
GGAAGGAAGGAAGGAAGGAAGGAAGGAAGGAAGGAAGGAAGGAAGGAAGGAAGGAAGGAAGGAAGGAAGGAAGGAAAACAGAAGAACAAACGGCTTCAAGAAAGGAAGGACGGGACAACAAAAGGACAAAAGGACGGATATGAAGAGAGGAATGACAAAATAAAGTAAAGAAGGAAGCAAGAGAAGAAGAAACTTTTAGAAAATCGGGCAGATGGAGAACACAGGACATCACACGCGGCTGTCCGAACTCTTTCAAGCACACTGTGAATATAAATCCAGCTCCAGGCTTTCCGCTCGGCACACGTTTCGTTTCCTGCTCACCTTGAAGCCTTTCTTCAGGTCCTCACAGAGCTGCGAGCAGCCGCTCAGCTTACTGTTCAGACACTCGTTGATGAAGCAGTTCAGCTCATCAGAGCCGTCGCCGCAGTCGTCCTTATGGTCACAGAGCAGAGCCTCAGCGATGCACTTTCCATTACTGCAGGCGTACGCGGTGTCGTTGCATTTCTTTTCTGTTCAGTCGAACAAAGAAATTAAATGAGAAACAAGCGGAGAGAAAAGTTCACTCGAGCTGATGACATTTCAAAGATCGCTTCAGACGTTATTTCTAGTCTGTTGAGAAATCTTTCCAGCTGCCAGATATGATCAGACTTTTTCCTTTCAAATAAGCATTTTTTTTATTCAGTGTTCAATGAAACATTTATTGTGGTTGTTTGCAGATTATCTATTGCTTTCTCTGCTTTAATGTTGTTTCTATTTTGTATTCAAATCATTTCCTGCCTTTTTTTCCCAGCTTTTCTGGTTTAATTAACCTTCCTAACCCAGGAAAATCTAATTTTATGAATAATCATTTTTACTATATTGTCCTGCCCAATACTGACAGCAACTGTCATAAATAAAGTTATGCATAAATCTGAATAAACAACTACAATAATAATAAAAAAAATCCCTGATATTCCAGTTCTTGTTTTATGCATTAATCTCAAGTCTAATGTTACAAAAAAGGCATTAAACTCTTGAAGTAAATTTTAATTTCCTAAAGGAAAAACTCTAAGAAATGCAACAAATACAGTTCTGGAAAAAAATGAAGAAATTAAGAGCCCACTGCACTGAACCCCACTGGAAACCTCCTGGTTTTTCCACCAAATATTGATTTCTGATCCCTTCCTGAGTTAAAACATCCGTATTGTTGTTTCTAAATGAATGTTTTCTTTGCATTGTTTGAGGTCTGAAAGTGCTGCATCTTGTTTGTTATTTTGGCAATTTCTTATTTTCTGCAAATAAATAGTAAATTGTTGCTAGGAATTTCTGAGACAAGATGTCAGCAGTTCATAGAATAAAAGAACGTTTGTTTTACTCAAACTTATACCTATAAAGAGTAAAATCAGAGAAACTGATCATTTTGCAGTGGTCTCTTATTTTTTTTTTTTTCCAGAGCTGTGCGGCGTGTCTGCATCTGACCTGGACTTGAGCAGTGAGGGTTTTTCGGCGCTTCGTCTGAATGGTCGTGGCAGTCAAACTCTCCATCGCACTCCCAGGACTTGTGGAGCAGACAGCTCCCGTTGGCGCAGCGGAAACTGTCGGGACCGCACGGCGGGTAGTCTGCGGTGACAAACAGCGAGCGTGCTCAAATAAAAGTGGCAGGAGAAGGAGGAAGCGTTAGAACGACTGGCCCATTAGGTGCAAGGCGGCCGCTTACGGCACTCGGGGGACTCGTCGGAGCCGTCTCTGCAGTCTTTGTCGTGGTCGCACACGAAGTGCTTGGGGATGCACTCTCGGCTCTGGCACATGAACTCGTCCCCGCTGCATGTGTCGTTGAAGACTGAGACGGAGATCGTTTGGTGAGAAAACAAGTGATTTGTTTCTTCCTCAAACAGAGCAGAGGGGTTCAGCTCACCACATCCTGCTGTGACGCTCTCGTCGACGCCATCCGGGCAGTCTTTGTCGCCGTCGCATTTCCAGCGTTGAGGAATGCACACATTTGACCCAGGACATCGAAATGTCCCCGGACTGCAGCTTTTATTCTCTATAAAAAAAATGTTGCAGCTCAGCCACATGTTTTTTTTTTTAGAGTACCATAAAAAAAAAACATAAGGCCGCACCCAGGTGAGCTATCCTCGCTTTTATATACAGCGCAGGTTTAATTCTACCCCTGGAACGTGTCTTTTTTCACATTTTCTCATGGTGCAGTCACAAGCCTCAAAGTTTACTAAGTGATCTTTAACTGACAGCACAACAAGTGGTGCAAAACTGTGAAATGGGAAATGCCATTCAAAAAATCTGAAAAGTGTGGTGGGTATTTATAATCAACCCACCTTAATAAACATTTTTAAAGTTGATTCTTACATTCTTTGCAGGTATATAAGATTATTGGAGGCTGAACACAAATACATGCCACTATTTTCAGACTTTTATGTGTAAATCACTTCAATCGAGTATGAATATTGCATTATACAGCTATGTATATATTTTTTTTGATGCGGCAAAATTTATTTAGCGCTTACTGCAGTGAACGTCCTCGTCGCTGCCGTCGCCACAGTCGTCAGCCCCGTCACACACCCAGCGGCTGAAAATGCAGCGGTGGTTCTTGCACTCAAACTGCGACGGCGAGCAGACCTTGTCTACATAAAACAAAGATAGGGGCAATGAAAGAGGCATCGCTCCTCCGGGGAAAATAAAAATCCGTCTGGATTTCAGCTCGTCTCAGGTCGTACCACAGTTAATTTCGTCGGCACCGTTCTCGCAGTCATTTTCACCGTCGCACGTCCAGCTCATGGGGATGCAGCGGTTGCTCGGGCACGCAAAGAAGGGCAGCGGACACTTCGTCCTGCCGGCCCCTGACAGAGCAAAGTTGGCAATAAGCACTTTAGTATGAGAGGAAAAGGCTTTTTCCACATGAAATCACCTCCTGTCTTATAATTAAGTTCAAACTGTTCTCTTTTTATTTTCCTGTTCCTACTGGCGTAATCTAAGATGAATACTCGACGCATCAGTCGATGAGGATTCAAAGCACCTGGGCAGTTCCTTTCATCTGAGAAGTCTCCGCAGTCGTTGGCGCCGTCGCATTGCCATGAGGGGGCGTAGCAGAGCGTGGTGAACTCACACTTCTGAAACATCACACTCTTCACTCCCAGATGGAAGTAAGAGGAACAGTCCGTGGGAGCTTCGCGAAGAAAAACAAGCATAAAACTGAAGCCTCCGAGCGACATGCTGAGTTTAGCATGAAATTATTTACTGTTCCGTCCAAGAGAATGGATCAACTTACGACAGTTCATCTCGTCGCTCGCGTCCTCGCAGTCCACCTTCTGGTTACACTTGCTGGAGTTGGAGATGCAGCTTCCGTCTCTGCACTGGAACTGGTCGGCGGAGCACAACGTGGCTGGAGAAAGAGTTCAGGTAGATTAGTATTCTGAGCTGGAAAACTCAGCCGTTTTTAGCCTTTCCCAGTTATTTAGTACTTTAGTTTTAAACCCTTTTGCAATATTTTGTAGTAATTTTAATCCACTGCGCTCTCCCCGCTTTCTCAAAATAAGACTCACTATTGCAGAAGACTTCATCCGAATTGTCTCCACAGTCATCCTGCCCGTTGCACCAGGAGCTGTGCCCCACACAGCGGCCATTTGTGCACCGCCTGTAGCCTTTCTTGCACACGCGATTGGCTGAGAATCAGAGAGAAATGGGGTCAAATTACTAATCTCAGATGGAAAAATATGTGATTGTACACAGGAAAGATTGTCCTCACCACAGTAGGACTGTTTCTCATCAGACTTGTCCTTGCAGTGAGCCATGCCATCACAAGTCAGAGTGTAGTTCACGCAGTCTCCGTTTCCGCACTCAAACTCATCAACGCCTGTACACGTGGAGTTGACGCCTGAGGCACAAACACAGGAGGGCAAACGCGAAAGTTTTCAATTTACACCTAATTAAAAACCAAAATTACCTCCAAAATATCTTTGTTTTGTTTTTTTTTTGTCAAAACTTGTATTTTTCAAATTATTAATTGCAGGCTATTCTCTCAGATGTGTGATCAGAGAGCAGAAGCAATAGATAGATTGGGGAAAACATCCTCATAAAACAGAATCTAGTAAAGAGCATTAATGCTTGATTATGGATCCACACATGTTAACCCAGACTGTTTTTAATTAATCCGGCTCTCGTCGTACCGGTGCAGGTGTTGTCCTCCAAAAGCTTTCGTTCGCCACGGCAGCCGCAGGTGACTCTTCCTCCAGAGCTCAGCAGACACAGGTCCTGACATCCTCCGTTGTGGACTCGGCACAGAGAGAACTCACCTGTGCAAACATGAGGATTGTGAGAAGTAAACAAAGCTGCACATGGTACCTAGAAATTAGACCTCGCAACTACGCCAAGACCATTTATCATATAGCAATCACACCGGATCCCAAGTAGAGAAGTCCAGAATTTTCTCATTCTTGAATATCAAGCCCTCAGATCCAGATATCTATATTATTTAAAGGCTTGCATGTTTATCTTCAAGCAATGGCGTTGTCTTAAAAATGTGGTCAAACAGAGTGTAATTTGCAAAGAGAATCTGAATTCATGTACATGAAAAGGAACAAAAACCTAGATTAGCTTTTTCTGCACATTCAAGTCAGGTTATTTGTGCAGAGAGCTGCAATAATGACAATCCCTCTGCACATCATGCTAAGCCCTAACTTACAGCTGTTTGTGTCGTTGGCCACGGCAACAATGCCCATGGGCTGCTGGGGGATGTCGGCGCGCAACACCTTCATTTCACCCCCGGTGTATTTGTCGGCCCGAAGCACAGCCCTCCTGACCCAGTCCGTCCAGAAGATGTAGTCTCCGTAAACAGCCAGGCCAAACGGATGGACCGGCTCGTTCTTCAGCACCACCTGAGGTGGAAATAACAGCTTATGACATCAGCTGATCAGGAAATCACAACCACACATATTCTATCGCTACTATTGGCACCGCCACACAAAAGGTCGGACGCGTGATGACGTACGTATCTCCGACTGCCGTCGTACTCGCAGCGCTCAATCTTGTCAAGGGTGGCGTCAGAGAAATAAAGCTTCTCAGCTCGGTGGTCGATGGCCAGCCCGTTGGGGGTCCTGATATCTGTGCCGATGATCACCAGGACGTTGGAACCAGCCAGCGTAGCGCGCATGATGCTGGGAGACTGCTCATTCCAGTTGGTCCAAAACATCAGGCTGCAATGCAGAGACACCGCAACACATACATGGTCAGCGTTATGAACAAACGTGTGAAAGCCAAGAACCCAACCAGCTCTGACCTCTGACACTCGTCAAGCACGAACGCCCTCGGGTGGTCGTCTCCCGACATGGTGACCACGGTGTTCCGGTCGACGGCGCCCCAGCGGCTTTGGTCCACGGTGTGGCGGGTGATGGTTGACGTAGTGTAGCTGGTCCAGTATAGCATATCCCAGCCCCTGTGGTACGCCAAACCCTCCACAGAGCCCACGTCTGACACAGGAAGGAAAGCGGAGAAGCGCATCAGTCACAGGTTGTGTTCAAATGCCAAAACGCAGTCCTCTACTTGCAGGTAAGTGCTGCCTGGTGTCGCAAAGTCACAACTCTGGACATGACAGCTTGCTGTAAAAGGGAGTGAGGTGTCATTCGGGTCTTTTATCCAACAACCACGGTGCCAAAAGGACACGGGGAAACTTTTTATTACACTACCTCATCAACGGATGAGAGGGGGTCATTTTCTGTTGCACAACCTTGAAATGAGCTAAAGCAGGGCTGCCCAATGCGTCTATCGAAAGGTTTTGAGTCGATCTCGGCAGGCAGGTGACAAACCTGAGACCAGCACTTCCTCTTCTGACAGGCTTATCAAAAATATTCACTAAGATCCTAAACGTTTGTAGCTTCATTAAAAAAAAAAAAGAATAATTATTTTTTAAAAATCAACGAAACTTTGTTAAAATTAATAATCTCAGCAATTATTGTTTCAACAAGGTGTTGCGCAATTCAGTGTGTTTTGGTTCCATTAACAAAAAAAAAAAAAAGAAAAAATAAAGGCGACTCAAAGACCGACTGACGAGCAGAGCAGGAGTTTAAATTAGCTAATCAACCACCGCTGTGTTCATGAGAGGCTGATTAATAATGGAGAAATAAATATCAAGCCTGGAAACCGGATGTCGTAACGGACTGAATGTTGTGTTTTTAAAATAATCTCTGCTCGTCTTGCGGGGCGCAAGCGGTTGCCACGGCAACCGGTGTGCTTAAATGCCAAAGAGACCGAGAGTAAAAAGGTAGGAGATGTTTTCAGCTGATCGTCTGTTCGGGTTGTTTTACCTTTGTTTACCTTTGCTGTGGCTCATTAGTAGTTTCTGAACATTCAATAAACGACAAACTTGGACTAATTACCTCGTTCGCTTGTGAGCATACGTCACAACAAACATCAAATAGGACAAATATATTTCATTAAGTTTTAACAAATTCTACCGCCGATAATTATGTGAAATTAAATTGATTATATCCTGACTTCAGAAGATTTGCCTTTACCTTTCCTGGGCTCTTTGGTTCCTCCTATCAGTCTGTAGTTGCTCATATTTCAGTCATCAAACCAAATGTCAGATCTACCATGACTGACTGACTGACACCTGCTGGCGTCAGGTTTGCAACCATCTTCTGACTGAGAAACCAGTAACCTCCTCCCAGTGTCAGAATCTCACCGAGGAAGAAACTGCGTTAGGTTTTCTGTCACTTTATTATTTCTGCTATAACTGATGTGATATATTTGCATAAGTCAATAGAGTTTAATTTGCAATTTTTATGTCTTTGTGTCGTGAGGTAGATCTCAGGCGGCTGGTGAGAGAAAAAGTAGATCTTGCTCTCAAAAAGTTTGGGCACCTCTGAACTAAAGGATTTTTTTTCTGCCTGTAGGGAGGTAGAGTACACCAGAGGATAGAGGAACACAAAGTTCAGACTGAGAACAGCTGTGCTGCTAATGAGAAACAGCCACACATGCACACTTACAAGGCTTCATTAAGAGCAGGACTGCTTAACAATGAAAATAAACTTCTGTGATAGTTCCTGGATGGACAGATATGGCGTACACATATTTCACCATGCTCTCATCTGTAGAAAATCCTCACATTTAAATTCCATATTTTCCAAGATCTCGTACAGACATTGTTAATAATGATAAAAGAGGTCTTTTCTCAGGACTGGATACGACCTCGCTAAGTCTTTCCCACTTCTGGCCAAATACCCAGCGAGGCTCCTTGCCAGATGAGGCACATCTTCAGTCTGACGCCAGACATGGATCACTGTTTCTGTTATGAATGTTTCCAAGTGAAGCAACGCTGCTCCGAACTTGAGCAACTTGCCAAACAGCGCCTTTTTATTTGCATTCATAAATCACTGTGCAGTAAAAATCAACGTACATATGATATATTCTTCCTTGTTCCCTCTCTCCTTAGAGCTGCTAATGAGCTGTAAATCTCCAAATCTTCCTTTTTACACAAAGTCCTTCATCTTTCTGTAGACCTAAACTGTCTCAGCATGTACAAATTTGCTGTTGCCAATCAAACGGATGAGTTGCAGTTTTATAACTCCTAATGGTGGCTTTCCTGACACAGATTTTATGGCAGCTGCCTGCAGTAGGTGTGATAGCTGCTCAGTGTTTGCTATCAGGCTGGAAGTCAATAATTACCCAGATTTTGCAGGCGAACGCCGTTCCACTGACTCCTCTTGTTTATTTATAGTATCTATGCATATTTTGTACATCCATGCACAAGGACTTCTAAACAAATCTTATCCTTTCTGATAAGAAGCTAAAATGATGAAGCATGGGAAACAAAAAAAAAAAAAAAAAATCTTTGCTAGGCCTCATTAGGTCCTCCCACAGTGAGCCGGCCAACCCATCTCTGCTGTGCTGTCTCATAATCGGTCCAGAGTTCACCTACCACTTATTCGCTTACAGTCAAGCTTCTCACCTTCTACGTTCACATTGTGCTCCCAATCCGCTTTGCAGAATATCCCTCTCTGCGGAGAAAAGAGGGGCTGTGGATTGATTTGTCCGACTGAGAAGTGATGTGGAGCGGTGGGCTGCTGCGAGGTGTCAGACCTGAGCTTCACAGTTTTCATTCAAGCTCAACGGGAGACCGAAGAGGAGCAAAGAGCCTACTGGGAGCCAGCTGATTGGACGGTACATGGAAAATAGATGCATCACTGAACAAGTCTGTCATGTTGACGGTCATGTCCCAATAGGAGCATGTCAAGAAGAAGCATGTGTTTATATTTAACAATCACCTTCTCCTCTAAAAACTGCCTGGTAATTGTCAGCACCCTCGCTGTTGCGTGTTTGGAAATCCATGTGGTGTTATTTCTTGGAAGACTGTTATTGACTGTGACTAATCCTTTCTACAGGTATTATCAGCCGTTTTATGACTGGTTGAGTGAAATGACCGAACAAGCTGTTGGGGAGAATTGAGAGCGTCAGAATCACCTGGACCGAGGACAGGATGTGTAACTCTTCTGGCAGCAGCGTGGAGCAGATGTGTAACTCTTCTGGCAGCACCGTGGAGCAGATCTTCGTTCCCATAATGGATTCACTCATTTTGATCCTGGGAGTTACCGGACAGAGCTTAGTGATGGTGATCTTGTGCAGACGACAGCGGAGGCGTATGAAACGCGGTGGACAAGCTTCCCATGCGTCCACGATCGGCACGGGAACAGACATCCTGCTGCTGGCTCTGAGCGCTGCAGATCTGCTTCTGCTCTCCATGATTCCCTTCTACTCCGCCGCCATAGCCATGAGGAGGTGGCCGTTTGGGGACGTCATGTGCCGCCTGGTGGGCTTCCTGGGGTCTGCCTGCTCGTCCGCCAGCATCTTCACCCTGGCGGCGCTGGCCGTCTCTCGTTATCTGATTGTGGTGAAACCCACCAGAGCGTACGGCCTGCTCACCCCGCGCAGGGTCTCCATGGTTGCCGTCCTCCTATGGGTCCCGGCCTGCTGCCTCGGAGCCCCTCAGTTGGCTTTCCGCTTCGTGAAAACCTCTCAAGGAAGCCCTGACCGCTTCATTTGCTTTTCCTTCCTGTCTCACGAGCAGCGGATGATTTACGGACTGTTTCACTTCCTCGCAGCCTTCATGGTTCCACTGGTCACCATCGCGGTGGCATACGGCAGCATCTACGTGTTCCTGTGGCGGGGCCAGCAAGCCAGCACGACCCCCCAAGTCGAACGCTATCAAAGCAAAGTGACTCAGACGACGGCCATGCTGGTGCTGGCCTTTACTGTGTGCTGGTTGCCCTCGTACGGACTGGCGCTGGCCTTACTGGTCAATCCACACTGGGCGACCACAGGGGCCACAGGGGCCACGCCGCGTTATGGCGCCATTAGTGTGTTTGCTCGCCTAATGGCAACGTCTTCCACAGTGATGAACCCTATCCTCTACGTCCTGATGTCCCAAAAGTTCAGACAGGATCTGCTGAAGATTTTCAAACGGGAACGGCAAATCGAAAAGAACAATGTGGTGCTGTCTACTATCTGACAATATCGGTGTAATCAAATCAAACAAACTTTATGCTGTAAGACCTGTGAATAAAATGGTTGCCACTTGGCATCAGTGACAGACTGAAACTGAAAAGCCATGTCACTCGTTGTGAACCGATATTCACCCTTGAGCCGCGTTAGGAGATTATTGTGCAAAACGGTCTTAAAATCTGCTCGGTGTCCAGATGGTTTACAAGAACAGTAGGAATTATCCATTCTTGGGAAGAGTGGCGAGAAATAAAGACAAAAAAGGCTCGATTGTTTACAAGCCATGTAGCGGATACAGTAAAACCCACTAAAGAAAACCCACTGCATGTTTAGGGTCGTTGTCTGTGCAGCAAGACATGGCAGCTAGAATTAAAATGCCTTTATGGTCTGCATTCAGTGGTACTTAGATGAAATTTTAGCATTAATAATTAGCAAGAAAAACATGAATGTAGTAATCGTGTAGCATCTGATGAGAGTGGCCCAGGAACAAATGCTGGGGTCGACTTACGCTGTGATTTATTCCTTTGTAAAGTTCAACCTCAGATCAGCAAACGGCATCAAATCTAAATTCATTTCTGTTTCAAGTTAGAAACTCAATTAAATTTGTTAATTAATGCATGTTATTTGTTGATCAGGATACCTGCTAGTAGGAATACAATGTAATAATTTTTCTGCGATTTGTACTGTCAAACAGCGCAGCAATTAGTTTAATAAAGGATGTTTTATAGCACAGCATGTGATTTGTATAAAAAGTACAAATAAAAAGTTATTCCTGTTCATATTCAGCCACATCTAAAGTGCAAAGTAGCCATTTTGGATTTTGACGCCGGGGTCGGTAAGAATCCTCCGACTTGAACTCAGAATCTATTAAGTTCTCCAACTTTAAATCTTGTAAATGTACATTTCAGAATAACAACAGAACATTAAACTAAACTCCTCCTTCTGACCAATTATGCCAAACAATCAAATGAGTGTCGAGCAACAAAATTTGAAGCTTATCTTCCGTTTGTCCCACTGTTTTAAATGAAGTGAGTTTGTTCAAATTGTGGTACTTGTCAAACTTTGTGTCTACTTGGGTGTTACTTACTATAAAATGTTTGAGAGCCAGCAATATAGATCAAAGCATAATCATGTGTAAGTGACCTGGTTAAAGTCCAGACTTCAATCTAGTTAAAAGCCTGTAGTAAAACTTGAAAACCGATGTTTGTAGACAGCATTCGTTCAATCTGAATGCATTATTTGGTAAAGAAATAAAAACAAACATTTATTTTTTCATCTGTAGTGTAGATTGCAGACAGGAGAACTGCATTGCGTAAGACGATCACAAGATTTGCTGTGGGTGTGGATGCTTTATGGGCACAGTAGAAGAACCAATACTGAATCACATTCCTTGTTAGACAGATTAAAGCGAAGCTACTTTGGTAAAACATTAACATTGCACCTGTGTTTTGTTATGCTCGGATAAAGTAAATGAAGGCCTGTTTGTTTCTGGACCTCCTGTCCATTTTGTTCTCACAGCATAAACAAAAAAATAATTCCCCTTTATTTTGGGTTTGGCAACAACTTGAGAAGAAAGATTTCCTGGTTCTGTTTACATAAGTGGGAGTTTCTGTGGAAAATCTTGCAGCTTTCTTCTCCAGGATTTCTCATCAGGGGGCTGACAGCTACACACAAGCCCTTTTTTTAAAAAACCAAAAGAAAGAGGTTGGAAAAAAAACACAGTTTGGCAAATGACAGGGTTTGTATGTTGGAGGAGAGTGTGGGAATAAAAAAAAAGAAAGAAGATAAATAGAGAAAATATCTGTAGAAATGTCCTTACCCTTTGAACTTCTTTGTTTTGTACACTGAGCATTTGAACAGACAATTTCTAAAAAGTATTTTGAGTCAGAGGGACTAAATACAAATACATCTATGCCGTACTTTTCAAATTCTTCTGACTAAACTTTATAGCACCGTGTTATCAGTTTCTTTCTGCTTTTCATCTATGAACTACTTTGTGGTGGTTCATCAAACAACCACCACAAAGTATTTTGTAATGTTGCAAAATGCAACTTGAAAAGTATGAATGTTTTTATGAGACGAAAGTTGACCGAGTGGCAAAACCAAAACGGAAAAGCAGGGAAACTCACTCTCTACGACAGTTTTGCGGTCCGATCCGTCGTCGCTGATCTGCTGGATGTTGCCAAAGTGAATGTCGCTGAAGAAGATGCGGTTGGCTCCTTTGCCCCCGCCTCCTCTGTAGTCAAAGGTGAGAGCGATGATGTTCTTCATGTGCTCCGGATCTTCGAACGGCTTTATGGGCGCGTTCAGGTTGTTCTCGTCCGACAGGTGGACGCTCTTGAGTATGGTGCGCTCCGAGTAGAGAAGGTAGCCGTCGTAGTCGCGGCAGCCGCGGCCGTCCTCGGCCAGCATGCCGTGAGCGCAGGCACAAGTGCGCTGGCCGTTGCCGCGGTAAAGGCAGAGCTGCTCGCAGCCACCGTTGTTCACTTTGCACACATTTGTTCCTGCAAACAGACGCAAACATAAGCGACTGCATTGATTTCTAAATCAAATTATGGATTTTTTTTCTCCCCTTTCTTTGGTTTTGCTTACCTTGCTGCCTGGCCCTGTTGAAAACCTTGATGTCTTTAAGCTGAACACCAATCCCAGTTCTCAGAGAGACGGAGTCTGTGGCGTTCTCCTTGCTGCCTCTTTTAATGGAACCATTCGCATGTGTCCTGTATGAAATACACAGTGTTCATTAGATGCTAATGCTTAGAAACGTAAAGAAAATCATAATGAGCAGCTGGGGAGTATCTGACCTATCACTCCAGTAGATGTAGCTCTCAAACACAGACACAGAGAACATGTCCATGTTGTTGCTGGCCAGCACCACCTCCCTGTTTTCTCCAGTCTCCAGGTTTATACGCTCAATCTTGTCTGTCCTGGCATCACACCAGTACAGCAGACCGTCCTACACACCAACATGAAGTAATCGTGAGGCTGCACACTCCCTGCACTTTCATCTCAAAAGCATAAAGAAGTGCTCCATTGTGGCTCACCTCATAGTCAATGGAGATCCCGTTGGGCCAGCTGATACTAGCGTTGACCAGGATCGCCCTCTGTGAACCATCCAGGCGGGACCGCTCGATGCGGGGGTACTGACCCCACTCTGTCCAGAACAGGTAGCTGCCAGCAAAAACATGTAGGAGCACAGGAACACTCAAATGGTGTAATCAATAGTGAACTGTAACTACAAATGTGGTGGTTGAGCTGCACAGCGTATTTCATTTTGTAATTCTCACCCTTTCTCAGGATGCACGGTGATGGCGCGTGGCTTGTCCAGGCCCTGGGAGATCACCACGTACCGGAAGGAGCCATTCAGGCGAGCCACCTCGATCACATCGAAACCTTGGTCAGTCCAATAAATGTTTCCTGTGTAAGACAGAGGAGAAATGTTGAAAAACAGACAGATCTGTAGGTAAGATGTACGTCCACTGTATATATAGTCTAAACAATATATGTTTTACTCATCTGTCCCTTTTTAGTGCAAGTTTTTTATATTTTGAATTGTTTCCCCAAGTGTATTATAAACCTGGCGGGCCACCAGGCTTTACTTGTGCCCCCACCAGGCTAAGCATTGCTTATTTATTTAAGTCTTTTTAAAATATTTGCATTTTTTAAGGCTTTATAGTTGGTGTTCAGGTGTTAATCTTCCAATCTTTCAATAAAACATGACTAAGTCATATATTTAAATTTCCTGTCAACTTTAAACATTTTTGAACTCAAAAACACAAAGGGTCGCTGGATGAAATATATTACATAGATACATAGATAGCTAAAATAAACTATCTATGTAACTAGCAAATGACTGCATAGCTTATTTTTTTTCCATTCTTAAGTTTTACATTGTTCAGTCTTTTTTGGTGAAGCCTCTCACCAGCTATCCAGTCCACAGCGATCCCCTCCACTCTCCCGATGCCGTTGGTAATCACGTCTTCTCTCCAGGTCTGATCTCTCTTGGCCCTGCTGATGGTACTCAGGCCCATATCCACCCAGTAGATCGTATCATTCTCTACAACAAACAAAAGAAAACAGGCTTCCTGATCAATAAAGGGAAATTATAACAAGAAAGTCAGAGGGGGGAGGGAGGGTGAGAAAGCTTTACCAGCGTGGAAATCTATGCCGACAGCTAGTGAGGTGCCAGAGACAGGTACCAGAGCATCAGACTTGTCTGAAGGGTCCAGAGGAATACCCCGAATGCCTTCATGAACAGAATACAGAAGGAAGGAGCCCACTCCTGCAATAAACACAAAAGTAGATCTTAGAAATCTCTGAGCCACTCCCTGACCGTTTATGTTAGCCTGTGAAGCAGAATTTGTTTGAAATTAGGATCTTTGTATGCACGCGAACACATCCTACCCTCGCAGGACTGCTGCCCGGTTCGCAGGCTGTATCCCGCAGTGCACATGCAGGCTCTGGTGTTGTGGGAGGTGGGGAGGCACAGCTGGGAACAGTCTCCATTGTTTTTGCTGCAGAAATTGGTGCCTGTGAGCCGAAACGCACAAAGACAAACACACAAAACAAATCAAAGATGAGTAACCGGGTATAAACAGAGGTGCCTGCGATAAACATTCAGAGGCTTTAAGTTAGACCCTCTGTCAGACAGATGCACGTTGTCCTTCAAGGGACTTCAACAAAGAAATGTTGCACCTTTTTGCACGGTTTCGTTGTAGATCTTCATGTGCATCATGGGCGAAGTGCTGTTCCTCAGGACTTTCCAGTTGCCACCGTCTTTTTTATCACACGTTCCCATCTGGTCGGTTCCCTGGTCCGCCCACCACAGCTTATCCCCTTCGGTGAACGTCACACAGCGTAGACATTACACATCGTTTCTGCTGAAACTGCAGCTCAAACAAAGAGTTTATGATGATGGGCACATTAAGGCCTACCCATAATAGCAAGAGCTGTAGCCTTGATGAGCTTGCCCTTGGTGCCTTCCAGCACCTCCAGTCCAGAGCCGTCCAGGTTGCAGCGGTTGATGGTGCTGTTTCCTGAGCTGATCCAGTAGAGCTGAGCCGTGTCAAAGTCGATGGAAAGGCCTAGGACACAAAAGAGCACGTAAGAGCAATGTCCGACCTCATCACTAGGGGGAGCCGTCTCTTAGTCACAAACACAGGGGGGACCATGGTCTCTCACCAATAGGGCCTTTTTGGTTGGTGAAGAGGACACTGCGGTTGCTGCCGTCTGTGTTGGCCATGCTGATGTTGTCGCCGTCTGTCCAGTACAGCTTCCTGGTGTAGACATTTTTGTAATCAGCAGAACATATCAAAAGGACATACTGAAAGAAAAGCATATGTCACTGTAAACTTGGAGCTTAGGTGTAACCTATAGAGCCTTGCAAGTTTCTCAAACTTTTATGTATCTTATTTCAATTTTGACCAACACAAAGTAGTGTGTGTGACAGAAATGATACATGGTTCTGATACTCTGACAAATAAAAATCAGAGAACTTAGGATGTGTTCCAGCCAGTTTTTCATACCAAATACTGACAAGTTTGTCAAAATTTCTTGCAAAAGAAGTCAAACTAGAACATCTGTGAACAGCAATAAGACTTGCCAACAATTTGACTTATGTTTGTCACTTTAGGAGCCATTCTTTGGTCTTATGACCTCATCCTCTTTTAAATCTCTCTAAAACTTTCCCTCTGACCCATTTGCTGCGTGTCTTGGCCTTCGTGATGCTGTTTCCCACTATTGTTTTTTAACATAGCTTTGAGGCTTTCATGGAACATCTGAATTTCCACTAATTGCAATTTGTCATACCGGATTTTATTTAGGGATATCAGATTAAAGTAAAAACAACAATTTTCAGATTTTGGCTTGCTAAAAAGAAAAAAAGAAGGAAAACGAAGCATTCTTTACATTCCACTTCCCAAATATGTTTTCCAGGGGAGGGGACACTTTTGAAATCTACTGTATGTGACTCTTAAACTAGATTTCACAAAATCTTCTGAAAACTTAAACTAACATAAAAGTTTAATTTTGTTATTTTTTTGTACCTTTTTAACTTAGTTAATTGTTTAATCTCGCATCGTAACGAGATGCAATTGTCAGCCCTTTTTGTGTGTCGTTGCGTATTTAAGCTATATTTAATATGTATCACTTCCTTTTAATTCTAACCACATCCAGCTACAGCCTTTATTATATTTAACATGTCTCAGAAAAAAAAAACAGACTAGGGGATTCACATTTCCTCTTTTAAGCTTTTCCCTTTTTTTTAGTGCAAACACACAGTTTATCCTGCCCCAACCTTTTTTGACCCCACCCACTCCAGTTGGGGTCAAGTGTGTTTGTGTGGCAGAGAAAGCAGACGGCTCCAGCATATGGTTCTAACATCTGCTTCTCATTTTCAAACACACCAACAAAGCTCTGATCGGGACCAGTCCTATTCTTCACCGTGTCCTTCAAAGAGACAACGGAGTAAACAAACAACAGACACACTTTCTAAATGGAAATCAAACACAGAAAGGCACACATATTCCCACAGAACCACGGTATTTGGAGGTACAGATGGTTTGTCTGTGCGCTGTTCGACCGAGGGGGAGGCTAGAGCCAAGCTCTGTTTGGAGATTAGGGGGGGAGAGTTTCAGGAAGGGAAAAAATGAATGTTTTAAGTAACGCAGGAAGGGACAGGATGTAGGATAAACAAAGAGAACTTAGATGGAAAAAGACAAAGAAAGACAGAGACACTGGCTGTGAATCAGACACAGAGTCTGTCTGAGCTCAGAAAGTGTCAAAATAAAAGACAGAAGCAGCAGAGGATTACAATTAAAATGAGAGAACAAACTTTAAAGCCATTTTTATAGCAAGAAAATGCTTAAGGGTTAGCTGTCGGTAATCTATTTATTAACAGTGACTACATAAAGGGAAAACTGAGAAGATCCACAGTAATGTGTTTCACATTATCAGTAAAACCAGGTAGTGTTTAGTGTTTGGACAATATGGCTCTTCACTCAGAGCAGCAAGGCCTGAGGTATCTTTAGCACTCCGCTAAGCTAAAGTATTCTGTTATTTCCTCTCTATATGACTTTTCTACAGCTAACTTGGATGTCCGGTCATTGGGACACAACATCTCTCATCATATTTCACATCATGTAAGCAATGCAACAAAATAACTCAGTTCGGGTATGAAGCTTCAGAGTCGCAGCTTTAAGGAATCTCAGCCACATTTGATCACGTTCAGTTCTAACTTTTAGTAAATTTATAAACCTTGAACTGACTTGTTCTAGACATGAGAGCGACTTTTTAAAGAAAAATCTAAGATTAATGAGACTTTTATTTATCTATTTGCTTTATGAGCACTATAAATTTACACAAACTTAAAAAGTATAGTATGTAGTGTAAACTATAAAAATTACTTTTTGTAATGAATAAGGTTAGTATTGAAATTATCAGTTTTAATTGGTTCTTATGAAGTCAAAGTTAGCTGAATGGTGTTTGTCATAGGGTGTGTTTATTTATGTGTGGAGGCCACATGTGTTGGGGCTTCAGCATTCATGGAAGAAAAGGTCGCTGGGCAAAAGAAAGAATACGTCTCACAGCAGTTTTCGAGAATGAGAGTGTTTCTACATCAGAGAGTTTACGACGAGCCCCTTTCTATTTCCGTGTGTGTGAGTGAGTGAGTGGCACTGACCCCAGCATTGGATGCATCACTAGACAGTGTGGTTTGTCCAAACCCTGGATGACGGCGTTTTTAAAGGAGCCATCCAGTCTGGCGACATTAATCTGTTTCTTATTGGCATCATAGCTGGTCCAGAACAGGTTCCTGGACACCCAGTCCACCGCCAGGCCGTGCGTATTGGGTAGATCTGATGAAACACAGCAAACGTAAATTGTAGAACAACTCTTTGGTTTGGACAGAAACTCAACAAGCCTTTTTAAAATAACAGACAGTAGAGAGGACAAAGGAAAAACTATAGTGTGACCCTTCTTTCAGTGTTACTCCTCATCATTAGAGCTCTTTTAGTTTAAACAGTTTTTTCATTGATTTTTCAGTTGAACAATGTCTGCAAACCTGTATGCTGGTTGTGTGCCTGCTGTATTTTGACTATTAACCCAATATCCGACAAAAGTTTTGTTTTTATTATTATTATTATCTGAATTTCAATGATAAAATACATTTTTTTTCAGTCTGTGCCTAATATACTTTGCAGTTTCTTAAGTTTTTTTTTTTTTTTAATTTAGACCAATGTTTGCCCAAAACAGATGTTTCCCTTGCAAGTCTAAGTAACGATCCTATGAAAGATGTTCTGCCTCATCGTCCTTACCAGCAGAGACCACGGTCTCGACTCCGGTCCCATTAATAAAAGCTCGCTTGATCGTTTGTGTCCGCACATCTGACCAGTAGATGCGGTGCTCCAGAGCGTCGTAGTCCACCACAGTCACGTTGTCGATGTCCGGCACAGTGAAGGAGATGATGTAGTTGTAGTACGGGTTGTCTATGTCCACTCCCCTGATCTCTATTTGTCGAGCGTAAAGCAGAAACTGGCGAGACTCTGCGGGGGAGACGAGATGATGACATGCGTCCATTAATGCTCAGTGAAATTGGTCAAGTGGTGAACGCAGCAACAAGTCAAAAAGGGTAATCTCTGAAAAGGAAGCAATGCCTAATCTGTGGAAGGATAGTTGCTGCAGGGATGAGTGCTTCTTTGTATCATTCCTGCTGCTTGAACAAACGCTTAATTCAATTGTATCTTTGACTGACGTGATTATATGTGGCAGGGTAACGGCACAGCAGCCGCGTTGAGAGTAAATTCAATCAGTGAAAATACATAACAAATAGGATAAACTCAGCAGTCACTGTTTGTCTAAATCTGCGCGGCTTCAGTGATAGAAAGAAGAAATGGGAAGGGGGGATTGAGATGGGAGATTAATGATTCTGTCAGACTGTATCAGGCAGGCAAGAGTATGTTGTGGATGTGGGGGACAGTAATAATGGCTCCTCGGATCTAATATCACACAACATAATTGAGAGCCTTGCCCTGAATATTAAACTCAAGCAAAAAATAAATAAAAAACAAGCAGCCTGCCATTATATAAAGAAGAAAACATTATATTAAGCTTAGACGTTCGCTCTTCAGAGACTCACATTTCTACACACAAGCAGCAACAACCCCCCTCCACCCGCTACTGTAAAAAACCCCAAAAACAAACAAACACGACCGATTTGCACGTGTGTAGACTTACCAAAGCACGTCCGTTTGTCGGGGCCCAGCTTCATGAGGTGGGGACATGCACAGGAGAACGTCTGATTGTAGTTGATCAAGCAGAGGTGGGAGCAGGGCTCTTTGCCATCTTTGGCTGCACAGGGGTTTGGAGCTGCACAGACGACAGTGTGGATTAGAAGAAGGAACGACAAGGCGTTCAAGCAGACGGTCGGTCATTTTATTAGGTGCACAAATAGTAAATTAGTCGGTCAGAGTATTTTAGACACTGATGATCCCGACCCCAGGCTATTTTCTGCATTTCTTCCTCTCCTCTCTCTGCCATTCTTCTTATGAAGCTACTAATAGAAAAGGACACTAGCGCTACACAATCTTAAAAAAAAAAGTCACAATGATGATCCATTGTTCCTACAATTAACTTTATAATTGCATTTCTGAAAATAAATGTAAAATATTCCGATCATTTTTTTCTACAAAATGACTAATGAATGTTTTCTTTCTTAACTAAAGAAAGGAAACACTTCCTTTGCTTTATTAAATTCATCTAAATATGTCCACTAACATTGATTCATTACAAATAAACATTGCAAAAGAGTGTGGAATTTATTATGACTGTCCAAACTTATTCAGAGGGCTTTTGTTATATATTCTAAAGTTAACAGTACCTATGAGCTGAAAATTAAAACCAGGAAATGACTGAAGCAAAATGTGGGGAATGTTCAACCAGTACAAGATGCTTAGGAACGAAAAGTACAAAAGTACAACTTCCTGAATATTTTCTGAAACAGATTTCTACCCAAGTAGCCTGACCTTCTCCTAGTTCCTCAAATAGGTAAATAATTGCAAAAGAAAACTATCCACATTCCTGAAAAACAGAGATTAAACCAGATCATTTCCCTTTCCCTCAGCTCATAGCAAACCAAAATCAAAATTGGTCCAAATTGGGATGGGTAAGTTAAAGCTAGGTTTATGGTTGACATATAGAACAGGATGCGCGGTGGTGCGCTGACCCAACCACCGCGCGAGTACATGGCTTCAACATACATATTAACTATAAATGCCATACCGCCATCCTGGCTCACGCCCACTCAACCCCAACCTTCAAAAGTGCAACTATAACTCAGTCTTAAGAGTGCAAGAAATCAGAAATCAGTACATGCCAAGACAAGCCTGATCGGTGCGTCTCTGCAGTCAAAACACAATTAAACACAAAACAATGTCAAGATAAAAACTGGAGGAACTGTGCAACCAAAAGAAAACACTTGTAGCTGAATGCAATGCTTTGTCAGGTACATTTACAACAAATAACTATAATAATAATAATAACGATAATGATAATAATGATAATAATAATAACTATTGACCTCTAGTTGGCAAATAGTGATTGCATACACTGATACCTTGTGGTTGTCTGGATGGATGGTAGACCTGCAGGTCAAAGGGCTGCGTATTAGTTCTCTGGACCACAGTCACGTTGTTCCCAGTCCACTTGTTTGCCTTGGCCAGCGTGTTGGTCCTCCAGTCTGTCCAGTAAACCTCTCCACCGTACATGGTGACAGCGAAAGGATGCGAGAGGTACTCATGGCCTCTCAGGACCTCAATCAATCCAGAACCATCGTACTTAGCAGAGTAAATGGCATCGGATCTGTGAAAATAACAATTTTAGCTACATGCTACTGTGAAGATCTTATATAAAAGGTTAAAATGTATTTTTTCTTATTTGTTTGACCTGGCATCAATCCAGAGGATGCGCCGCTCCAGATAATCCACAGTGAGTCCGTTAGGCCATCCTCCGCTGCCCGTCTCCTTATGGATCGTCTTCCTGCCTTCTCCGCTCATGGATGCAGCCTCAATCCTCGGCAAACTGGCATCCCAGTCTGTCCAGAAGAGGATTCTGCAGAAATATATTTTAACAGAGGGACTTGTTGTGACTGTGCTCTGTTTTATTTGCAGGAGGTAAAGCAAGCAGTGCAGCTGTTACCCATCGCGGGGGTCAAGAGCAATAGCTCTAGGGTGCTCCACTTCCCCAGCCAGCAGAGTAGTCCTCATAGTGCCATCCAACTTGGCCACCTCGATCTGATCAAGGTTGCTTTCCACCCAGTAAATGTTTCCTGCTATCCAGTCCACTGCCAGACCCTCGGGTGTAGCCAACCCATACTGGATCACTACATCAAAGCTGGTTAAAGCTGAAGGAGGAGGAAAAGAGACAAGGAAAACATTCAAACATCTTGATTTTTATCAGGTCCTTCATCTGCAGCCACTTGTAAAGTTGTGTTGGTAGAACTCTTCAAAGCTTTTTTATGTGACGCCCAATTAAATCCTGTTTCATCAGGCTATTTAGGAAAACAAATAATTATCTGGGGTGCTGAAGGTACTTGTTGAATTTGCACTCTATTTAATTTCACATGGTTAAAGGCTCTGCTGGCAAGAATCTGATGATGGCAGCTTTTTCAGGCTACTGTAGCCCACAGCACTGATCTGCAGGGGTTTAGAACTTAGAAATTTTGTAATTGTAATAAAACTCCAAGTATCACAAATTGTCCCCTAATGAAGTGTTTAGATGCCATGTAGAGAAAACAAAATGGCACAATAAAAACAAAAGACAAAGTGACAGTACAATTACAGAGCAGCTCCTAGAAGCTAAATATGTGGTGTCAGGGCTAAAGAGAGATCACAGCCTCTCTCTAACCCTTTAATTTCCCACTGCCTCCCTAATGAGAGTGAAGAGTAATTATTTGGGATGAGTCAGTATTGTGTTCTGAACAATGTTGACATGCTTAAAACCCCAAACAACTTCAATACAAACCTCTATAACTGACAGGCCTTTAAAGAGACAATTGTGATTTTCTGAAATGGGTTAATTTTAAGTTGGAACTGGAAGTTTCTTGTAACTCGTGTTTTCAGAGGAAATTGAAGCAACAGCTAGTTAGTTAGCAGCTTGGCAGCCAAACGCAGATGAGAGGAAAATATAGTATATTAACCTAGCAGTTAACAAGCCAATTAAACAAAAAGATAGTCACCTAACAGGTCCTTAAGCTAGTGGGTAGTTAAGCTAATAGCTAGTGAAAATAAGCATTAATCAGCTGATGGCTCGTCAAGCCCACAGTTAGATAACTATTAGCTTAACTATCTGTTGTAGCTTTTAGTTTAACAGCTAATCATTGTAATGGGCTCTTTGCACCTCAGCTTCCGCGTTCGGGGAAAAGCGGCTTGGTCACTTCCGGTATGTTGAAAATGGCATTTTACACTCGGTGCTTTTAGGGTTAGTCCAAGATAACAAGTAATGATGTACATCAATCCGAAACCCCAGCAAGTAAACTGGAGAAAAGATGTTCGCCTCGTTATACATTCACGGATCCGAAGGTGAGTTTTACTTTCTTTAAACTTTGTGGCTAACATAGCTTATGCTAGTAGGCAATATTCTCAGACATTTTTCTTGTAAAAATGTGCTATTTAAGTATCTAAACATTTTTAATCCATTCTAACGGACATTGTTTTTACCTTATTTTCTACTTATTTTCAAATATATTATATGTGTTTATTGTTGCATGAGGTCAAACTAACAACTAGTTAAGGAAGTTGTCAGTTTGCTATTCAAGCTAACAGCTAGCAGCCTAAAGGTAGAGTCATTTCCAAAGTGGATAGGCCACCAAGCTAATCAAATTCTGAGGTTTTGAAGAAATTGTTCATCAAACTTATCATCACTTTTACATTAAACAATTAATTCCATAGCCTAAGTAATTGATTGTCTGCAGCCTGTTTACGTCTTTCATGGAGTGTTTCTATTTCTCTTTCTGGACATTTGCAAGTTTCACTGTTATTTGTTTTTCTAATAATACGTTTTCAAGCTTTTTAGATTATGAGATAGGCTGTCAGCAATGCAAGTTGTAAATAGAATTAAGGGGCTGAAAATAAAATGTAATGATATTAGAATTATGGCAATAAAGCTGTCTAGCACATTTTCAACTCATCCATCTTTCTACATTAAAAACAAAGACTGAAAACAAACATGAATAGAGGTATTGAAAGTACAAGTATTAGAAAACATCTCATCGATTTATGTATCTGATTTCAAGCCAAGCTGAGTGAACGGATTTTCCAAAACCTCTTTGCTTTTAAAAGTGCCATTAAATAAAGAAACAGTAGCTTCTCTGTTAAATCTCTATATATCAAGCTTATATAAGCTTGATATATATATATATATATATATATATATATATATATATATGTGTGTGTGTGTAAAAACGTTACCTCCATTCTCAGACAACTTCCCACGATAGATCTTATCCTCCACTACGTCAGTCCAGTAAAGGGAACTCTGGTTAAGATGGAAATCCAGGGCGATGGTGTTTCTGAGGCCAGGCACCAGGACACTGAACTCCCCCTTGTTCAGATCAATGCGCCGGATTTCATGGCGGTTTGAGAAGATAATAAATGGTTTGAATGGATCTGTGAAAACACAGAAAGAAAAGATCTCATGAAATTGATTACAGCTGAATTTATTCTCCTAAGATGATTGACACTCTTTTAGGCAATGACTCTCCTGTTCTTATTCTAAAAACTCTACAAACTAAAAAAAAAAGTCCTCTACTCTTTTTTATTTTTTGCAGAACTGTTAAATAATTCAGTCACAGTGGATGGTTGTCAAGCATGACTCTTGTGTTCAAGATGTTGTCAAATAATCGCAACATAATGCAAGCCTGCAATCTGACTGGGACACTCCAAATCCTTCAATTTTGTTTTGAGCCATTCAGTGCTGGATTTACTGGTGTACTTCAGATTGTTGTCCTGATGCGTAGTAAAACAGTGTTTGAGCTTTTCTACAATTTTATTTTAGTCTAGAGAGTAAAATTTATGGCTTCATCAGCTGTAGTGACTCTTTGAGGTTCTGAAGAGGGAAAACAACCTCATACCATTTAGTCAGTTTAGGTAAGCAATGGTTTTTGGTCAAGTTTCGTTTTTATTGTTGAATTGTGAACTGACTTTAAGTGATCTAAGTGAGACGTTGGACATTAATGACAGAACTAGACATAAAATCTCCCTCATTTTATTCAAATGGGGGACAGTCTCAGTGTAGTGATTGCTATGTTTCCGACGTGTTCTTAAATTTCTTTAAGTTTGCATATACTGTGTTGCTTCATTAAGATACTTTTTCTTACTTCATGTTGCCAAACAGGTTCTAGCCAAGTGATTTCTTCATACTTCAGTCTTCAGTGACAAGTGAAACTGAACTTAAATTATGACTTAACAAGAGAGGGAAGTTATTCTGTACTTACTGAGGTCATCTTTGCCTAAAAGAAAACATTTTTCAGGAACTGAAACCTTTGTGACAAAAAAAAAAAGCACAAAGTGAAGTAAATCCAAGAAGGAGACGTTTGTGCTCATAATGTCTTGCCCATCTGAGAGGCCGTCTGTTTTGGCCAGGCCACTATTGTAAAAAGGGATTTTAAATCTTAAGGCTTCTACTTCAGTAAATTTGCTCTGAGCAAAGAAGAAGAGCTCTGCTGTGCAGAGTATTGGAGGTGGCAGCCGTGTAACGCTGCTCTGGGTGACTCTCCCTATAAAGAGGGGCTATGCTGAAAGCTGCTTTAATCCTGTGTAATGAAAATGGTGAGTAAATTAGACAGCAGTTATCTGGAGCAAACAGGCAGCTAGACAGGCTGCGGGACGAACGACAACATGCAGCTGGCTCGCCTCTAAAACCGGCAGGTGAGGAGCGGCAGGATAAAGTTTCCTTCTTGGGTAGTTGCTGCAGGGAGATAAATACAGCATGTTCTTTTTATGTGGCTGATAAAACTCAGAGCTGTTTCAGAGTACTCTGTTCCTCACAACCTGACCTTCCGATGACTTCGATAAAATCCGCTGCAGCTTTTGATTTTTTACGACCATTTGCGGAAAATAATTTTCATTAAATTTTTTTAAAATCGTAGAATATTTATGGTCTCTTGGGCAACCTTCTGATCCATCATAAATTTGTGCTGAGAGCAGATAACCTCTATTTCTCTTTCTTTTTATTGCTTTGTGTTTCACTCCAATAGAGTACAACATTTTGGGCCAATTGGATCTCCAACAACTACACATGTTCTTGCTACAGTTGTGTGTCCTGTAACTTCATCCCATTTTTATTAATAACCTCACTCTCAAACATCAAGTCTTTAAATATGGCACATTCAAAATTATTACCACTCATGCAGTTAAGACTTCATACAAGTACCTTTAAGTATTAGTACAACACATATAGTTCTTCTAATATTTGTAAGGCTGAAGCATGGTATTTCTCTTTGAAGACCCATTCTTTGTTTTCTGACTTAGCATACAAGATTTGTTTTGGTGTTTCAAAAAGCACTTTAAAAAATGCTTCCAGAACTGTTGAAAGAGAAACAAGCCCACAGCAACACAGGTCCTCCACCATACTGAGCAGTGAGTATGGTAAATGTTAATCTCTTGTTTCACATCAAAGAGAACAATATTACGTAATCTAAAAAAAAAACAATCAGACAGCTGCAGCTGATCCAGAACGCTGCTGCTCATGTTTTCACTAGAGACATCACACCAGGTCTGAAGTCTGTACACCATTCTCCCTGCAGCTCAGATAATAAAGTGTTTTTGTTAGTTTATAAATCACTGAGCTCCTTAGCACCAAAACACATGAACTCTTGTTGTTGTATCAACCCTTCAGAGCACTCAGATCTTCTGGTTTCAGTCTGCTCTGCATCCTCAGAACCAGAACCAAGCAGCATTCAGTTTCAATGCTCCACTAATCTGGAACAAACTTCCAGGAAAATGCAAAAATGCCTGAACACTGAATTCCCTTCAATCAAGGCTAAAATCCTAACCTGTGTAGAGCTGACTTTAATACTTAACTGAAACGTTGACCAACATATTTGATGTGTATTTGCTTGATTATTTTAATGGTGGCATCTGACAAAACTCAATGGTTATTGCTTGTTTAATAAGTTACGGTGTTATGTTTTTATGGTGTCAACCACTTTGAACTGCCTGGCTGCTAAAATGTGCTATAAATAATCTTCACTTGACTAGTCCTATTTCACCAAATCCCACAGTTAAAGTAAGAGTTTTACTAGCTTTTAATTTACAGTTGACGTTATACAGATGGTACGACAGAAAACCAACCAACCCAGCCAACAAGTGGCATATAAATGGCTTATAATGGTTACCAGAGAGACCTTTTATATACAGCATATCAGGAAACCTTAAGATAACCAAATGTTCCTTGGTGTTCCCAGATATAAATTAAAAAGCAGACGTGATTGTGCATTTATAGTAGCTCCTCCTGTTCTCTGGAACAACCTACCTGTCCTAATAATAAGTGTGCTGAGTATCGATCACATCAAGAAACTCTAAAAGACTCATTGCTTTCTATTTAAATCGATAACATCAATTTGTTTTCAACTTTTCTTATGCTTTTAATGAACTCCGTAGTCTTAATACTTTCTTGTTTACCATCTATATTGCTTGCTGTAAACGTTTCTGGAGCTCTTGTAGCTATAAAGTGACGTTAACTGTTATTGACATCGACTTTTCCTCAGTACGCAACTCCTACTTGCAGTTCTCAAACTGTAAACTTTGGAGATTTTATTCACTTTCTATTCCATACTTTTCATGTGTGACTGTAACATAAATACGGTCGTTGCTCAGCCGTGTTTGAAAAGCTTCATACCTCAATGAAACAGGTAGGCACGCATTACTTTTTAGACGTTCCTAGGCATTCGTTGACTTAAAAATTGGATAATAAATTTAAAGAAGCTGCTTCTGTTAGGGAAACACTTGCCTTGCCAATAGGAATACACATTTTTTTCTCTTAAGAAGTAGATACACTTGAATTAAAGGTTGATTTCTCTATGACGTTTTCAATGTGAGATTATGGAACTGCGGTAAAAGTTGAATTCATTTTAGGGCTTCCACATATTTTTACCAGAAGGGCCAATAAAGGTAAACTGGCTGAATGTTATGGTTTATTTCTGATATAAATCATTTATACCCAACCCACTGTCAGGCTGTTCTCTTTGATTGGCTCCGTCACCTTTGCTCTTGCAGTTCTCCATATCGGGCTCCAGTTCCCAGCCGTCGTAACAGGAGCACTTCACACTGAACTTGTCCTGTTCGCAGCGCTGACTGCACTTCAGGTGCTTGGCGCAGAAACTCTGGATCTGACACGTCTTGTTGTCGGAGCCCAGCTCCATGCCCAGCGGACAGGAGCAGATCATGCCCTCGCCGGGAGCCACCGTGCAGTTATGGCTGCAGTCGCCGTTGTTCATGGAGCACAGATCTGCACAGCGAAGAAGTGAGGCCATTACTGTCTGAAAACGCAGGGATGCAGTACTTGATGTTCTGCTCTCAGCCCGAACGCTGTTCTTTTCTTACCGCAGAGTTTCTCATCGGAGCCATCTGGGCAGTCGTCGTGGCCATTGCAGATTTTCTCTGCAGGCAGGCAGATGGTGGAGTTGCTGGCACACACATGGTGGGAGAGCTTACACACCAGCGCTTCGCAGTTTTCCTCATCCGAGTTGTCCTCGCAGTCGCTGTCGCCGTCACAAACCCAGGCTTTGCTGATGCAGCGAGCTGCGGAGAGAAGGTCGGGTTGAAGCTAAAAACTTAAAGTTTACATAAACTTACTTGACATCTTTGTTCCGAGTGTGCCCCACCGGAGTCTCTGCAACCAAACTTGACAGCTGGATCACACATGGGTGTGACGCCCTCGCAGTTCTTCTCATCGCTCATGTCCATGCAGTCGGTGTCACCATCACAGCGCCAACGCAGCGGGATGCACAGGCCGTCCATCCGACACTGAAACTCATCGGTGTGACAACCACCGGGTGGACGTGTGGCTGTGGGGGAACAAAAAGTTTGTTTTCAGTGATGAGCGCAAAACAAAGTCCAAAATCATGAGGCAGAAAGGCAGCGTGAAGACTGACTAAAACAGAACATGTTTTCGTCAGTCTGTTTCTTCTCCTGTTGCTTTGGAAAGAAGCTAAATGATGACCATACAGTTCAATTATGAGCTTCGGTTTACGAGTTAGTCAAGCAAAAATAAATTACAGAAAGTGTTTTTGTTGTTTAGCCATGACAACATGGAAGATGAAAGCTGAGCAAAAAGAGGTGAAAAAAATGTCAAAATGACAAATTTTTAGATGTCAAAATAAAATTTAAAAGAAAAGTTTGAACATCTTGAAAACACAAAATGACATGGAATAATGTTGAAATATTAAGAAAAACTTACATAAAAACAATATCAAGAAAAAATGCAAAATGTTTAAAATAATGTAAATTGCAGGGGGGAAAAACTCATTACTTTAACAAAAACAAAAATCTATTGACAAGGAAAAGAAGTAAAGACAGGACAGATACCACTGAACAAAAGTTTGAGCCTAATTGGCTTAGACTGGTGACGAGCTTGTCTGATACTGAAAAATCAAATTTTGTCCTGTTCATTGAACACAGCATACCTTAACACATCAGCAACAGAACAACTCTGGTGAAAAAGTTATGTTATGTGCAGAAGACTTGAAGTTAGCAATTTTCAGATGTTTAAAATTAAATCAAAGGCAACACGAATATGAACAATTAAACTATTTTTTACAAAACAGTTTTTTCTGACGTGGAAACGTACAGTTCCTTCAGGTGAGAAGAGAAAGAGAGAGAAAGAAAGAGAAAGAAAGAGAGAGAGAGACCGGTCTCAGCCTTTAACAGGAAAGCTGAGTGTTTCACAACAAAGTTGTTTTATTTGAGCCATTGAGCTTTTAACTTCATGTTTCTTTCATGAAACATGATAAACAGAAAAGTGTCAACTTTTTGGACATCTCAGGGTAATTGCTTAGAGTCTATATTTTCAAACAAGTACACATAGAGAAAAATGTTGTAGTAATGAAATCCCTGATAACCATGACGACTGCTAATATAAGATGACAACAGAAAGTGTTAAGTTCATTATCCCTCAGTCTTTTTTTTTTTTTTTCAAATAATAAACCCTCCTTTTACAGCAATTGCTTTAACACAAAGCTGTTGTTTCTTAGGTTTTTAATACATGTCTAACATTTATTACCCTCTACTATACAGGAAGCTCTGATCATCCTTAAACGCTGCATCAGACCATACGAGCCAGAATGTTACATTACATAGACAACTGACTTATATGTTACAAAGTAGGACATCGGAATGCTGCAAGAACAAGCTAATCCTTTGTAACTCTCTCTTAAAGCAAGTGAACTGTGAGCAAATGAAATGGACCGTGAGCAGATCAGCAGATAGAGACACAGACCCGTGTTAGTGCAGTTGGCATGGGTCTCGTCGCTGTAGTCCCCACAGTCGTTATCGCCGTCGCACGTCCAGTAATCTGGGATGCAGCGGCCGCTGTTACACTTGAACTGAGTGCTGGAGCAGGAGTGCCGGCACCCAGCCTCATCGCTGTTGTCCCCACAGTCGTTATCTGGAAAACAAACGCAGCAAGTCGCTTCTGAATCAAATGAGGCAACAAGAACAACAGATAATTTAACACGTGGAAGTGAAAACAAACAATGCAGAATGTGAAAGATGAGACTTTAAAGTGATGACAGAAACTGCATAGATCAGAATAGGCACCATTAAGAAAATGTACACAGCGATGACAGATTGAGCTCTGCAGCATAAAAACAGCTTTTTAAACCACTGAGTTTTAAAGTCTTATGGGGGAAAAAACAACTATTTACAATTGATGCGCACAAATTTGATAGAGTCATTGATCAAATTTGTGTGTAGCACATCAATGAAAAAAACAAACAACCAACAAAACAAGAGGCAGCAGTTTAAGTTTCTGTTGGGTTCACAAACACCTCAGCTTGAGGCTGAACCTCAGTTAGAAAAGCGTCCCTGACTCTCTCTCCAAGCCTTTACTGGTCAGTCTGAAAGCTTCGGCTAGCATCATCACCGTTTTGGTGCATTCTGATCTATGCACTAACCGGTCAGCTTTGGACAATTCAACTCATCAGAGCCGTCGTCACAATCCTTTTCTGAAAGACAGAACCAACGGAAGACAGCACAGTGGGCGAACAGCACGACACAGGACGACACAAACCAAAATACAAAAATGTACGGAATGCACGACATGACATAAAGCACAAGAAATAAAGGCCTGGTGATGAAACATGCATGGCAAATTGTGACAAAGGGAGCTAGGGAGCTGCTAGAGTGCAAACGCAGCAAAGAGTAGACACTAACCATTGTCGCAGCGCCAGTTGATGTTGATGCAACGCCCGTTGTTGCAGGTGAACTGCGTGAGGGGGAAGCAGGTGGGGTAGGCTGCAGAAATCAAAAACCATTAGACTTTATACCGTTTAAGATCCATTCAAATGTTAAAACATTCTTTAGAGTCATCAAAAGCGACTTCATATAGTATTCATGCCCTTTGACCCATTTTGTTAAGCCACAGCCACAAACTTTATTGGATTTTATGTAATATACAGTAAGTAAAACAATGAAAGCATCCCAAAAGCGTGATTCCGCCACCACCAAAGCACCGTATGACAATACGAGATGTCAACCAACCACACGATGCAGGTTCATCTGACCGATCGCCACAGTCATCGTCCAGGTCGCACATCCAGGAAGCGGGGATGCAGCGCCCGCTGTGACAGGAGAACTGGTTGGGTGGGCAGGTCCGAGCTGAAACGCAAAGAGGCAGAAGTTGTGTCCAGTGTGGTGAAAACTGAAGAAGGAAATGCTTAGAATAGCTCTGCGAAGCGTGCTGGGGGCACCTGAGCAGGTGGTGTTGGATTCGTCCTCGCCGTTGCCACAGTCGTTGTCCCCGTCGCACAGCCAGCGCAGAGGGATGCAGCGGTTGTTCTTGCACTTGAACCTGTCAGCAGGGCAGGTGTGCTGGTCTGGAGAGACAAAATGAAAGGAAACAGGCTTATTTTTAGATCACTGTTACAGTCTCTGAAGAAAACATGGCTGGACTTTCGACCACACGGAAACAAAGCTTTCCCAGATCCGCAGACATTGCTTTATTCCTCCTTGCACAGCAGCACACACCGTGCACCCCTTTGTTTGTTAGGACCTGGCGTGTGTTGACTCACGGCATAACTCTAGAGTCTCATCGCTGTTGTCCAGACAGTCGTTGTCCCCGTCGCATTTCCAGCGCTCCTGGATGCAGCGATTGTTCTTGCAGGCAAACTCCCCCGGCTGGCATTGAGGAGGGGGAACGTAAGACGGGTTGGCTGGGAAAAAAGGAGAAACTGCAGGTTAAACATTGCCAGGATGCAGTTTTGCATTCTACCCATTAAAAGAATTGTGGAAGTAAAAAACCTCATCCATATCCATTTGTCAAACTTGCCACAAACCAGTAGCTGTACTGTAATTGCAAATAAATCATCATACAGACAGGGAACACTTGGGCTATCACCGTTAATCTGTTGGATACTGTCACAAAGAGCATCATGTTTTATTCTTTTACAATATGCAGCTGTCATTGTTGTTGTATATTGTGCATTCAACTCTGAGCAAACAGTCCTAATCATTGTCTGATTATTTTCACCCTGCAGTTGAGCAAAGCACTCTTCAAGCCCTCGCACAATCACAGATGTTTGTGCCAATACTGGACGTACAACATCGACCCACCAATAAATTAAAATGTCAAGTCATTGTGCTGTGAAAAAATGAGACCATAATAAATCACTTCAGAATCTTTTGTGTTGCATAACATTTACGTTTCATTCGCAGAGCACACTTAAAATCTTTTAAGGAGAATATTAAAATGCGTGCAGACCTCGTAGCATTGGATGTGGTTGTGCTCAGAAATAACCACCGTTTCAAGAATCCTGTTCAATGATATAAGAGTCAGCACGTACCTACCGTTACCTTAAGAATCCTTTATTAACCTCAAATAAAGTTCAGCTGTTCCAGTTTGGTTTTTTGCCTTACATTTTTTTAGTTGCATCTTTAAGCCAAAGTCATGGACTGCATCAGCCTTCTGAAGCATTAAGGGGAGCGGAGGTGTTACATATGGGCCATGTGGACAGCATCAGAATTGGGGGGTGCAAAAGAGCAAGCTAAAAAATATGACTTTTTTTTTTTACCCCAGTTGAATTTGAATAAGTTTTCTACGCACAGTTTGTAGAGAGTTGCTGCCACCTCTCTATTGGCATCTTTCAGCATGACAACAACAAACAAAAGCACATATCCAGATCAAGCACAGAACTGCTTCACCAGAAGATCAGAAATTTTATCCGTACACAACCCAGACCTGGACTTGATGGTCTGGAAAAGGCTGCGCAGAGGAGAGGCCCTGATAGATTCGAGACTTTTTTTATTTTTTATTTTTTTAAAGCAGGGTGGGTCATTGTTACCACATCAACATGTGCCTTACTCATCCACTTTGACGCAAAAAACACTAAATGCTGTAATAAAATCAAGACGTGCTGTAACAAAATGTTTTTTATATGCATGTGCACACACTTATGCACACGTATTTAGTTGAGCTTAATATATTTTATTTCAGTTGAGTGATAGAGATATAAGTTGTACTCAAGGGGGTATAAAGCACTGAACTAATTTATCACATTATTTTACATGACAAAACCTTCCTTTTAGTAACTTTTGTACCTTTACAACTGGTGTTGTCAGTCGGGTCCAGTATTTGGTCTTCTGCACAGGCACATTGTCTGCCTCCTGGTATGGCCAGACACAGACTGCTGCAGCCACCGTTGTACACACGACATGCATTAGAACCTGCAGAACAAAGGATATAAATAAGCAGCGACTCAACAGCATAAAGTTAACGCTACGTCACATCTAATGTCCAGCACCTTGCTGCTGCTGAGCGTCGTACATCCGGATCTCAAAGATGGGCGGGCGCTCGTTACGAAGCAGTGTGGCGGTGCCGGTGGTGGTGTCCAGTTTGTAAATGCTGCCACTTCGGTACTCGTTCCAGAACAAGAAGTGGCTATAATGGCACAGACCGAAGGCGTGGTTCAGTTCTTGACCTTCATACACCGTCTGATGGCAGACAAGAAGCCAGAGGGGAATTCATGTTTAATGGTGGAAAATGCTTCATGCAACAATCTCTTTTACAGAAAGAACATATCAAGGTTTATCAAGAAAAAGCAGTAACTTATGCTTACACCGGTTCTTATCTTACCACTAACTATTAGTGCGTCAAGCTAATTTAAGTTTGACTTAAACATCAAGAAATTAAGTGTTTTTATGTCAAGTCCTGTTATTTAGATGATTTTGTATGGAGAGTCAATACTGGGATGAAGTGTGTAAAATGTAATCTGTTGTACTGCACCAGTGGAAAGTCCTTTTTTTCACTTTTTCACCATAGCAACACTCATGTTTCTGTTTGTTTTGTAAACACAAAGATTGCCCAGCCATCTTATGATGAAACTTCAAAGTTCTGCTGTCGTTCTATTAATTTCATCAAGAGTTTAAATAGCTGAATCAGTCAAATTAATCGGAAGTGAGGTCATACTTTGGACAGTTTGAACTACTTCAAACATGCTGTGTAGAAAGTTGAGTGGATCTTCATCAGAGAACACTGAGTGTCTGCATAGGATAGCATGAGATTAAGAAATGATCTAGGATAATGACTGTGACATTTCAGTGTCGTTTATGTGAGCTACATGTGTTATACTCTAATCCCACAATCAGTTTCAGTGTATACAAAGTAAACCATCTGTCTCAGTTAGAGATTAAATATTACAATATTTCTACAATATTACCTCCATAGAAAGACCAAAACTTTTCTAAGCAAGGTTTTTGTTTTTTGTTTCAAATGTCTATATTCACTAGCCATCATGTTAACAAACAGGTCAGTATGTACCTGCTACTGAAGTAGCATTTTAAAATGATATTAAGTAAATGTTACCTAATTTTTTAAAATTCATTTATAGAATATTAACCATCTGCTTCTAGGTTATTTATTTTAAATCTATTAAAATTTGCCCAACAAAGCTACAAACACCTTAAACCACTGGGTTTGCAGAACAATTCTGATTATTTCAGCTCCCATGTTTGTTGGTCTTTCAGAACATAATCCTGGTTTTGATCTGACTGAGCGTCGCTGTGAGAACATTCTGACGACGTGGCGGTCAGACCTTTCGCCCGGAGTTGTTGAGGTAGACCATCTCGATCCGGTCGTAGTAGGCGTCCACCCAGTAGAGGATGCCCTGCGGGATGTCCAGACTGAGCCCGTTGGGCCACAGCACCGTTTTGCTAGTCAGGAAGACGTTTCTGTTTGAGCCATCCATCCAGGCCCGCTCAATTTTGCCTCTTTTGCTCTCTTTGGGGTCCTCCTCCCAGTCTGTCCAATACATCCACCTGATGAAGCACAACAGCATCAGTCATTGATTGATTGATTGATTGATTGACATACAATATTTATCTGGTCTTTTTTTTAAAGAGTTTCAAACATATGTAGAGCTTTAGAAAAATCTCCAGACCACCCAAAGGGAATGGTTACACAGCGCAAACTGGCAAAATAATAAATCATTATTTATCCTCAATTAGTTAATTACTCCAGGACTTGTCAATCAAGTCACTGATGTACAAAAAAAACAGGCTGCAAGCAATTAACTAGGTCTGAAAACACCTCAGCTCCTGGGAACATGGCAGGTATAATCATTAAAATTTCATTTTTCTTTCTTCCGTCTCTCCTTCTCATCCTTTCCTTTCAACGAACCTCCCCCCACCTCTTTCCTCTTTCTGAGCCTGATGGATTATGTGCATTAGTGGAAGCGAGGGCCTTTCTCCTGGGAGGTGTGCGGACACACATCATGCTGTCACTACCAATCTAAACAACGTGTTTGCAAATGTATGATTTTAAAAAGAAAGCCGGTAGCTTTTTAGCGACAAGACACAAAGATTGAGTGCGGCTCGATCCGGTGAGCGATAGAAACGCCTGCATGTGGATCATCTGGTGGAGGAAATCCATGAGTAATAATCAAAAGGGGGGGAGCATCAGAATGCATTGTAACAACAGCCAGAAACACAGATTGAAAGCATGACAAATGCCTCTCCGTGGGATATAAAGATGACATAAACAACAAGATGAATAATAGAAATCTTTTTTTGTAGATGGAGCATGAGTTAGCTCTCTTGATCCACACAGATGAAACAACCGCAGCTCTGGATTGAAGTTCTTTTAGTCGAACAAAAGCATCAAACTCCCTCCCGCCCACCTCATCTCTCGCTCTCTCTGTGTATGCGTGTGTGTGTGTGTGTGTGTGTGTGGGTGTGTGTGTGCGTGTGTGTGTGCGTGCGTGTGTGTGTGTCCACCCATACCCGTGAAGAGGATCCACCACAATGGCACGAGGATGAGTCATTTTCCCCTCGATGAGGGTTTTGCGGGTCTGCGAAGCCTTTTCCAGCCGAGCTACGCTAATGGTCTTCTTGGGCCCGTCATCTGTCCAGTACAAATTGTCGGCCATCCAGTCCACAGCAATACCCTCGACTGTGTGGATCCCTGAAACAAACGTGAACAAACTTGAAGGTGGGTAGATATCAAGTGCTGCATTATATAACATGGCATTTCCAAAATCAGTTTCAACATTTTTCTGGTTGTTTTCCTGTGTTTGCAAAATTGAAGACGATGTCTTTTTCCAACTCTGATTATTATGTGATGTAAATTTACTCTCTCTGTGAAATGCAATATTCCTAAGTCTAAATCATGCATTCAGAAAAAGTAAAAGAACATTCATTTTTTTGTGCGTCTTTGTAAATTTCAGCCTCAGCAAAAATCGTGCAATCCTAAAAGACTAACACAATGTTTGCGAGACACAGTTAACCTAAAACTGCCGCAAATGTCATCGCACTGGAATAAGTCTCCCCATTAAATTTAAATATTTTTCTTCTACATGGACTGTAAAATCCTCTGCACAAATATTTCAGTCTTAACTTAGTTATACCTTCTTTCAGGATAGTGTCCCTCTCTGTCCCATCAATCTTCTGTCGCCCAATGATGTAGCTTGTGGCGTCGGCAAAGTAAATGAACTCGCTCTCTGCATGGAAGTCGAGAGCTCTGGGGTTCATCAGGTTCTCGATCGGGATCATGTACTCGTCTGGTACCTTCGCCTTTATATCCATCCCCCTGATGACACCCGGGCGGCCTTTACCGTAGACCAGGAAGAGTTCGTGTTCAGGCTCTGCAGCAAAACAAGACAAGCGCGGCTTAAAACTGACACAGTTATTTATCTGACACCAAACGTAAAAAAAGCAGTAGTTCCCCCCAGAACCGTCACAACACAAATGAACTAAAAGAGTTAAGATTTGCAAGCAGTGCCAAATTGGAAAGATAATGGGTTGCCCTTGGTTAAATCAGTTCTGTGGATTTAGGAGTAGGCAGATTAATAAAGCTGCTAATGCTGCATGAAAAGCTAAAACATCTTTCTGAACACAGCCAACAGCTCCAAGTGGAAATTAGAGCTAATTCTGTTCTTTCAACAGAGAACCTGTAAACAACCTTCATCCAAGCTCAACGTTGTTTCGAGTTAACAAAGCTGATTTTCAACGGATCCATAGTTTGTATTTCATTCTGAGCTCAAGCCACATATTTGCCTACATGCAAAAATATCATAAGTCCTTCGAGCCGCCAAAGATCTGCTGAACAGCATTAGTTAGTTAGAAAAGAAATAAATACATTACAGCGCCGTTGATGTGAGAAATAAATGCTGATAGGTTTTAAACTTGAGGACATGTGGCTATTTATTTGTTCTCCACTATTATTAGCAGTCATATTATGGACTTTAAAAGAAAAAATATTTTTGTCTGAAGATGTTTTGTTTCTTCTGAACTATTTTTGTTTTCATTTGACCATATAGTTTTTCATCATTATCTTGCTGAACAACTACATAAGGACATATTTTCAGATTTCTTGTAGAACCAACACGATTCGAATTCAACGTTTCTTGGTATATCTAAGATTTCATCAAGGATTAAAGTGCCTTTAGAAGAGAAACAGGCCCACAGCATTATGTTTCAATTATTTCTTAATGAGGGATTTTCCCCACTAAACAAATGTTCTCAAATTAAAGGATAGGTTTTTGGGGTTTTCAGTGTGAGATTATGCAGCTGCAATAAAAATCAACTTATTTTTTATATAGGGATTTTTTTTCTACATCAGGTGGACCAGGTTTAGAGAGAAGAGGACTGTACACATTTTTAAGTCTCTCCATTCTATTCTCGATTAAGTGTTGCATATCTGTCAGTCTTTTAAATTTCTTTAAAGCATAGAATTATTCAGCATAAAATACTAGCACTAGGGAGGAAAGAAGGGAGGAAGTAAGTAAGTAGGTTGAAATAAGAGACAAGGAGGCTAAGACAAAATGACAAAAGAAGGAAAGAGAACTAAATAGGTTGGGTAGGATGTCACTAGGAAGGAAAACAAGGTGGTATAAGAAACAAAGAAATTACACAAAGATAGAAAGACAAGTTGAAAAGAGGGAAACAAAGTGGAAAAAGGAACGACAAAGGAAGGAATGAAGGACACAAGAAAAAAGGAAAAGGAGGAGGGAAGGAGACGTTTTTTAGACATCAGAAGAGTGAGTAAAGTCTAATACTTGGGAGGAAAAAAATGCAATTACCTAAGATGATTTAGTTATAATCCAAAATATATAAAGATATTGGATTACTTTAACTTTTCCAAAATTTCAGCTAAAATGCTGAACTGAAACCACGGCAAAACTAAGAACTTCTCATGAGAGTATCTGTAGGAAACGACTCTACTGCTCCTCAAGCCTCGCAGCATCAGAATGAGGGCATTCTGGGTAAAAGTCTGAGTCAGCAGACAGTTAAGTGATTGTTGACTTTAACTCGACCTCTGACTTACTCAAACTGGAGTCTCACTTACTCTTGCAGGACTTCCCATCACTGCCTAGACTGAATCCAGAGCGGCAGCGGCACGTCCGGGTCTTGTGTCCGTTTCCCAGGAGACAGAGGTCGGAGCAGCCTCCGGCCTTCCCAAGCTGATCCACCTCGCACGCGTGGCTGCGCACTGGAAACCAGGGGAGGGCGAAATAAGACGTGAGGGGGCTGTTGTAGTGGATAACGACTGACAAAATATGCGGCAGCGTTAGCGTTCACGAGCACCTGGAGGCTGACGTCTCTGGTGGTACACATGCAGAGCGCCCCCTTTGTCCACTCGGGTCACCACTTGGTAGTCTGTGCTGTTGAAGCGGTTGATCCTGATCACACTGGTCTTAGGCTGCATGTTGGCATTGTCTGAGTTGGTGGCGTACAGATAGTTTTCAAACACTGTCAACCCGTACAGATGCTCAATCTAAAATGAAATAAGAAAAAACAGAGCATGATGCGATGGCACTCAGTGGAAATCACTAAATAAAGCTTTACTTAAGCCATATGTTTATAGATTAATAACAGCAGAAGTCCAATCTACTTAGCAGTCGAATCACCTCGATCTGAAGGGTTGATTAGATTTAAAATACGAGATTAACAAATGTTTCTCTCATACAATAATTGTTCTGTAAGCCTGTCAAAGGAGTTAATTAAAGTTATTCTGTAGGTCAAATAAAAAAAGAAAAATCTTCTCTGAAGTGACGTCCCGTGAATTGGTTTGAAGCAAAGTGACATCATGCTAAATATTGAAAAGATACACGTTTCTCTTTTACTCTGATCTATAGTTCTCTGATTAACTAAGAGAAGAATACTTTCATTGTACAGATACAATTCTGATAAAAAAAAATAAAACTTCCAGGTATTCATTTTTGAGGTCACATTAACAGATGAGTCTCTATTTATTTACTTGGTGACCTCTGACCTCAGCACTGGATTTCATATGGGGGGGCTAGGTGTAGACTTTTCACACTCTTACTTGCAGAAGTGTTGAAAACCATGCGTCATTTTCCCTCCACTTCATCATCATGTGCTGCTTCGTGTTGGTCCATCAGACAACAAAACACTTTGAAGTTTGTGTTTGTAATGTGACAAAATGTGTGAGTATTTTTTGCAAGTCGCTGTATGTTCTGCCAAAATGAGTCGTATGAAAGCAACGGCAGACAAAAGCCTCTAGTGTTTGTTTATTTGTTTGTTTGTGTCAGTCAGAACAGGAAAGCTGTTAACGTCCTAGCAAGCTTTAAGAGCCACTGTGCATCAGCAGTGCAGCTGCATTAGCAGCGTCAGCACCGGACATCGTTATTCAGCCTGTCTAATGAAAAGGCAAATGACCCAGATCTTCTCTCTGCTCATAATTCACTTGCTAAGAGCCCTTTACAGGAGTGCGCAGGGGTAATATTTGAAGTATTAAAGACATATGGGAAACTCTAAGAGATGCTGGATGGTTTTTTTTTTTAAAGCTCATAATGAATCGCAAATGCAAACATTCAAAAGCGACAATCTCCTGGTCTCACCAGCAGCCCCTGGATGATGGTGTGCCTGTTCTTGCCCTCGTAGTCCACCACCTCGATGTAGTCCAGGTAGGCGTCGGCCCAGTACACCAGCCTGCTGACGAGGTCCAGCGTGATGCCGTGGGGGAACACGATCTTGCTGTCGACGAGCTTGGTGCGGTTCTGGCCGTCCATGTCGCAGCGCTCCACTTTGGGGATCTGACCGTAATCTGTGAAGAACACCTTCCTGCAGAAACAAAACCGTCACAGGCTGAGCGAGGACAGAAAGACGTACAGAGAGACGGACGCTGAAAATACGATATCGACGTGGCTGTACTGCACGTGCAAAAGAGAAACATACAAAAGGAAACAGACAGCTGTACTTTTGAAGTATATACGAGTTATTTAACTGGGTGTTCATTCCAATAAAATTGTCAGATTTGTTATTATGATTCTGATCTGAAACCTAGCAAGTCTGTAATCTGGTGGGAGCTTTTATTATTATGATATGTGAGGTCTTTAATTGTTTATTTCCACTGCTCTCTTTTAAAGGTAGAATTATTCTGCAACAACTTCAGTGATTTTTTTCCCCCTCGAACTCTGACAGGATCACAGTTATGCACACAAGCTGAAATATATGCACACATCATATTTTGTTAAATGCACCTCAATCACTCACTGTTTTATAATCGTCGTTTAGTTTCTGGACTGACTCTGTCTGGAGAGTGAACCAGTTTTCTTGTCTGAATCAGTGGAGTTGAATTGCTTCCCCAGCACCAACCTGCTTTTAAAGTCCAGAGTGGAGGTCAGTGCCACTCTAGAAAATTAAGATCTACAAGTTGCATCTATTACAAAACCAGTTTTTATCTATGTTTGTAGTAGCTGTCCTGTTGAGATGCCCGATAGTTTGAGGCACTAGCCTTTATGTGATCAAATTACAGTTGAAGCTCTTCATCAGTAGCACTAAATGCAAGACACAGGATGATGCTGCCACCACCGTACTTGTCCAGTTTCCTTGGGTTTTCAAAGCCTCCCCTTGCTTTATGACACTGTGGTCCAAAAACTTTGTCTTTGCTCACTCAGTTGGGCAGATCAAAATTTTTGCAGTCTGGAATATCAATATTGATATAAGATATAAATTAATTTTATTACCATAAGAAAGTCTCCAGTTTATGATATTCTTGGATCATTTTCTTGGACAGGACATTGTGACATATTTTTGTTTTAGATAATCTTCTATGCAAAGTAGCAACACATAATAATAATTGGTACTCTGGTACTCATATTTGATTCTGAATTTTTAAAAAGTGACTTTTCCAACTTCTATAAATCTACAACTCAAATCTAAACTTGGATGTCAACATTATTTTATCATTGTTCCACCATCTTTTTTATTTGTTGCAGATGTTTGATGTTTAAAGTTTCAAATTAAATATGACATTCATAATCCTTAAGAGTGTATAAAAATATATCTGTGCAGTCAAATCTTTGACTTGATTTACAAGTTCTTGCTCACACAGATGCTGAAAATGTGCTAATAAACAACATTTCTGTGTTGCATAACTAGAAAAAAAAAAAAAAAACCTCACCAAATAAGCAATAATAAATAATTGCCAGCTTTTACGCAACTTCCCAAAATTCTCTTTTGCACGTTCACAAACACTGACTCATAGGAACTCATCTTTCCTGGAAAACCCAAAATCTCAACTTAACCTGACAGTCTTACATAAATATGCACACATTTGCTGATACAGCAGATGGAGCATTTTGTTATAAACAACAGGGTTGGAGTGAAAACATACTTTTATGCTCAAAACCTACGCAGTCAGGCACTCGTGGCTCAAACAAAACATCTGTACTCAATTACCCAACGTTCAAGTATTCAGTTACCCCTTCCAGTTCATTTTTAATAAGATGTTTCAGAGCTAATCATGTTGTAGAAAGATGGCATTAGTCCAGTCGCCTCTAACAGACTTGAGTTTTCATCAAACTTTTCCTCACATGTAAAACAACGGGGATGAGGTTCACAGAGCTGGAGATATCTAGATGTGTACTGACCCCATGTTGGGGTCCAGAGCGATGCCTTTAGGGTTGTACAGCTCCTGGTCCAGGAGGGTGACGCATGTCTGCCCCTGCTTGTCACACACAAAGATCCTGTCGTCCACGTCATCCACAAAGTAGAAGTTTCCGGTGAGCCAGTCAATGGCCATTTGTTCCACATCTGGAATAGAAAAACAGAAGAGATGAGTGGACATGAGGGGACACAGGAGGTGCAAGGTGATGTAGAGTCATTATTTCTAAAAACAACAGATAAGCCTGACGTCTGTGGGAAAATAAAGGCCATCTCTCAGGAACTGGGACTCCAGCAAACCACAGTGAAAGTTGTTATCCTCTGATGAAGAAAACATGAAACAGTGGTGAATCTTCGCAGGAGTCACTGGCCAACCAAAATGACTCCAAAAGCACATTGTGAACTCATCCAGGAAATCATGAAAGACCACAGTAGTGGTGGAGTGATGGTCTGTGACTTCTTTGCTTCAGGGTTTAGCACAAATGATGGGACTATGGATCTTGCTTTCTACCAGAAGGTTTTGCAGGAGAAGCCTGAGCTTCGCAGCACTGCAGCAACTTCCCTTGTGAATGACTCAAAATGAGCTAAATGAAAGTTTTGGAGTTCCCCGTCAGAGTCCATACTGAACCTGACGTAGTGCCAGTTTGTTTTAGATAGTTATTTTATTTCCTTAATTAAATGAACTCATCATCCACATTTGCTCCTGTTGTCTTCGTCAGAAACAAGTATGACAAGAAGCAAAAGCGATCCCTAAATTAAAAACTTGTTCGCAGCACTGCATTCTGAAAACTTTAAGATAGTAAACAGTTTGATGTATATGTTATTATTCCTGCTTAACAATCTTAATAATGCCTAATATCAAACTAAGTTAATAAAACTTTGACTAGGCATCTTGCAGAAAGAGTGATCAGTGGTCTCCTTTGGTTTTTCTGTGTTTTCACCATGAAACAGATCTAAATACTAACTGAAGAACAAAACCACAAAAACAGCGCGTTTTGTCCTGTTACCTTCTTTCCTGTAAGCTCATCGATGTACAACTGTGTGTTCGTCATGAAACCATTTGTTCATACAAAACAACAGACAGACAAAAACCCACCCAGGAGGAGTGGTGGAAAACAAATGAAGCCGTTTGCTTGAAAGGTCACAGAACTGAGTCATGAAGCCGTTGCTTCCTCTCCTGCAGCCCCTTGTGATCCAGGGCATCGTCTCTGGGTCAGAGTTCGCATTCGGCCCGATCTCACTCATGTTCCACAGAGGAGAGATCAGGAGACCTCTTCGTAACTCTGGCCATTCATGGACGCAAGTGTCATGTGCAAACAGGAGTTGACGAAAGAGATGGAGAACGTCAACAACAAAGTGCTGCTTCTGTTCTCTGAATCTCCATCCCGAGACCTGAAGTCACTTTCACTTTCACTACCTGGTTGCCAGTTACCCAAGCCCAGTGCTTCCATCAGTAGGAATCCTACACCTATTACTGGATGGAAGGTAAAGGCATCATTTTATAACACTTTGCGCACAACATCAGCGCTCCTCTGGAGCTTTGGAAGAGTCTTTCTTGGGCAATCAGAAGCTTCTTGATGCATGTGGCTGCCCTCATTCGTTCCAACATCAGTCAAATCTACACCAGTCAGACCAAACATTATATGTATGGATAATATCTCAGGAGTCCCGCTTGTGGGATTTCCATGGACATTAAGTTTATTTAGATACAAGATTGGATTAAGATCAGCAATCTCCCCCAGCAGCCTCCAAGTGGTTGCTCAACACCTGCAGTTTCTTGCATTCCCTTCACTGCTATGAATACCAAAGTACTTTCAAATTTGACCGATATTTTTATTGCTAAATTCAGTTTAAAACATAATGAAACATTTACAATCTCAGCTTCTCGGTTTGTCACTGTTTTTTTTCTTTTTTTTTTCTTGGAGACCAGCTTTTCGAGGATGAAGGACGATAACACACAGGGATACCAACTCCCCACTGACTTCAAGTACATAAATAAAAGTACATAAATAAAACTTGCAAATAACTGTATATTTTTTTTAAATCTGGTACTCATGCGCTCCTTTCTTGTGCTTTCCTGGGCGACTGCCCGCACGGCCCATATCAAAAATCCCCAGTTTGCGAAACCTATACTTTTGCATACAGTAAAGAATTTAGATGAGGTGCAAGAAAAATGTTGGGAGGAGGGCTTCACAAGCCACAAGGACTTGTATTTTCACAGCTGCTGCCAGCTCAGCTCTCCACAGAGCCTTTCTGACACACAAACGTCAGAGTCGCATTCGTAGTCTTCAGACTCTTGTGTTTGCGCAAAGCTCAGTGGTGAGGACGGCGATCCAACGCGGTGGTTTGTTTTCCAGCCCGATCCAGTCCTGCAGTGTTTCAGTGGAGACCAGAGAATCCATTCCTCTGACCAGGGAAGGAACACATTATGTTTCTAAACACAGGAAATGATGGAGCACATTTCTCAGTGCAACAGTCCGAATAAAACTGGACATTAAAGACCAATAAAACTGAGAACATCCGGTTGAGAATTCTGGACTTTACAAAAAACTCACACTTTTTTTTATTTATTTATTTTTTTCTGTGCAGCTTGAGAAACATGAATATCTTCCAATATTCTGGGTTAAATTAAAGTTACCTTAAGACAAAAAGTAGCAAGATAACAACAAAAAAAAACTGGTGAAAATGTAAAAAAAAAAAAAAAACCAGAAAACAGTGGGGAGATGGGGGGGAATCGTATCTCAACTTTGGAAACTTGGCTACGCAGCAACAAAATTTCTGAGGTTTATGGGAATCTGGGAACTGATTGCAAAGCAGCTCTGAGTTATTTCAGTTTAAGTCATTCCAGGTGCTCGGCAGATCACTCTCACTGATTACGTAACGAAAACTAATGCAAGGGAGAGGAAAAGGGGCGAATGTGAAATATTAGAAAATTGCACTCGAAATATACGGGCTCCTTTGCACACAGGTCGCCTCTTCTGCTCTGTTTGTGAACCAAAATGGCAGCGAATCAGGAAACTTTTCTGTTGCCTCTCGTCCTCGCTGCATCATCCCTCCCCTTCGCCGTCTCCCCAGAGGCGGGAATAGAGTCTGGATTCATTAAGTGCAGCTCTGTCTGTCTGAAACTATGCTATAAAGAAAGCATGGCGTAATTAAAAAAACAGAACCAGCTGCTTTCTTCACCTAGTCGTCTTCTCGGAAAACAGATCCTTTTCTGTGTTTTCGTCCTCTCTGTTCTGTCTCGTTTAAAAGGAAAAGAGAAAAAGAAAAAAACACTCTGCCCCCCGCCCTTTCTTTCTTTTTTTTTTTTTCTTTTTACTCAGCCTAAATCGAAATGCAAAAGAAGTGGAGCTAGTCAAATCCTTTTTATTGAAGCTAATGTTTCTGTGATACCGATTGTAAAATGAAACCCCCACTAAACTGGAGGGGGGATTTGATGGTGTAGAGCAAACTGCTGAGTAAAAAAAATGTATAAAAATGGAGAAAGTAGGCAAGGATAGAAAGCTTAAAGCTGACCGAAGAGTCGGAGGGAAAAGATGATTTAGAAATTGCGCTGACTGGCTGTCCTTTTGAGTTCCCATAACCTCATAAGGAGATTTTAGACCAGTGTCAGGCCGAAGCAAGAGCAGCAGCTGTACTGTAGCTCTGCAGTACAAGCAGGGAGAGAGGACTTAGTGACAGCTCGGAGATCAGCCTCCATGTACCCAAAACCGCTCACTTTTTAGTGACTATGAACCTCAGACGGTGTAATTCAGCAACAGACTAAAACGTTTAGTAACTATGAAACAGACAAAATAGTGCAGGATGGATTATCAAACTGTGCGAGGTGATTTGCTTTGGAGCCCAAATTAATGGACAATAAAGACAGATTGTACTATTAAATGCTTTACATTTACATATTTTTTTTGCGTGGCAGAAAGTTTGATGACCGCTGCTTTAACAGCCTTCACTGTGGATGACCTTACATCATATTTCTATTAACTCTGACCTTCTGGGGGAAAAAAAACATTTCCTCAGCATGATTCTGCTGCCAGTTTTTACAATGAAAGTTGTCCTCCACACATTATTTTTGCAGACAAGTTAATAAGTTATTTGTTCTCATCCTCAATGAACAGCGAGATTTACACTGAAGCTACACTTCACACATTTGAGCTCCATTACCAAATCTGTGGCATCTGAAGGGAACAGGCTGTACTGAATTTAATTTAGGGGTATTAGAGTAAAGGAGGCTAAACAAAAACCCACAATGCATCTTCCTTTACTCTAAGCAATCATGCATCTGATTTGCTTGTTTGTTACAATAAATCCCAATTAATGTTTACTATTTCAATGTGCAACATGTAATACTTCTACAACTAATTGTCATGCTGTATGGATGGTGCCAAGGGCCACAGTCCCCATGTTTGGTCCCATTTTGTGTTAAGCACCACATGAGTTTTCTTGTTCATGTCTCATAGCTAATTTTCTGGCATGAGAATTTCAAAAATCAAAACGCAAACAGATTTATACAACTGAAAACAGGAACTCAGATTAGAAGCTTATGCTGCTATTTTTTAATGTTTCAGTGTTTCACACCAATGTGTACAAAAACGTCAGAAATGGCAGAAAACACTTAAATATGGCCCACGAGTTTATGTTTGCTCGTTACGTAAAAGCCTAACCATCAACGATGAAGGGTTTGACAAAATACAGTAAAAGTAATCGCTATGAAAGACAAGCAGGAAGGACGCGGAGAGGGGGAGGGTAAACATCTGGACTGCTCATCTGTGGCATACTGAGGTCTTGACTCACTCCAACCACATGTGCATAACTTCCTGTAATGTTCAACCCTGCCATTGGTTGCTGCTGGATCCTCGCTGACTGTGAGCATAAACCTGCTCCTCCTCCTCCTCCTCCTCCTCCTCACTTACACTCTGCATGAGCAGGAAAGATTAACTCTTCAGCCTGGGGACTCATTTCACATTATTGAAGAAGATGAGAAAATTCATATTGCATATTTTTCACACTTTTTTTTTTTTTTTTTTTTTTTAGAGCGTCTGGTTGCACGTCACTTGTCTCAGCAATCCTAAATATAAAAGTTCAAACGTCAACTATCTTACCCTTATGTAACACTTGCTCTAATTAGATCGATGCCTTATTATTCAATTCATTCAAACAGGAATATTAAATATAGATACTTTATTCTCTCTCAGATGCAGCAGTTTCGATGTCTATCTATTACTTCCTCTCACCGCCTGTTGTGAACATCCTCTCCTCGCTCCTCAACGCTTCTTGCATTTTGTCCGTGTGGGCTCTCAAACATACGTCTGTTAGTCCGTCAGTGGGTCTGCGTGCGAGAGCCACAGCGTGCCAGCGGGGGCGTCAGTGTGTTTGGAGGACAGGCGAGGAGAATCCAGATGTAGCCGAAGGAATTTCCCGCAAATTTTACTCCCTCTTAATTTGATTCATCACTTGTAAGCAGTCAAATCTTCGGAGAGAGCAGCTGGATCACAGCAGCAGCTACTGACTTTTATCTACAACTACAACGCAATAATTAAACTCAGCAAAATCTGGATGCTATATTTTTGAGGCAGCCCAGGACGATTAGGGGGGATTTATTTATGAACGCCAAATGTGTTGTGCTTTAACCTCCTTGTGCAACACAGTTTTTTCCCCAGTCTGCGCTTGTCTGATATTATTCACGATGAAAGAAACAAACTGTGCTTCCAAATGACAAGGCGCAAGCAAGTGGAAAACAAATCTGCCATCATTTGGACTTTTCATTTCACTGCTGACCTACCGAGTAAGTCAAACCTGTCGTGTTGAATCTGTAGCCACACGGAGAGGGCAGGCGAGCAGAGACAAGTCTCTGCAGGTCTGCTTGGTTTGCAATTATTGTCTCAAAGAAACAGGAAGACCGTGGACAAGACGGGAAAATGTGCAATCAGTTCCAATATGTTTTAAATAAGCTGACGTATATTTGTGAGCTTTCATCATTCAGGATTTTCTCTCCCAGTCAAATTTTCTGCAGCAAGCGGGAAACTATTTGGGATTCAGCCTTGAGCACAGAAATGATTAGCGAGGGAGTGTTTTGAATGAAAACAAAAGAAAAAATAAACTCGTAACAACAATAGCAGTTTTGTTGTTTTAATTTTGAACAATTAGGTTTGGATCAGTGTAATCTCTTGACATTGATTTTATTCTCCGGGAGAGAGTCTGATGTTGTTGGAGGGATTTGATAAAAAGAAGAAAAAAAAAAATCAGTTACACAATTAAAGCAAAAAAAAAAAAAAAGCTCAGCATGGAAACACTTCTCATGAATAAATAACACCCAGTTCCATTTGCCTTGGACAGCAGGAGCCAAACCTGCAGTATGAAGGCTCCCATCCAGTTAAACTACGTTCCAGTTAGGAAAAGCCGGTAGGGTTAGCTTGGTGTTAGCTAATGAGGCTACATGCTAGTCACAGGAAGCTGCAAAAACCAAATACAGATATGTCTGAAGGGAGGACAGAAGGAGGAAAGAAGGATGGACAAAAAGAAGGATGAAAGAAAAGAAAGATGGACAAAAGGAGAGAAAGCAGTGAACACCACAGAAAAGTAGGGAATGACAGAAATGGGAGGAGGGAAAGCTGGCATTGGCCAAAACCGAAGAAAAGAAAGAAAGACAAAATGAAGTAAAAGGGGAGAAAGGGAAGGAGATAAATGATAAAAGAAGAAGGATGAAAATAAGCACATATGGAAAGACAAGAAAAAATGGAGACAAGGACGGACAGAAATAAGAACACAAGTGAGAACAGAAAAAAGGAAGGAAACGAACGGCCCGAAGAAAAACAGGCAAAAAGAAGGATGGAGAGAAGGCAGTGACATAAAGCCATGTTTATAGTTCAGTATTTTCTAATTCTTAGTGTTAATAGAGTTGCAGCTGCAATAAAAGCATTTGATATTTTCCTTGCAGCTGCAACTAAATTTATTCCCCAGATGTACCATTAGGAAAAACGAAAATCCTATTTCAGTAGCTCCCAAATTAGCATTATGAACTTGCAATTGCTCTTGAAATGAGGTGTAAAAATCAGAAATGGAGCATGCTCAAAGTTCAGCCAGGTGTATTCCAAGACTTTTCGTTTTTTTTAAGTTTTTTTCCTGCAAACCAGCTCAAAGCTTTTAGCTTCAAGCACATGCTAACAGTTTCTCTCCATAGTGCCGTTTCCACACAAACCAACATCAGACATCCTCCTCCGCCTCTCCTCCGTCCATTCATCCAGACTAAACCCGTGCTCTGTGTCTGACAATGGGGTCTCACCGGGAATCGCTTTTTATTAAACTTCCTTAACCTTCTCTCTTATGCAGACTATACTGAGAGGATTAGGGGATTACAGGGAAAACCAGGAGCAGACAATAGAGTTGAGAGTAACGTTTAATGTTCATTACTACGGATTTGTGTTTGCAGATAAACAGGACCGATAACTTTCTGCGAGCCACGTCTTAAAGCATCAAACCCCGATGACTCCTTAAAGGCTTTTCGTGATAAGCTCGCTCCATTCACAGCTTCTTTGTCGACTTGCTGAAGACAAGCCGGCCGCAGCAGCCGAGCGTCAACATGACAAAGAGCACCTGGCTGGAGCAGCAGAGTCATGATAAAGGCTAGGAAGGGGATTGGGATGTGGGCGTGTGTGTTTTTGTGTGACCTGCACGCAGCGCAGCTACAAACATGTGAGAGCACACGCCTGCATTCGGTCCGGCCCCTCAGATCTCTTTGTCTTTTCTAGAAGTTTCTTCTTTGCAAATGGGAGAAAAGGCTCACCCGTGTTTTTGTGAAGCGAAACTTAAGCTGTGGAAAAGAACAGCTGCTTTTAATGTGCTGTCATAATATTTATGATTCGCAGGTTGCAGACGGGGCAGCAGAAGGTCTCAGGGTGTCTATTCACCGAGAGGTTTTACGCTCAGCTCTACTTTAGTGACATTTTGGTATGCTTTCTTTTTTTCCCAAACTTATTTAACTCTTGAACAAACTAAAGGTGTGGTTTCATTTCACTTTGTAGTGAAAGCAGACTTTCTGTATGTGGAAAGTCCAGGCATTACTCTGCCATGGATATTTAAACTTACCTAAACTGGCTGGTTTCCTTCCACTGACCTGACTTTCAAGCAGTCTATTTTTTTGTTTTTAGGTGTGTTCAGGATAATTGTCGAATTGTACCCAAATATCAACCATCCGACCGAATCTGACCCTGTCGGATAAAATATGATCATGTCTTTCTGGAAAAGACTAGACTAGGCTAGACTGGAAACTGCTGGAATACCATGAGTCCGGATTCAGGTGGGTTTCATGTTATCAATGCAGTGAGACGGTGATGACCAGAACAAAGCAGCCACTGCAAAACGTCCACCTACGAGCTCAGCTGAAAGCGGCAGCTGTGCAATCAGAAAAAATGTTTTCTGGAAGACAGCGTACTAGTCGTCTGAGACAAAAACAGAGATCTTCAGCCAAAGCGGAAAAAGAAAAGTTTAGAGTCGGGTTGAGGCTTCGAAACGAAGGCACGCTCCGGTGAATGTCGAGCACGACGGTGGCAGAGTTATGATCTGAGGTTGCAGTGCTGCCTGGTTAAACTAAATGACTACAAGTTTCAACAGGACAAAGGACAGATATTTACTCATGACTGCAAAAAGCACGCCACTGAAGCATCACTTCCTGATGTTTGATATGAGTTTGAGGGTATGTAAATATTTGAACCTGTGTGGATCGGAAATCCTTATTGATTTTAAACCCATTAAAGTTGTATTTTGTATAATCAATCAACACAGAGAAAAGAATGGCTAAAGGCCTTCCATGTATGATAAGAACTATAGCTACATCGTGTTTCTGCTGATCGGCGTCTACAGCTGTGAATGTTTGCTTTGCTTGTATGAAGAAAAGGGTTTAGAGGAGCCTGACGATTTGCTTTTGTTCGCTTGGTTGTATAAAAGATCAATTTCAAGTTATTAATATAAGCAGTACTTACGGTGGAGGCTGAAAGAGATGTTGATGACTTTTTCCTCGGCGAAGCTCTTCAGGTTCGGGATTGAGGCGCATTTGAGGTGTGTGGATGAGGGGGAGTCTCCCACGTGGATCCAGCAGACTGTCTCCTTGGCATAGACAAAGTCCATGGCTGTGGTTTGCTTGGTGCTGGTGGACAGCAGGCTGTGGACCGTGGAGCCGCTCAGGGAGGTGGCCTGGATGTTCTGGGAGTTGGCTATCAGGAGGACGGGCAGCCGTTCCACCGGAACTGAAAACGGAGCAAAGGGATTTTGCCGACAGCTGACAGGAGGAACATGAAATGATCCGGTTTATTCTGGATCTCTTTCATTCACTCCTCGTTCATATTTGTATAATATGTATTTTGCACTGTTTCCCTCAAGTCAAAAACACAACAGGGAAGCTCCAACACGTTTTCCAATTCCAAGCTCCAAACATTTCACAATGACCTTCTAGATTTTTATGGGATTTTTTTTTCTAGAATTATGAATATTTGAGTATAAGACACCTTCCCAATAAAGATTCTCATGTTTCAAAAATCGGAAACTGCTTCAAATTTAGCAGAGCGGTAAAGGGCTAGTCCACTCTTTATTCTGACATCTAGACAAACTTTTATATATATATATTTATATATATATATATATATGTGTGTATATATATATATATATTTAACTTTGCAGCGATTTTATGAGACGGATTCATTTAGACCCCACAAGTCTTTTACTGTGGCGAGTCACACTTGCTACCATCTACACTAGACCTGGTTTAAAAATAAAGGTTCGGTTATCAAGATGCTAGAAAAAAAACCTTATAAATGGCTGCCGTCAGTACTCAGTTTCTGACTAGATTCTCAGTCGGTATGTCAAAAATCTAAATATTTATAAATTAAATGGTAAACTCGATTTTCAATGTGGAAAATCTATGACAAGTGAGGTCTAAAGTATTCATTTTCAGAGTGTTATTTTTTAGGAATTAGAATAAAGTCTGGAAACTCAAACTTTTTTTATATGCTGTGCTTTCTGTTTCCATCAAGAAAAGGATAAGCAAATCTCACACTTATTAAAACTTTTCAAGACGGTTCTAGAACTCTCTTGACTTTCTGAATGCTTGGATCTACTCAAAAAAACAAAAAAAACTCGACAAGAACATCGAGTCTGTTGCTACAAATCAAAGATAAAGAAATTTATTTACGAATAAATTAATGTGTAATTCATTTTATTCAGTTTTTTTTGTCTTCTAGACAGTGAAAAGGGGAATACAGTCCTGTAACTCAACCAGTTTTCCACACGTCCTTACCCAGACTGGGAAACTATTATAAACCAGATTTGATATTCATTAAGACTAACTAGAAATCCTGCTGACTGTACCGAAAAAGGGCAGAGCTCCAGACCTGGACACAGACAGACACTGTTTCCTGTTGATTCTCACCATTCTTGGCTTTGCAGGAGCGGTTGTCTGGCTGCGGCAGATAGCCCTCCACACAGGAGCAGGTGTAGGAGCCTTCGGTGTTTGTACAGGTCTGGCTGCAGGTCCCGTACAAACTGCACTCATCGAAGTCTGAGCCAAAAAAAAAAAAAAAAAAAAAGCACAGATGGCCACAGAGTTCATTAAAGCATGTGCTTCAGGTAGGAATGACCTAAAAAGAGACCCAAACTCTATGAAAAAGATTATCCATATAGCAGGTGAAAATAGAAGAAAACTAAGATCCCTTATTGAAAACTTTTAAGACTATTTGTTTTCTGTGATGCAGTTTTTTTTGTGTGGTCCATAATTAAGTCTAGAATCAAACACATAAACAACCGTACCCCCTTTTGCTCAAAGGTAACGCAAACTCCCAGTTCCCTGGAGGGAGGTCTTAGCACTGTAAATAATGCTCGTGTATGTGCTGCAGCTGAGTTAGTGTCAGAAAAACAACTTAAAATTATAGCAAAACCATTTATCTGCCATCATCAGTAGCCACGCTAACTGGCCTTAGCATTATTGTTGCGTTGTGGGAAAGGAGCATAGTGCAGCAGAAAGCAAGGAGGAGGGTGTGAGCATCGCATACACGAGGATGACAGACAGCGGTAAGAGCCTCTTCCTAGCTCTGATTGGTTGTTTCTGACTCGGAGTGGTGCTTTTCTGCAGATGTCAGAAAAGCCATAGAGAGGAGGAAGAGGAGTTTGAGCTTTTCACAGATTATCAGTCTCATACTCTCTGGACATAGTGACAGTTTTAACAAATGTGTAAAAAAGCATATTTGTTGAAAAAGTTACCTACTATATCTTTAAGTAGCTTTCGTCAACACAAATTAAAGGCAGTGGACTCTTCAAAGAGTGGCAGCGGATGCTTATGCAAATGCAAAAAAAACGTTCAATTCATTGAAAGCATTTCATACGTAGGCACCAAATGGTTATTAATTCCTAATTCCACAGGCATCAGCAGGTTATGTAAAGACAAACAGCTCACCTTTGCATGTCCTTCCATCGGAGCTGATCTCGTAGCCGTTCTTACAGTAGCAAGCCGGACCCTGAGGGGTGACCGCACACTTTTCCTGACAGCCAGTGATCGAGCAGTTCGATATGTACACTGAAGGGAGACAGAGGAGGACAGCAGTGAACGGATGAGCCACATAAAACAACAAGCAGGACTTTATTAATGCATTTTGTGTCACTAAAATATTTACAGAATGACTCTGGCAGATGGATGGACGTGTTGCTTTATGACCCCGTCAGAAAAGCGAAAGGTCACAGCGACATGAGCTCTTTGTCCCAGTTGATATAAAATCTCATCACTGTCCTGTGATAGGAGTAAAAGGCTGTTTCTCTGAGGCCGCACCAACTTTGTGGATTGAATCCTTAAAGCATTGCTTTCTCTTGAGTAATTGTTTCTGCTGAGAATCCCCAAGGCTGTGAGGATGATATTAAAGGATAACATAATGTGTCTGTCCATGGCTGCCGCCAGCAAAGAGGCACGATGAGTTAAGAGTCAGCTCGGTTTATCATAAACCGTCAGGAGATACGATCTGCGTTTCGTCTTCAAATGAAGAATATCTCAGAAAGAAGACCAAAATATTTTTAAGGTACAGAAAAAATATGGCCTTCACAAAAAAGGAAAAATATTAAGGACAGAAGAAAGTGATACGAAAGGAAAGAAGGAAAAAAGTGTTGAGGGAGAAAGGAAAAAAGGAAGGAAGTGAAAAAGTGTATGAGTGATGAGGAGTGGAGAAATGAGGAAGGAAGGAACGAAGGAAACAAGAAAGTACAGATAAGACTCAAAGAAGAAAGGAGGGGAAAAGGAAAGATGGGAAAAAAAGTGGAAGGTCATAAGTAACATGTAGACAATGAATACTGAAAAAAGTCTAGCATACACATTTTTAACTTTTCTGTACCTAAAATCAATTTATCTATTGTTGGAATATTGAAAAGGTCTGAGAATAACATCAGACCTCAGAGTTCATGTTTACTAAATTCCCTTCATTTAGACCAATATATGATCCCAAAAGCAAAGTTTTAAGGAAACTGACCTGGAGAATCCTAGACTCCTAAATACTGCATCCAATCAGTTATTTCTGGCACTTGTGACAATGTTTGCAACTTTTACATATTGTGAAGCTCTGCCCTAAATTAATTGTACAGGAGTGAATGAAGCTCTGCAGATATTAGATGTAAAAAGAGAAATCACAGACTCTGTGCTAAGGCTGACTGAATCCAAAGCACACATCCGTTTTCTGTATGAAACCAAATCTTAGGTTTCATACAGAAACCTCATACAGGTTTCATACAGAAACCTCATACAGGTTTCTATATGAGGAACAACCTCATATAGAAAAAACTAAAAACTAAGGTGGTTTTTAGCAGTGAAGTGAACATCCTGTGATGTGTAAAGAGGACACACTGACTCATAGTCAAACAACCAGAGTTATGTCAAACCCACTTGAGATCCACCAGTCGCAAGTGAATCACTTTGCCCAGGAAAACTGGCCGACTGTTACTCAGACAAAAACAACACCCTATCTCGAGGCCGAGACGGGATCAAAAGCCTCCTCTTCACACCGCCCGGCTACCAACTTAGGAATTCCACACTTTCGCTGTCGACTTGAACCTGAACAGGAGTTTAACGCTCGGTTAACCCACAGAAACCAACGGATTTCTTCTTCTGGTGCATTTTCATATTATATCCGCAGCCCTTCGTCTAGTCAGTGTGGGAATGTGTACCACCTGACCTGCACCTCATAACCACTGAAATGCTAATTTACTGGATACAAGAGGAATACGCAGGTCTTCCCACTGCACTCCTGCTGGGAAAACCACTGTTCAAATTACAGACAGGCCCGGGATTTTCCAAAACAAGTCTGAGCAACAGAGACCGTTTTAGAAAACCACTAAGGGAAACAATGTAAACAGCCCTCTGTGACACATGATGCAGAGTGTTTATTTTGGAGCAACTGAAACTACGGGCTATTTTGGTTTAAAATCCTTCTTATCAAGCAGATGACCGGCAACAAAATACTGGCATTATCATTCCCTCAAAATCTCAAAATCTTCTAATCTGCTTTGTGTTCATAGAAACCCTGGAGCTCCACCTCTTCTGCTTCTCGTGTCTCCAGGAATATCAAGAAAGCCTTTGTAAGCTGAAGAAATTAACTCCTTTCTTTAAGCATCAAGTCCTGTCACAGAAGTGAACTGAGTGCCACTTATGATGATTCAATCATTTGTATATGGTGCAGGTATCGGGGTAAAGGGTGTGGCAGTGGGTGAAATATAGAGCATGGAAGTGGGTAAGTTGCCTTTTGCCGAGAAATCACCATTTAGGTTTAAAATGTAGTTGGAGGTAGCACTAGTAAGCTTTGTTCAACCGTTTTTCTTCATGACTCTACCAAGAGGAAGCAAGGTTTTCCCCAGAAAACCTGCCTGAGCCCGGTGGTTGGGTGCTAGCAGCCGGTCGTGTTTTTGAGTTAAAAAATGTTTAAAGTTGACATGAAATTTGAAAATATCACTTGATAATTATGTTTTATTGAAAGATTGGAAGATTAACACCTGAACACTAACTATAAAAATGCAAACATTTTAAAAAGACTTAAATAAATAAACAATGCTAAGCCTGGTGGGGGCACAAGAAAAAGCATGAAGAACATGACTTTTTTTTTTTTATTTATTAAAAAGAATCAATCAAATAGTTCTGCCCAGCCATTTGGGACAAGGCCTGACCAATCCCATCTAATGTTGGGATTGGTCAACATTAGACCCACCGGGCTTATAATACACTGAGGAAACCCTGAAAACGGATGGATGGATAAACTATTTTCTTTTCGATATCAACTATTTCCTGGTCTTGTATCTGTTTAAATAGCACTTGTTCGTCAATTAAAATAATTACACATAAACAAGGAACATATTTATTAATAATCACTTTAAAATATACTTTTTCATATTTGCTTAACTTAAAAAAAAAAACAGTTCCTCGTCCTTTTCGGACGAGGAACTGATAAATAACGAATGGAGGGGATGTTTTGAGAATTTATTTACTTAAGCTTTTTGTTTGGCTGATTCTGCTTGTTGTCTTGCCATTTGGTTGTTTCATTATTTCTGAAGGGCCCAAAATAAAAAATAAAAAAAATAAAAAACTAATCTCAAAGCAAAATAAAATAACAGAAACCAAACTACAGAAAAAGATTTTTAAGAAAATCTTACCTTTTTACAAGCTGATGTTTGGTTTAATTTGCGTAAAGTCTTCACTACATGAATTTGGGGTTAACCAAACATTGTTTTTGAGGTTAAAAGTGTGAGAGAGGAAGAGAAAACAAGGAGAGATTCAAAGAAGTGAAAGCTGTGGTCTGTCAGCATCTGGGCCCAGAACAGTGGATTAGAGCAGAATCACATTTTGAGGACCAGATCTTATTGTCTGACCTCCCAGTGACCCGCAGAGGGGCTCTGTGGTTCTCACTGTTCTATGTCCCAGTTCAGCCGGTGGACTTTCGGGACACAGCTGTTATCCAGTCTGAAGATATTTCCGTATCTGAGGTATTTTTTCCTCATTCTGGATGCGTCCAGGGCTGAATTGTACACAAAAAACAAAAACCTCTGAGTGATGTTGAGCACAGAAGCCTGCAGGGAAAGGAATAACAATCTTTGCAAGAATTTGCGAAGAATTCGATGAATATTGCAAAGCAAAGAGTACTAGCATAAACACTTTCTGCAGCAACATTAGATGAGATTGGTCAGGCCTTGTCCCAAATGGCTGGGCAGAATTATTTGATTGATTCTTTTTAATAAATAAGAAAAAAAAGTCATGTTCTTCATGCTTTTTCTGCATCTTGTTTAACCAGTAGAAAGAGCAAGGAATGCAAAACAAACCATCTTAACTGATAAAGATTATTTTCAGACTTGATGCAGCCTCCCCCACTCAAAGTTTCCCACGTGTAATCTCTCAGTGGAAGACATGTTTGGCACACATGAATAGATAAACTTATGACGAATCATGAATTCATTATGGATTTTCTCAAATGCTTTCCTGACTTCTAAATAAGCCAAATACAATTGTTCACGTTAAAAGGCATTTTGAAGTGTATTAATCTAAGCGGACATCTTTTGATCATAACAGCAAAGCAACATCTAAAGAGAAACATTTCCTGAGGATTTCAGGAAGTAATTTGCCCAAATCTAAATGAAGGGCAAAAAAAAATAAAAATAAAAAAATAAAAAAATCTGACTTTAAACAAACTTTAGAAGAAAAAACTTGAATGAAAAAGTTTCTGATGTGTTCAATTGCATTACATAATTATTATCACTACATAACTAGAAAATATGGCCATGTCTGCTGCATGACAGTCACTTGAAGAATCCTCCATGTTGAGGTGAGTAAATCTTCATTGGTGCAGATGGAGAATCTGCATAAAGTCGCAACAGTCTTAGCTAGAGTTCAAATCAAAGCCTGCTACAGCATCAAAAGCAGGCTGCAGCATAATTTACTTAAACTCACATGATAACATTACTGAAGGGCAAGACGGACATTGCAATTATTATTTTTTTTTCTTAAATGGCTCAAAAATATTGCCAAAGATGTTCAAAAATGAACAACAACTAAAGCAAGACTGGCACAGATTTCTGATTTTCTACATCCGCTGATTTGTTGTGTAATCTGAGATTATTTCTGGTTGTTAACCTTTAATTCACATAACATAATAATGAAAGTTTTACTTCTTCTGCTCCCTCAGATTTCACACGTAATGCGTTTATATCAGCTCTTTTTCATATTTTGGTTCTCATTTGTTTTGACTTCAGTCAGCAATTTCTTTAAAAAGACGCAACATTGATTGGAGTCATCATAAACAGGTTCCCAATTTCAAGTTTCAGAACGGCGACTTCCCCAATTTGTGCAGATCGAATAAAGCATCTCGACTCTGTTCCACGCTGAGAACGTCCAACACTCACAGCAGTCTCGATACGCTACATCACGCAGTCTTTAACACAGACCTTGTAACGTTAATCCAGTTGCTCTAGTGCATATTTCGTATTTGCAAAACCGCTTCCAGCTAGGTGATGAGCACGGCGTTACCTCTGCAGTGAGGTCCCTCATCCCAGCCGTCGGTGCAGTCTGAGACGCCGTTGCACAGTTTGCTCATGTGGATGCACAGCTCTGTCCCCCCACACTGGAACTCGTTGGGTGGGCAGCGTGAAACCGTGCTGTGTGGACCTGAGAGAACATGGCAACAAAAAGCAATTAGCATACAGGGACGAAGGGAGACGCTGAGTTGTATTATGTGAAATACAACTCAACAAAACCTGACAAGTTAAGGATTCATTTCTTGGCAATAGAGTCAAGTTTATATAAAAACAAAAAAAGCAAAACAGTTTTTAATCTTTTTTGTGTTATTATTGAGTTAAAACTATGTGACGTATGCTTTGCTGTGAAATCAATGTGTCTTGCCAATAAAATCCCTTAAAGTATCTACATAAAGCCCTTGTCACTCCTTCAGCCTCTCTTTATGCTGGAGCTGGGGGGCTCCGCGAATCAGGAAGGCACATTTGTCAGAGTGAATGAGCAGAAAACATTTCTTTGATCTCAAATCAACACATCAGCGTACCTTTCATCTAAAATTATGTTTTGTGTTTTTCTATGCTTGCCTTTTTTTTGCAGAGATAAAACCAAACAACATGCTCCAAAACAGCACAGGAAGACACAAAAGCTATCGGCACACAGCTCTATTTTCCATGAAAAGCCAAATGAATTACAATTTAAGAAATGATCAGTTGCATTGTGTTATTTTCTGTAACATTTTGCATTTATCCATCAGGATGTGTGTGTGTGTGTGTTTTCGTATTTGTGTGTCAGTGCACTCAGGTACACCGCTCTGCATTGTCATTCAGGGCCAGATTGTTATTGGTGAAGAAGATGATTGCATAAGGGAATAAAAGCAAAATGACACCATCCTGGTTTTTAAAAAACACACATAGAGAAGGAATAAAAAGGCATGTAGAACTCCATTACCAATCACACAGATCAGGCATAACATTATGACCACCTGCCAATATTACGTTGGCTCCTCTTTTGCTACTAACCTGACCTGACCAGGCCTGGACTCAACAGGACGGCTGAAACCAAGACCAGGAAAAACATCGCAACAAGTGCATCCTGGTGCCATTTGTTCCCTGCGTAGATGATTCACACGCACACACTCCCATCCACATATTGTAAGCACAAACAGGAATAATCAGACCATGCTCCTCTTTCCATTCTGACAGTAGCAAACTTGGACCAGCCTTCGTTCCCCTCAAACATCAGGGAGCCTTGGTCACTCACGATGCTGCCAATATGCTTTCTCCAACCATCTTCTGCTGTATCCACCACAAAACACAAAATAAAAGGCCAAGAGCAACTTGGGTTTAAAAAAGAACCTGGAGCTGATTTCCAAGTAGAGGAATTTCTTGGTCAACGGTTTTCATGTGCTTTCAGTGCTTCATCATTCCTTTCAGAATAGATTTTTTAAATATTCTTTTTGAAGTTGGTCTATCTTTATTTAGTTTGTTTGTTTTTTTCAATGGCAAATATCAAACAGTTTCTTTGGTTGCTCCTAGGTCATACTGACTCATAGTTGGCTCACTATGTGATCAATGACCAAACCTTGACCCATAATAGATTTAGACTATAAATAAAGAAAGTAAAGAACTTGTTTCTCCAAATTACCCATTGTATTTAATTAATTAATCAAATCACACTTCTCCACATAGCAACCAATAAAGCAAGAGATCTTAAGCAGAATATTGATCCCTTATTTGATCTCTCTCTGTTCGCTATTTACCACCAAACACCAAAGCAGCAGCGAAGGTGAAAGGAATTTGATTCCTGACTGAGACTCTGGGCGGTATTGATCATGAGATCCTGTGTATCATGATCCATCCAACTGAGATTCTGATCAATAGCGTTCTCCGTTTGCCTTCTGGTGTTGACTACAGGCCCCGGCGTCACATGCATCATTTCAACAGCTTTGTCTGCTTTGTCTACGACCTGCAAGGAATTATTGAAGTCGGTCTTAAGTTAAATATTCTGTTCCGTTTTTAAATTCTCTTTTTCGACTTAATTTACGAAACAGGCAAACTGTTCCTGCTGAGTGACAACTCAGCCTCTTGGCAAAATAGGTGAAGGAAAACTTTTGATTGCGAAAGTCACACCAAGAACCGGAGAGTACGCTTATTTATTCACGCAGACCGCCTAAAAGCCTCCCATTAGATTAGACTAATTTCCCTCAGGCAGAGTGAAATAAAGTGGCTGTCTGATGCTGCCCTGCCTGGCCCACCTGGGCCTCCCTTCAGGCAGCAAGCAGGATTGATGAAGCAGACTTCTGCACAATGCTCTGCACAGCAGCGCTGAAAGGAAAGGTCTCTGCATATTGCCCTTGTCCCTGCATAAACCCTCAGTGTAAGGTAGAGGAGTTTTCACAGCCACTTTTAATGCTGTGATGTTAAATTTTCTATTTCAAGTAAGAATACATCTATTGTTTCATGTTTGTTTAATTGTAGATGCAGTTACCCGGAAAAAAAAAATGCTCATTTTGAGATGATTTATTAAAGCTACTAGACCTTATTCTCAGCTTCCATGTCTTTAATAAACTAATATCATCATAATTAAAATAATGTAATGAAACTACGAAGCTATAATTAGCTCTGTGGTTGTAATTTCATCCCCTTTCCTCGTTGCTGTCAATATATAATGTAAATATATTACATTTTTATTCTTCAGCGGTGCCACAGCAACACTCCTTCAAAGTTTCTCATCAACAGTAAGAAACTGTGTAAATTTAAATTTGCTATCGATATGGTTTGTTGCTAATAGGGTAACTTTAATTATTCTGTAGCTGTAGATAAAATCTACCCGCCCAGCCCCTCAAAAAAAAAAAACACAAGCTTCCACATCCACATCTCTAGAGGTGTTGCAAAACATCAGAGTCCTTTTATTAGGCCTCTTTGCAAGTTTGCCTGAGTGACTTCAGTTAAATTTTTAGATTCTGTAAACTGTGTTTTTATGGTTAACGGAAATTTTAGCAAAAAATAAAAAAATGCACCACTGTAAAACATCTTTAATGAACAAAGACCATAGGTTTTTGTTTTTTTTTGTCATTGTGATATTCACCACAGGAAAAATAATATCACATCTCATTTCTGACATCATGCAGCTGTGATTTAAATTGCAGAAATGTGAACACAGTGCTTATGACTTCATGATCTCCATCTTTGCTGTTGGCCTGCTGAACCGGAAGATGCACCCTGCAAACATCCCCAGAGACACTGCAGCAGTAAAATAGAGCTGCTGGAAGGAAACCAGCAGGAGGGACCTATTGCTCATCTAGCCAAATGGCCACCTTCACTGTGTCTGCTGTGTACATGTAACCCAGACGCAAAATATGAACAATAAGCACACCAATGCACTGGCATACAGGCCTGGTGCAGCACAATGCTGTCAGATGAGACTTTATGGCTCTGTAAGTGCATAAAAATAAAGGGAAAATCGTTCCTACAGAGACAATGAATGACTACTTCAAGTGGAAACAGACAGATCGTCTCTTCCTCATCATATTCCTGAACTGTTTCTTTTTTTTTTTTCCTGGATGAAATTTCCAGTCTTGTGACTTTTTGATGCATGGCCCAGTGACTCATAACACCCTTCATCCAATAGGTCTGCAGTAAGTTTTGGGCCATAACTCTCTCTGGTAACTGCTTTCTCCAAAAACTGACGCAACGATTTAAAACATTATAAACATCAGATCTTTATTAGCACACTGACAGTCCTATCAAGAAGAGTTATGAGTCAGATGTTGTTTCCTCAGAGCAAGATAACACCATCATCTCTGCACTTGTAAAGTGCAAAAAATATTGTCTGATCACTCTTCTTGTAAAATGTAAAACCCCAGACATACAGTATGAAGATCTTCACAAGAAAACAAATGACAAAAAAAAAAACAAGAACAGTATTTGCCCTTGAGCAACAATATTTAAAGTCTGATCTCTGTTTAGATCTCTATATACATGTATAACATTTTGACAAGGTGGACTAAAACATAGGACACTACTGTCGCACATCACTCCTACAAGACTTTTGTTTTGAAAAAACTTTGAAATCTACCATTTTTGGGGCGAAGCATGCGACCCATGCATGCATGTTCTCTGTCACAGGTTCGAATCTCGGCCTGTTTACCTTTGCTGCATGTCTCCTGTCTCTCTCACAACCCATTTTCCAGTCACTACCACATAAAAGTAACCAGGATTTTAAGAAATCCTTAAAAAAAATAAATCTATTGTTTTTTTTTGTTTTTTTTTTTTTTTCAACTTTATAATTCTACAGTACTTTGTGTCGGTCTATCACAATAATATATATAGTTTTGTAAGTGACAAATTGTGAAAAAGTTGAAGGGAGAGTAATGATTTTACTTTGCACTGAATAACCTGTCAAAGTAAAGCAACGTTTTCTCCTTAGGCTGATATTTGAAACCAATCACATGGCTCCGTGACTCAAATTTTTCTTTCCTCTGTGTGGACACAGTCCAGTAATCTTCTTTTTTCTACATCTCCTCCCTTCATTTTTTTTCGTCAACATCTGCTGACCCATTTACAGTAAATGTTTAAATGGGAAGCCAACGTGTGGAAAAGGCACGCTGTTTCTCAAGAGGCAGAATATATAAGTGACCAAACCCAGAGAGCCAAGCCAGAAGACCATGTGGGACACCTCGTCCAAATACGGTGGACAAAAGGGTTCATTCTAGCGGGGTCCTGGCAGCCGGGGTGGGAGTCACAGTGGAAAAAGGCATTGCTAATTTAAAATAAACATTTCATTCAACTTCTCTCCACTGAGAGTGAGCCAAGTTAGCAAGCTCAAAGCTTTGTTCTAGGAAGATTTTCTTTCCTACTTCATTCTCTAAGCATTTTGTTGACGGTACACCTGGAACATGATTATGATGTCACTATTGCATCAGCAAAAAAGTGCAGAAATGAAAGTGCAAGTGGTTTAAGGGTGGAGATTTATGAAGATCGAAATACTGTCTCATTACTAGAGATATTCTCAAATGTTGTCAGAGATTCCCCTCTTTCCTTATCCAACACCTTGTCTCCATTGAGTGGCGTGTCTTTAGTTGTAGGTCCATAAGACAACGGCAAAGTACGGATGGGGCGGAGCCACTGGTGTCACACAACACCATTGGAGGACAGGAAAATGTCACTGCTTGCAACAAGCATAAGGTCACTAATACATAAGGTTTGTCGTCACACAAGTATGACGCCATGTTAGGCCTTTGGGTTTTACCCCCACCTGCCCAGTGAGAGTCCAGTTAGTGATGGAAACGTCATCCTGATTGCACCAGCCCACAGAATACCGTCACCGAACTGCTTAATGTGGATGTTCTCGTACTTTCCATCTTGCAGCATGCAGCAGTTGTTTCATCCCCTGGATCCATCCATCCATTTTCTCACACCGTTGTCCCTGTGACAGGCAGGGGCAAAGGGGTGCTGGTGCCTATCTCCAGTGAGACCCAATTTAGATCCATTTATATTTCAGCAGTCTGTCATCTATTGTTCGTGTTGCTGGTTTGTGGTTTGGTGTGCACTGCTGCTCTGCAATTAAAGAAGAAGCTTCCACTGACGTCAATCTGAACATGTTTATTCCTACTTTTTGGGTCTCGTCTCCAATGACTGGCAGACCAGCACGTTGCTTCATATATTGATTTAACCAGCGTCTTTGTACCTTCTGTGTTTACCTGGAGAAGCACTTTGGGTAAGTAACGCTGAAAACTCCGAACAATGCCATTCTTCAAGCGTCAAGACCAGATTGAGGTAATGCAGGATTTTTGAAGCCTTGTCCGAATTGAGTCTTTAAGCCGCAGCACACAGTGATGAATCACATGCTATTTTCCAGGCCGAGGGACTGAGGTGGTTTGGGGGTAGTTTATTGTAGGTCCAAAGAACTAAGGCCATTGTTCGGATCACGCAAATCGGCTGCGACTTCCTGCAAAATAGGCTGAGCCATAGTATTGTAAGGGGCCTCACATGTGAAGTCTGACCTGAGCCATGCAGGGTGAGACTGGGGCTGACGAGCAGAGGGTGGGAGCAAACAGGTCACCAGCAGGGGAAAAGTGATGAAGAGGCACCAGCTTCAATATGTCTGGTCACTTAAATCTGTCAGTCTGCCTCAGGGCAGCTGTGGCTACAATGTAACTTTTCACCATCAATGTGTGTTTGAGTGGGTGAATGACTGACTGCAGTGGAAGAGCTTTGGAGTCCTCAGACTTGATAAAGTGCAATACAAATTTACCATTTTTACCATAAGATAATTCTGTTAAAAGGATATCTCAACATACCAACACAGGATAATGGTCATAAAATGTTCCCCACGTGTTTTAGTTTTGTTTGAAACTCTGCAGCTTTGAAGGTGATGGCACTGAAATTAATAAATTAGAATATTGATGATTTAATCAATGTGGTCATTCTAGCTGTGTCCACATGTAAACCAAATCACTATCAGCTACACCTCTTTGCTGTGTCCAGGGATTCTTGGCAGGCTGTTGGATGATGCAACCTCCTGTTTTTGACTGGATTTCAAAATATAAGTGCAAAAATGGGATTTCTTGACGGTCGCACCGCATGATATTTAGTTAAAATGACATTTTCGGACAATGTTTGTTTAAACATTATAATGGAGTTATAACTAAAAATGCCTTGAAAATTTGTACAGGATGAAGAAAAGACTTTGAAAATCGTACCAAACAGAAAAGAAAATATGTTTGCACAGATTTAATGTCATTTTAAGACATTTTTGAAACAGTAATTGAGTTCGGACAGTCTCATGACATTTTGGTGAGGTATATTACATATCTGTGGTTTCTTTTTATGAGGTTTTTTAAACTGTAACAAGTAGAGCCGGACAAAAGAAATTGAGCGTCACGTCATTGAGCCATACAGTAAATAAAAACTGTGTTCATCTTTGGCCGTCTCGTCATTCTTTTCTTATCAATAAGGCAGCAAAGGTTTTTCTGTCCCCTTATGACCTTATTTTCACTGACTATCGCCTTGGCACGATGCTCTTGAAGCACATGGCCCGTTCTCAGTTGCAGCCCTAAGGCACCCGATGACCTTCCTCTCTCGCCTGTCCTGCCAGCAGAACAAAACTCCCAACAACCAGGACATGGCATCAGAATCGAGATCCAAGAAATGCTTTGCTGAGTCTGAGAGTGGACAGATGGGATCCCCTGGGAGTTGGTAGTTTAACGTCTGCCCTCCACAAAGCCTTGTCAAAAAGTTTATGGTCAGCAGAGCGAGCACAGCAAGCGCCACAAAGCAGGGAAGGAACAATATCCACTCACCAGCACTGAATATATCTGATAGAAATCCTTTAAATACTTCAGCCTACAGGTGGAAAACAACACTCTGAGCTACCACTGAAACAGCACCTGTAGCGTCTTAGTTACAGTGAGACGTCTAAATATAAATTTTTCTGACAGCCGCGGATCACTGTGCTTGTTTTCAGCCAGACATGTGCAGCACAAATGTTGTTTATTCCAACGATCCGTGGCTTTAACGCCGGTGGCAGACTGTGTGATGGCTTCACTGCACTCTGTGTTTGGTGGTTGGATCCTTGGCTCTGCTTGCCTTCCAAGATATCAACAGCACATTTTTATTCCTTCATGGGGGGTGGAGGGGCTTTTGGGCCAGCTGGCAGGGTTACAAGCAAAGCAGGAAGGCTAAATCCATCCCCCCTCTGACAAGCACAACAAACTGAGTCTTCTCAAAACACACAAGCAGCAGTGCTCCTTGGGGGCAGAGCAGCCACTGAGCAAACAGTTTGATCAGCAAAGCACATTGCAACACATGCAGGACAAAAACTGCCCCGACATAATGAAAAAAAAATATTTTAACTGCTGGCTACAAAAGAACAAAAGTAAACACAGTAAAATAACAGCATACACAAAGGAAATAAGTGGGACATTTTGAAGAAGTTGACTTTGAGTTTTGAGTAATTTAAGCTTTTAATTTCGTGTGTTCAGTGTATATTTAAGGCCAACACACGTCAGCAGCATAAAAAAAAAACCCAATAAAAAAAACAACAAAAAAACATCCCTATTATTTTGTATTTAACAATCTAAACAGGCTCTGTCAGGTCCTTTTTTGAGCCTGTTATATTCAGGAAGGATGACATCTCTATCCACGGCTGGAGTCCAGTATTATGTCCTGTCTCTGTGCAGCTCAACGCATGTAATGAATGTGAAAGGTCCTGATGATGCACCAATCAGAATGTTGTGCTCACTTTTATGTTTCCAATCACCTTTAACCCGCTGATTCTGATTTTTTTTTTCTTTAGAACTATATCAGAAGATACAAAAATGCATTTAAAGTACTTTGTTTAATTTTTCCTGTCATAAGACTTCAGTAGAAAAGAAATTATTAGTTTACATTTTAAGCCACATTTATCATCTGATATTAGCACTTAATGCAGTTTGCATGCCTAGCATTACTAAAACAGCAGAAGCTGCTGTGGATGTCAGTCTGAATGGACCTGGAGATTTTAAGACCCACAGCTCACATAGTTCTTCAAAAGACCCTAAACAACCCATGGGAACATTAAAAATTAAGCATGAACTAAATGTTAATATAAATCAGATTCTACTTTTTAAAAAAAACAACAGAATTTTGACATTGCCGTTTTCATTTTCGATGACCATCCTCCTTGTACATACAGAGGCTCTGCTTTGGAAAGCAGACAGTTGCAAGTTATTCAGATATTTCAGTTCATGCCAGAAAAGGATGAATTCAGAAGTTAAAAGAGTCTGTCATGTTGTATTATTTTCAATCACATGCTCTTTACCTGGATTTCAGGTGATTACTAATCAGCACCTCACTTAGTAGAACGAGGTCTGCTTGTAGGGGATTTTTTTTTTTTAAATCTTGTGGTTTCTTAATTTTTTCAGAACCGTATTCTTGGAAAACCTCTGCTCAACCACTGCTGCTCCTGAGGCCTTTTGGAAAAAACTTTTTGCCAGCCTGGAAGAATCTAGACCCTAAACTTAACTCTGGCACTCCCAGAAGGTTGCACTCTTCAAAATCCAACATGCTTCATTAAAGACACAGATTGCTCAAAACATGACGAAATGCATATTTTCTAGACTCTATTTACCCTTCCTGTTATCTTCTGAAAGTTGTGCTCTTTCTCAAACTTTGAACCATAAGAATGACTCGGTATGTTGTAGAAACTGCACTTCTTTGCCAAACCTTCTCGCATCTCTAAACGCTTTATTGATATTGAAAATGGTTAACTTTGACTCTTGATTTTTTTCCTCCCCAGCCACTGCCACACCAGAAAGTGTTTTGCTGCCACAGAGTGGTTCAGCTTATGTACGATGCGCTCACTGATTACAACAAGAACAGACTGTTGAGTTTAAGACTGGGCAGTCGCTGGTCAGGGTGAGGAAGAGGAAAACTGACCAATACCAAACACCAGTCAAATGGGTTAAATGATCTACTAAATTAAAAAAAAGCCACAAAGTCCCACTGCAGACAATGATTTTTTTTATTTTTTTACATGGAGCAATAGAAAATAAATCCAAGAGACAGGTGACTAATTATAACAGAGAGGAAAAGCTAAGCAAAGGTCTGAGGGGGATAGGAGAGAAGGATGAGACTAATTGTCATCTTAACAGAAAACAAACCAGCGGAGACTTAGGTTAAACAACGTCAGCCAGAGGAAAGCTGGATGTTAAATTATTTAGCTTAGACACAGGATGCAGTACTTTATTTCAGCTCCTAATGAAATGCAGGTGCTGTAGTGGGAAAGATGTAGCCCAAGGCAGAGCCAGGTGTTCTGCATTTGTTTTCCCCAGCTTTAGAAATGCAAATGATCGCATTATTATTGTTCATGTCCTTCTTTGTGTTTCCTCAAATTGTTCTTGCTTCCCCTTAAGCAGTGCCATTGGTCTGGCTGGCTGCCGTAAGTAGAGCCTGCTGAGATTACAGATTGTTCTTTTATTTTTAAACCCCGTACATGCTTTTCTTGGCTGAACACACACCAGATTGTCCTTTGCTAAGCTCCACTCTGCCCTCTCCCCTGTCCATCTAAAAAAAAAACTATCACTGGGGATTCAGCCTCATCTGACCACACACTTAAACAGAATAGATATATAAAGAGATAAGATATTCATTCAGGGCACAGCGCTCAGGTATCCATGAAAAACAGAAAAACCACTATTCTGAAAATTGCAGCAGATGCTCCAGACCCATGAGTCAAAACTGTAGCAGATGCAGTCACAACTAAAGTGGGTCCTTGTGGGAAAACGGCACTCTCTGCTGTGGAGCAGCATTTCACGTTGATGGGAATCTGAGCTAGTAGTGGCTCACTTTGTAAAGAAGCCAATGCATGTTTCATATTTGTCCCAAATATCCACTAGCTGTTGGTCAACCATGCAGGTGTTACTTTCTCAAAAATTATAGCTCCCATTTGCTTCTTGCACAACTTACATCGCTTGAGTACATCTGCCGCAATAAAGTCAGATTAAACAAGACGCTTAGAGAAATATGTCTCATATTCATGCCAGACTTATAATTATATTTTAAAGCTCATGCCAGTACAAGTGAAATACTACTAAGCAAACATAACTCACTCGGAAGGGATGCAAAATAAACCTCTCAATTTTCTAAAAGGACAGTACAAAAACTAATTGAAGAGCAGCAATGTATTACAAGTACATCCTCTTCTAGCTGTCATCATGGCGGTGGAGGGATGATGACCTGCGTTTGATTTGTAGTGACATGACGTTGGCACCTTGCAGTCTCTTACTGCAGCGGTTCCTAACCCTGATCATCTGGAGCCGCCGTCGGGCATGTTTTAGGTGTCTGCTGCAGGAGGTCATAAAATGATTTAAATCAGGTGTGCAGGAATAGAGACTCATCTAAAATATGCAGGCCAGGGGGCCTGATGACCAGGTTGGGGGACAAGTGGTCTCTACAGTGCAATAAAGTATTCTGCTTGGTTGACTAAGCAAGAATCACTCAATAACACTTATACAAGCTGAGTAATTAGACCTGTTATGCATAGTGCAAACGATACAGGAGATATCATAGACCAAAAAAAGCAACCAACAAATTTACTTCTTAATACAAAAGGCACTTCTGGACTTCCATACAAATCAGAGGTGGGCCACAAGATTTCTGGCCAGTGGAAACTGAGGGATTAGTCTTGTAATAGAAAAGGAAAATTAGTCAAGAACAAAAGGTAACAGAAAGCAAATTCATAAAAAGTAAAAGTTGATTACAAGATCATTACTAGGCACTATTTTTTCTTTCTTTTTTTTTAATTAGGACATCGTAAAACAGGACTTAATGTTTGTTGTTTTCTCTGTAGAGTCAGTGATTGTGCAACATGATTTGCTGAAACAAAGTGGAACACATTTTGACCAATTTCACCACAGCCTACTTGTAAATATCATTCGCCAAATGACTAACATATCACTTCTTTTCGTTTGTGAGGCTCTTGCTCCTCATCTTCTAATTTCAAGCTGAGACAGAAGCTGCCCTCGCCGTGGGACGGAGTTTCAATGGAGACATCAGTCCTACGCCCCAAACTCTGGTAGGTGACCAGTCGCCCAGGTGAACATCTCTTAATATTTCTGCTGATGCTCATTAACCCAAAATGACACACAATGCTGCACAAAATGCACATGCACACATTTCTTTGGCTATGGCTTTCTTCCTAGCATTTGCCCACCACGTCCATCTGACCCAGTAACCCAGTTTATAAAGACATTGTGAGGGTGGGAAAGGAAATGGACAGTGGCTCACTTCACAGGAACCACAAAGCCCCCAGGCGGATGTTGAGGCCTGTTGAGCCATGAAACATTGATCACATCAATGCGATGACATGACATGAAATATGTTGCTGGCATTCGGCTGGAAACTCGATAAAAATGTTTTTACATGAAACCAATACATGTCTTGGAAATCGGCTGCTTTTGAACCAAGCAGCATTTGAGAGCTTTTAAGGTTAAAGTTGCATTTACAGCTAAAAGGCCGTCTTAATTACATTAGGATGTCGTGTTACTTGTTGTTATGTTTGTCTTGTGAACCAGGATTCTACCAAGGTTTAGGAAATAATCAGAATTGGCTTAAAGTCATTGTTTCTCTGACAACAAGAAAAATACGCAGTAACATCAGACTTAACTTGGAGCTTTACGAGCACAGAGGGAACAGAAAATTCTAAGTAGTTATTTAAACCAAATGCAGAAGCCACCTGTGTGGGGAAACACAAAGACTCGTCCTCCGGTCAATCGGGAATAGTCTAAACGGTTACACCTTTGACAAAAGCACATAAACCTTTTCTTAAAGCAAACGGAGACAGCATCCCCCTCCAAAGACTGGATATCCAAGGGCATATCCTGTCTCTTTAACCCTTTCATGCACAGTGGTCACTACAGTGCACGGCTGTCTAAAAGCCATTTTCTTGTGGTTCTTGTGGATTTTTATGTTATAAATGCACACAGGGGCTGAAGTGGACACTAATGCATCATATAATACACCATCAACTACTGGCCATCAGCTGCAAATACAAGAAATTATTTTTGTTAAATCCAATATGGCCGACTGATCCGGTCCCTCCTCCTACTGTAGACGACTTTGGCAGGTAAAAAAAATATTGTGGCATCAGATAACCCCTATAGAACAATACTACTGATGTATTTTTCAAATAACAACTTTGTATTTGGAGAAAATTACAATTGATCACCTAAATAAAATAAAATAAAAAACTATATATTTTTTACAAAAAATTTTTTTCCTACCTTTCTTTTATGCCTTTAGAAAATAAAAAAAATGGAAAAAAATCCTGACACAAAGGATCATAATCCATGCATGAAAGTGTTAAGTCCTCCAAATAGAAAAGAAACCAAACAGGATGGTTTTAGCCCACCTGACACATCCAGATGTAGCCTAAACATGGTGGTTAGTTTATTTGATCAAACAAGACACCTTCAAACCACAACAAGGCATCAATAGATATTATTATATGTGTCTTTCCACTTTTACACCACAATTTCTCCTTGATTAGACAGAAGGGCATTTTGTTCTTTTCTTTGAACACCATAAAAGTTGTCTCATATCAGAAAACAATATTTTGATGTTCCTGCTTTTGAAAACTTGCCATAAGCCAGTTAAGTAGCTTGTGATAGATTGCATCCATGTTGTTTTTGTCCCAGATAGGACCGGTGAATTAGAATAGATTTACTTGGTTCTGCTTCTGGCTGAGACCTTCCACTCTTTTGTAGAGTCACAAAAACGTTGAAAATATAATGCAAATAATGGACAAGATGACCATTATTTGTCATCAGTAACTGTGACAAATAATGCAATTAAAATGTCTTGTTCAATAGATGCCAATTTATAACATCTGAAGTGACATGAAACAATTGGGGGACCGTATGAACGCCGATGCTGTTGTGTTCAGTCTGTGAACAACGGTAGCAAACACGCCAGAGGAAATTCAGGTTTTTCTCTTCGGCCAGCTGAGGCTGGCACCAAGTAAATACCGTAGCGTTTCTTGCAGCAGCTTCTAACGACGTCACTGCTTCCAACTGCAGGACCAGCAATTTCACGGGACCTGCTTTTTCCAGCCTAAATGTGTGGAGAGGCTTCTAGATAAGGTGCCTGGCACAGCGTCAGGAAGAGAAAAAGGTCGCGCAAAACCACAAGGAAGGTTGGCCCAGCTGAGAGAGGGTGAGGGGGGCAGGTAGTGAGAAACAGCAGGTTTCTCCATTCCTCAAGGCGAGTTCTTAATGACTTCCAGACATCTGCTTTTGGAGTCTCGCATGTCTAGACCGCAGCTACACTTTCTATGCAAGTCAACATGCCGATTTGGTCAAAAACATACACACACGCATGGTGCCGTTTGAAAGCATTTATACCTCTCAGAGCTTTCTGAATTTTCAAAATGTTTTACTGAGATTTCATGTTTCAGAACATTACAAAAAAAAGCTCATGATTGAAAAGAAAACTGATGAATGTTTTTTTGTTTTGTTTTGTCATCAGTTGTATTCACAGCCCCTTTTCCATAAATAACCCAGTGAACCCAATTACCTTCTGAACTTACTTAATTAGTAAATTCCAGGTGTTGTGTGAAGGTCACTCTGCTTGTTGGAGAACATCAGTGAACAAACAGCAGCACAAAGACCAACGAACACAGCAGGCAGGTCAGCGATAACGTGGTGGAGAAGTTAAAAGCAGGATCAACTTATAAAACAATATCAACAACTTTTGGCTTTGCACAGAGAAATGTAGGATGGAAAGTAGTCAGGAAGTCCAAGGTAACTCTGAAGGAGCTGCGGCTCAATAATCTGTTGGCAAGACAGCGATTAATAGCGCTAACTCATGGCAAGAAGCCATGCAGAGGTCATGGCAAACATGGATGGATGGGAGCGGCTTCAACCGGCCAGAGTCGTCTCCGTGTCGATTTGATTGACGGCAGGCTGCGTTCGCTGATATGCCTGTGATTTGCGTCACTGCATTAGCAATGGCCGGACCTTGCAAACTTTGAACAACAACATCCAAACCGCCGCGCTGGACCGGTGGACGTGTTGTCTGCTATCGGACAGCAGCTCAGAGTGGAGGAGCGTAATCATGAGCTACACCAGGAGCACATGTGTCAGCTGTTAGGGCAGAATGACCGTGATTTCACAGCCCTGCAAGCAGAGAAACACGGGCATGCAGTGTGGAAGCGAGAAACAATAGAGCTGTGATTAATGTTCTGTCAGAGCTACAGTTTTGTACCAACACCAGTTTGGCGTGAGGTTTTTTATTCTTTGTCTGGGTTTTTCTTTTCAGTAAAGTTAATCCGTGGAAATAATCATAAACCTTTTGGCTGTGTTGCCTGAATCTAAAGTTTGCCCATGTTTAAAAAAAATTAATATTAATAAAGTTTCAAAATATTGATAAGATTTTGTAGATATATCAAGCTAATCAGCTCATCTGAATTATTTTCTTCATGTCTGGGGTGGCAATGAATTTCTTCTGGGTTTATTTGAGTTCATCATGTCAAATAACGATCCTGCCAACGATCCTGCCTATGTGTACGCCCAGTGAGGAACACACTGCACTGGCTAGAACCGAACCGGACATTAACCGGCCACAGTGACACTTAGTGACTGTCAAAGTGGCTTAACTTCGCCCCAGACTGTTTCATATGTTGGGTCAATGGCTGCATCCGCTGTGGATCAGAAGTCGACTCTAAAATCACATTTAACACGGAAAGGCAAACCTGGTAAATGTCCTAATTTATTTGGCACAATAGATCCAAACAAGAACAGGAGCCATCAATCTTAGTGTTACCACACAAGTATTTTCATCTAAAGAAATCAGACACAATAACAGCTTTGACCAACTTATTTGATGTGTATTGATGATTTTGGTAATGGCACTCATCTAAATGATGTAATGTTTGTTTCTGGTTTTCTCAATAGTTGACTGTATGGTGTTTTCTATGACTTTGTATTTTTGTGTTTGAACTGCCATGTTTCTGAAATGTGATATACAAATAGATTAATTGTGCCCATGTGTAAACATTGCCTATGGAAGGCTCAGTCACTCAAAAAGATTGCATTCCTTGCAAAAAATAAAATAAAATTTAAGAACAAATTCAGCTGAAAAATGTGTTTTTGTTTTTGTTTTTTGTTTTGTTTTTGCTGCACTCTCTTCATGGTAAGAAAAATGTACTGCCTGACCGTGACTTTCCAGAGGCCGGCCACCCAAGCCGGGGTCTCTGTCTTGAAAATGGAATCGGATCCACCTTCACAATGCTGGCAATCACCGATAATTAGAATTTCTCCTTTATATTTTACCAAAAATGTAACTAAAAAACTAATTTAGCGTGTAAAACACTGTGTGATTATAAATTTCAGTGATTAATCTCTGTTGTTGAGGACTTACAAACATCAGGATCCTCATCTGATCCGTCTGGGCAGTCCTTCTCGCGATCACAGCGCCAACCCTTGGAGATGCACGTCACTCCATCCTTACACACAAACTGCTTCGGGCTGCAACTCCTGGGGGCTGAAAAGACAAACAGATGTGATGAAATTAATCACTTGTACAAAAATCATCTCACTGATCCTGAGATCTTGTTAGGAGTCAATAGTCATTTTCATTTGCCCTGATAAGGTTTAGGAAGGGTGCCTACTGTTGGACAGAATAGGAAAAGGATAAATGTGGAAACAATTTATTTATTTATTGTTTTTCTTTTTTTGTAAAATTGTTGCATATACATATTCAGATCCGGTTTCCCCGGGAGCTAGCTGCAAGCGCCATGGCCGGTTGTCCAGTTCAGGCTTCTGTGATGAGAAATCCTACCCACTCTGCCCACAGTCAGATGCCACACAAAACAAATCAATTCAAGGCTTTCTCAGAAAAGCACAAGAGCGTTTAAACAAAACACACTGACCAAGCCAAGCGCCGACTTCCACTGAGCGATAACTTTGTGTTACCCAACACCGTTAAGAAAAGAAAAGTTGGTTTGACTCACAGTAGTCTACAGTGTACGCTTATTTAAACCTGGCTATTGATAGCAAGTCCAACGTTTGCTCTGATGACCACAGGCACCGACTTTTCATAACCCTCCTTACAAGGTCTGAACCACATGAGGTTTTTGGATGTCCCAACAAACCACTGTTGTTTTTTGTTGGGGGGTTTTTCAGTGAAAAAGTATCGAGAGGGAAGGCTGGAGCTTCCCTGGGCCTTTCAGTGGAGAAAATCCCAGAAGTTGTGAGGGCAGAACAAAGGCTTAACCTTTTTTTCTCTCCACATCTAAATCGCTCATTCATGTGTTTGAGAGACATGAATGGGAGATTTAGCAGAAACATTGCTATTTGCTCAGTATGAATGGACAAATACATTTCAAAAGTTGAGTTAGATTTTAAGTTAAACTGCCTACTAAACAAGTGTACTTTATCTAACAATAAGACAGTAACACAACTCGGATAACGAGGAGAAGAAAGCCCAGTCCAACCACGTCTTCAGTGCTTTAAATATGGAACCTGCTAAAACCAGTCGCCCATGAACCTACGTTTTAGACAATGACATAGGTAATGAAGTCTAACTATTCATATTTCTCCATACTCTTTTTTTCTCATTTTCCATACTCCATCAGGTCCTGAAAAACCACTAAAATCCCAGATTCTTTTCAGCCATGGTGTATCTGTCAACAAAATCTTAGAATTGTGATTTCGGAAAAATTTCAGGTGTAAATTCAGAGATGCTGACTGGAAATGACGGCATTACCTGAGCACAGATGTGAACTGCTGGCCTAGACGGGACAGTTTGGGATAGAAGAGGTTTAGATGATGGGATGAAGTGGGATAAACAGGATGACAGCATTTACATGTGCAGCTACAGCCTCCAACTCCAGCACTAAGAGGGATCATTAAATGGGCTCAACCCAAATACCATAAATTCAATCTGGCATATTACTGCTCCGATCCTCCATCTATCCTCATCTCCCCACCACTTTGAACTGAGCGCTCGCACGAGAGACGAGAGGGGTGTCTTTTTTTCCTCTCTCTCTCGCAAGTCAGAAGGTTTTGAATTATTCATGATGTGCAACCAGGCCTGTGTTGAAGCCTTTGCTCATCATCTTTGCTCTTTGGTGCATGCTTGTTTGTTTGTTTACGAGGCATCATCACCAGCTGCAGCAGGCGGCGATATGCGAAGAGAGCCGTTTATTCAGACATGAGTCGACTTGACGTGCGGTTAACTTTGCGTTTACGGTAATGGCTGTGGGAGGAGCTGGCTCGGTTCACAGGCCGCTGCTGACAGAAACACGGCAGGGAGGAGAAGAAGAAGTAGGTCAAGAGGTTAGTTAGTTGGACGTGAAGTCTCACAGGGAAAGTCAAGGAAATGCAGAAAGAGGCCGAGGTCTGACTAGCTGTGCTTGGTGTTCAGGTTATCTAAATATGTCTTTGCTTCTAACTGGTAAAAATATACAAAATACCAAAACGGCCTGGCCTTCTTCAGTTTTTGCAAACTGATTAATCCCTCAACAGAAAATAAAAATGCCAAAAACTAATATTTCTAAAATTAAAGTCAAACTTTGCAATTAAAAGAAAGTTTATCTCAATAAAGAAGCTTTCTGCAACTTTCACAAAGTTACATTTATATATCTTTGGGACCAATATTTAATTTTAAATGAATAGAAGGATTTAAGCACCATAGTACTTGGGTCTTGAGCCACAGCCGCACCCACTTTTGGAGTGAAGTCAAACTTGTAGATTTAATGAGAGTCATTGCAAGCCAACAAGTGTGTTTTACGAGTTTTAGGTGTTTGGATGACATGGGAGTCGAGGGAAAACAACAATATGCAGCTGCTTCTGACGGCCAATTTTAAACATCATAGAGAGAAACAACTGACACAGGAAGACAAAAAGCAAGAGTGGCTGGCGCTGTTGTTCCCTTCGTCTAAACCGTTTTTATATAACTGTGCAAATAAGTAACTAGCAGCTACGTCAGCTGAGTTATTCAAGCATATAAAACTCAGTGAACATATTTGGTTGAGGCTTTATTACACTGATGAGTCAAGAGGTTGCACGGACACCCCCATCGAACCACAGTGTCTATTTTCTCCAGAAGGAGGCGCAGCAAGCAGTTTGCAGGAGAGGAAAGTGACACAAAGCTGAATCAGTTGTACTAAAAAAAAAAAAACCTAGCATGAGTGAGTTAGGCGCATTTATAGCTTTACAGCCGTGTCAATTTAAGCGGACATTTTGGTGTTTGATCCCAGTGTAGTTGACTTTGACACCTTCCTGCAGCACACAGGTAGCTGCCTCAAGGTCGACTACAAGATGTATGCTACATCTGTAGAAACCTACTACGAAGTAGCTCACCCCCATCAGTGTGTGAATGTAGTGTGAAGCACAATGGACTAGATCTATTCCGGCCATTTACCATTGTGTCACTAAATAAACCACTTTAGTGGAAACTGGCTTATTTTATTTATTTCAAGAGTGAAAAAAAAAATTATGAAAAAAGCAATCACTTAATGTAATGCACCGACTTTAGATAGCTAGAGGGAAATTTAATACTTAGTGTGGGGAAATTTGAAATCATTCAAGACTTTTTAAGGCCCAGCAGAAACCCTAAGTAAATTAAAACTGTCTTGTTTCTAGTGACACACAATCATTACATTTCTTTTTTCTTAGTGCTGCAATGTTGTAGTTTAGTTGCAATGAATTAGGTTGATAAATAATCCCCAAAATGCTTTAATCCAATGTTTAAAGAAAGAAAATCTATTTTCTGCAGCTGTTAGTTTAATCTGTGGTTTGACTAGTCAGATTTTATGAAGTACAGTAGATTAGGATTTTTCTGATAACCTCCTACTGATGGATTCAAACTGTAGACGATTAGTAGATTATAGAAATTAACGTCAGGTATGGATTTATGCATACACAAAGAAAATGGCAGACCGGGACGGACCTTACAGTACCTGAAAAAGTTGCATACAAACAGAGAAAAGCTGTATAAAGACTAAACTGTGAAGGACTACAATGATCATTTCTTTTGTACCAGAAAAAAATACATTTTTCTCTTTGTAGCACATGTTTTATATTGATTTCCAAAGAATCATGTTCCAGGTCAGTCTTCAGTGGATATAACCGTAAACTGAATTAATGATGTTACGCAAAAGTAACAGGGAGTTTAAATGCTTGACGTTTTAAGATGCCAGAGCACAGAAAGGGACTGACTGCTGATAACCAATCAACAGAACTCCTCTCTCATAGTTATATAAAAAAAAATCTAACTTTTCTCTTACAAAACACGATCAGGAAAGAAAGATTGTAACTAGGTGAGTAGGACATAAGTTAAAAACACTCAGTGGACAAAAGGAAAGAGATCACAGAAAATGGTTTATGAAGTGCAAGTCAAATAGTCTCACAGCCACAGTTGGCCTGACTTTCTGTGAATCCTCTGAGTGAGGCTAGAATATTGAGAAGGGATGGTGGAATGTCACACATGCTATCAATAAGCCGCCTGTGACTTTTCTTTTTTTTTTTTTTCTTTTTTTACCAAAGTGGAGTCTGTGTGAAATCTGGACCAGATTTCAAATCCAGTGTCTTTTTGCACCCGCCTGCTCAGGCTCCAGGATGAGCTCGGTCTGTTTGTGAGGAAGAGTCCTCTCCTAAGGCAAACACAGGCCTCACCCGCAGCCCATGCACCATTTCCTCCAACACCCACAGAGGAGCTATAAATAAGTTGTAGGTCTGCCTTCAGAGATCAACCGGGCCACAACAAAGCTTCCTGCAGACACCGAAACCAGTGTTTCATTACACACCAGTCAGCAGAGTGTGAGAGGATACCAAACATAAAGCACACCACTGAACTTCAGGTCAGAAGGTGCATCTGATCCCACGTTTTTGCACTGAGATCCATAGATCCGTCTGGGTTTGTGACAGGACAGGGATGAGCAGCGTACTGTAAAAACAGGAACTTCCCTTAAACTTTTGCAAATTTTGTCCCGTCATAACCACAAACTTCCATGAGTTTTGCTGGGATTTTGTGTGACAGATCAACACAACAGACCTGAGAGGATTAGGATGTATGGTTTTCTAAGTGCTTAATTAAAAATCTAAAAAGAGCCACGTCATTTGTTTTCATCCCTCATGAGTTGTTAAATTGTCTGTCTGCAGCAAATCATTTAGCGTGCAGCTCTACCAGCTTTGGACATTTGGAGATTTGCCCCTCGTTCTTTGCAAAAAGCAGCTCTGGAGAAAAAATGAAGGGCCCACTGCACTGAACCCCTTTGAAAACTTCCTGGTTTCTCCACCAAACACTGATTTCTGAACTCTTCCGGAGTTCAAACATTAGTTTTGTTGTTTCTAAATGAACAGAAACTTTTTTTTTGTTTTTTTTTTGCATTATTTGACGTCTGAAAGCATTGCATGTTTTTCATTATTTTTCAATTCTTCATTTTCTCCAAATAAATAATACATTTTTGCCTGGAAGTTCAGAAATGCTGTCAGTATTTCATAAAATAAGAGAACAATGTTCATTTTACTCAAACATATATCTATAATAAATATAACTGATCATTTTAAGTGCTCTCTTAATTTTTTCCAGAGCTGTATTTCAAGTTTTGCCACAGGTTCCAAATCAAAGTAAGGTCTGGGCTTTGACTGGACCATTGTGACATTTTGTTGTAGCTCTGGTTGTATGCTTAGGTTCTCTTAGAACCTCTGCCTCATAATCTAATGTCTTTTGCAGCTTCTAACAAATCTGCCAGGATTCCCACGCAACCATCTTACCATCAACTGACCAGCTTTCCCCTCTCTCTGCTCAAAAGAGTATCCCCACAGCATTATGCTGCCACTGATTAATAACATCATTCTGCCTTAAAGATCTTAAAACTATTTTTGTGTTCCTCTCTGTGATGCTGCTTTCTCACTAATATTCTCTTAACAACCTCCAAGGCCTTCACATATGGATTTATGCGAGACTATAACACACATACTAGAGTAATAAGTGGTACCACACTAAAGGAGGCCAAACACAAAAGCATGCCACACTTTTCAGAGTGTGATTTGGGGGAGAAAAAATATATATATATTTGTGCTATACATTAAATCTCATTCAAATATGTTTGAGTTTGTGGCTGCAGCATTTGAAAATGTCCAGGGGATGTGAATACTTCGATAAATCGCAGTATGTCTTATGGAGAAGAAGAAAACAGCTCTAGCTTTGCTCAAATAGCCAAGTACTTGCACAATCCTTAAAAAAAACACATTCTTTGCATCCAAACTGACTGAGCATGCTCAGACTACATCTGCTCTGATTTAAAATGGTTGATTGTTTTTTTTTTTACTAGCTGAATATAGCGAGTATTACAAAGCTGAAAACTGGCATAAAGCACAAGGTCTCGGCTGAAGTAAATGCATTGTGAAGTTTTTTTTTTTTTTTTAGGGCTACAAAGAATGTCGAAGAGCGTAATGGAAAAAAAAACAGTTTAGTCTACAGAAGATAGCGTGTACTCCTTCAAATAAAACATTTCAGCTGTTTCTCAGCGGAGAGGGAGCGGGGCAGGGCTGTAATCCCAAAATATTCTTATTCTAGTAGGCAGCATAATGTGTGTCACAGTAAAAATATACAAAGGAGGACTGTTTACATGACAGCAAAAATATGAGGTTGAAAATATGAAGCTTAAAGAAAAAAAAAAACTTGTAAATGTTGCAAAAGATCCAAATGGAGTCATGCGAGATAAACCGAGGTGGAAACCAAACAGAGCGGTCCGCTGGTTTACTGGTTGACCTATGGGCTGAGCTGAAGGGATCCTGCAAAAACTCCAAAAATGTGGGAAGAAGGAATTGGTATGTTTTGCTGTGGCCTGCCACCTCTTCATCCGCCTCCGGAGACGAGGCGCTTCAGGGTTGAGAAAGAAAGAAGGAAAAAGAAGGAGGAGGAAAAGAGGGAGGGGAAAAAACAGTTTTCCAACTTCTCGCAACCGTTCAAGTTACCAAGGAGAGAAAAAGATGACCCAGCTGTGCCTCCTGAAGCAAACTTTCCAGTAGAGTCTGTGAAAATCTGTCTTTAATGAGCAGATAGGGATAGAAGAAGAAAAATTCAGGCTGCCAATTAAATGCGGATTAACATCTCGAGTGAGACGTGGTAACATTTGCTGGTTAAACAGACGTCGGCTACGTTATCATTAAAATAACGACACGACGTTAAACTTTAGCCTCGCCTTTTCGTTGAGGCCGAAGTTCTCGCATGTTCGGTTCGAGCTGAAGGCTGTTTCAAAGTGTGTTTTCCATGAATCAATTTAAGACCCATTAAAGCGTCATTTCAGAGTGGTAATCGAGCATGTCAGCAATCTCGACTTGGCTGAGAGTCAGAGCACAGAGGGGAGGAGCCGTGACCTCTTTCACTTCCGCGTTAAATCTATAAGTCGGTGATGGAAGGGCGGGGGCGTAAGCAGGAACCCGCAAGGTGTGATGCACGATTATAAACTTAGTAAATTTGAAAAAAATAAATAAATAAAATCCCCCTGCTGTACCACCATCAGAGTACATGCTGAAAGCTGCAGCAGCAGCAATGACAATTAAGCCTTCTTAGTTCGCTACCAAGGGAAACATATTAAAGGAGATTATTTGACATTCTTTAGTGCTTTTCTTTTTTAGAAGACTGGGACAAATTTACAAGTCTCAATGCGACTTTGACCCCCATATAAGGAGGTTGTGCTTTCTGGAAATTTCTCTTGTTCCATGTTTAGAGAGAAGTGTATGTGCATGTAATACAGGAAGTCTACTCCTGTGAATATGACAGATTCTCAACATGACCCTGAAAACTGAAGTTTACTTTCATAATGAACTTTAGGGAAGGCTTCACCGTTTCAGATGTGAGTGAAAATTTGATCTTGCTAGCACACGTTGCGTCTCTTGAGTAGATGATTGAATTTTCCCAAAGGGCAGCATAATTAACCATGGCTGTTGTTAAGGGTCGGCTCAAAGGCTGTACTATAAACTTGATATTTAGTGGCTGCTGGCAGCCACTAAATATCAAGTCATTTCTGCTGCCAAACAGTAAATCGCAACATGCAGCATTGAGTGGAGATATTATACCATCTTCTCAGAAGTTATTGTTTTAGAACAATTGCCAAACAATGAAAAATAACCTTACATTACTCGACTGTATGCTTTGTCTGAAGATGTTAACTCAAGCTGTAATCACTGGGAACGGCAGTCTGCTCATTACGTGCAAAACCACTTTTCACTTGAGTTACAATTATACGCCTACTGAAAAGCATAAGAACGGATAACAATAGAAGAAGAATGGACAGAATGTGTTTTGCTTTATTAAACTGGTTAGTTTTTTGTTGTTTTTTTTTCCAGAAAAGTAATTTCACCCCTTTGACATTTCATACCACATCAGCTTTTTCTTTCCTTTTTTTTTAGCTTCAAAATCGAGCTGTCTGCTTCAGGACGTCTCATGCCGACCGCGGGTCAGTTCTTACCCGCCAGGAGGATGTTTCACTTTGACAACCGAACATTTAAAGTAATTATTTTTACATTTTCCTCACAGTGTACTGCGAGGAAATGAGATTATATTGCTCTAATAAATAACATCCAGCAGGAGGAAGTTAATCAGAGGTGTTTGTCAGTAGCTCTTTATAAATGATTCCAAAAATTATCAGACTTCCCCTTTGAGATACTCGTCAGGCTCTCGGCGAGATGCATGCAAATAAAACTCTCCTACATTTTAAATAAACAAGCCTACTCGGTTTTGTTGTTGTGATGTGTATGTAGGCTATTAAAGGTGGAGCAAATAGCCGCCTATTCTGTTCCCAGAAGCACAAAATACACACATAATAGGGGAAACCACACTGCCTACACACAGATATTTGCGTGTAGGAAAGCCTCCACATGAAGCAGGGACATAACGGTGCAGATTTCAGCATTGACTTTAATGTTTTGAATGTAGTATCCCCTTACCGTCTGTAATAAGCATTTAGCTTTGGCCACGTCTCAACAGAAGTGAGCATATTTCAACCACGGAATACGTTTGGCATTAGAGTAAGGCTCAGGTTTGGCTCAAGGCGAAGTTAAAGATTAGAGATCTAGAGTCCAGCTGAAAGAAAACAACATTTTATGACTGCTGAGGGGGGAGATGGTAAAGTTTTCTGTTCAGGTTGTGAAACGTTACTTCTCAATTTTGTACTTGACTGCATGTTTTGGCTCAGCCAATTATCTAATTTAATTAGGTAACAAACACACAATAAACTTACAGTGCATTGCTGTTATGTTATTAGAGTGTTTGATTTCATTAGCATTTAGACAAATTGTCATTTTCATTAAGATAGATTGAACCGTGTCTCCTTGTTTGCGCAGCATCAGACATCAGAGAGCAGCCGTTTTAGCGGAGGACTTAGTGGAAATGTGTTCTGGCTTATCGGTGGTTTCCTCACGGCACACATATGCGGAACGGGGGGGGCGTACTTATTATGAAATGCAAATGAGCTCTGATACGTGAATAAACCTTGTCAAACACAGAAATCAGGAGAAAGATGAACATTCATCTTAAATGTGACCCTTTTTGTTGTTGTTGTTGTTGTTCCACCCCCAATAAAGTTTCAGTTTCTGCATGGGTGATATTTGAAAATGTTACTAACTCAAGCTATACTCCTCCTTCAATAACTGTTGCACAAAAAGAAGAAATAAAAAATGTATTTCTGATTATTTGTCTTACACATTTTAGACAAGGACTAGTTGTATCAAGGCATGCAAGGTTTTTAATGTTAGTAAAATGCCACAGAACACACTGAAGACTCAAAGAGCAAACACATCACAGCCTTCCCCCTACATGGTGCTGTGCACTGGCAGTCAGCTGGCTGAAACAAGCCTACTAAGCAATGCGAGAAAAAGAAAATTTGAGCATCTAAGATTAGCTTAACACTCTCAGTATATTGTATTAATAGAACTGCAGTATAATTACTTGAAAACTGCAACCAAATTGTGTGGTTTATTTTTTCTACATATGTATGTATGTATCTATCAAAATAACAAAAAAAAAAAAATAGGTGAGGTAATATGTAATAATCAATTTGCGGATACTAAGATGCTGACTCGCCTCATCCTCCCTGACCATCACACAACTTCGTCTTATTTTTTCAAAAACTAGATATTTCAGATGGCTAAATGAGCTACATGCGTGGCAGCTGGAACATTTTAAGAAATTCAACCCTAGAAGCTGCTTTAATGAGCAGACGTTGATGAGTCTTTGATCATGGGAACTCGGCTGGCATGAATAGTGGCGTTTGGTCCTGCTTCATGAGGCAATCTTGAGGACGAAAATGTCTTGTGACACATGCTGTTCTGCTGCAATGGTTCACTAACCAATGCAGATCTTTGAAATCAGGTGCATAATGTCCGGCAGCTATGCAGGCCAACGGTTTCTGCAGACATTTGTAAAAGGCAGGCTGCGCAATAAATCCAATAGTGATTTCCCTTCTATTAAATACTGTCCTGTGAGCTGTTAATGGAATCATACCAAAGAGAAAATGATTGGATATCAAAACTCAGCCATTAACTTTCATTAACTACAGACCTTCATGCTTCATGCGTCATGCAGATTAGCTGAAGAAGAGTCCATGCAGAGCTTCATGGAACAGGTTTCCATGACCAAGCAGATGCAGCCAAGCCTTATATCACCAAGTGCAATGCAAAGCACTGGGCTCAGTTGAGACAACTTTTCTGGAGGGATAAAAACATGGCTCTGTCTGCTAATCCAAAGCATGAGCCAGAACTTGGTGGTTGCCAGGGGAACGTCACTTTTTCTGAACTGTTTAAAGTCTACATTTTGGTGCGGATAGTATTATAGTGTGCAGATGTTTTTCAGGAGGTTGGCTCAGCCCCTTAGCTCAAGTGAAAGAAGCTCTTAATACCTTAGCATATGAAAACATTTTGGGGACGAGTCCTTCGTGTCCCAGTATGACTGTACATCAGTGCATGCTGCAGGGTCCATTAAGACCCGGATCAGCGAGTTTGGTGCGGAAGAACTTGACTGGCCTGCTTAGAGTTCTGACTTCTTCCTGAGGCCAGGCTTTCTGATCCAACATCAGCGTCCCACTTCTCAAGTCCACTGCAAGAAAATTTGCAGAATAATCTCAAACTTCCCAAACCTTTCCCAGAAGTTGAAACTGTTATGGATGCAAAAGGTGGGGAAATATTATATTAAACCCTACGGATAAAAAAAATAGGTTGTCGCTCAAGTTTATATGTTTTCATTTTGATAGATTTCTGTTCAGGTTGTGAAACGTTACTTCACAACCTGAAGTGTGAAGTAATGTTTCACAAACTGAACATTACTTCACACATTTGCTGCAGAATTTCGTAAGCTAAATCTTTTAGCAATAACATTTATGATTTCACCTGCACTTAGTTTTAGCTTCTATCAGAAACACATTTACAGGATTTAAATATCTCACTGGTTCACTATAGATGTGGATTTTCATTCAGAGGCAAGTTGATTGACATGCAGCGCTACGTCTTTTGATTGCTTCAGCTTCCAGCATCATTAGATGTTTAGTTACACAGCAAGACTTATCTTGCAGATACATTACAAAACTTTCATTTTAACTGCATGTAGCAGATTTTGTAGGTCTGGGAATAATCCAGAAATTATCACCTGACTCTGCTGATCCCCTCACGTAACAGGAGCTTTAGCTACTCAGTTCATTGTTTTGGTTTTCTTTACAGCAGCAGAAAGTGGGTCACTCTCACTGTGCTTGCTGTGCCATTTTTCTAAACCTACAAGAATCTGCAGTCCACAACTCCCACTTTAAAGAAAAATGGTCAACTTTTTCCTGAGCACAAAAGTGAGTCGTAGCTTTAATCAAACTTTTTGTTGTTTATCATTTGGAAAAGCGTTGAACAGAAAAAAAGGGAACATAGACTACACCTGCTTGCTACTTGTCTGATTCCAAGCAGAAAAACAGAAACATTTGTCCACATCCCCAATTATTTGTGTGACAAGTGATCCAGTAAAAACCCTTAAACAGCTACGTTTGTCCTCCTAAGCTAACTATGCATAACTTAATAACTATATTCTTCCACAGCTAACTCTGAACAATCAGGCCTGGGCCAGTTTTGCAGGTGTCAAGGTCTACCAAGCCTTTAAAGAGGTCGTATCAAGTTGTTCCCATTATTATGGGTCCTACTGGGATACCAGAGAAAGTCAGAGAAAGTGCCAAGAGTTTTAATTCAGCTGTATGGAGAATGGTGTAACATAGGCTGCCTACGCCCCTGTGTAGGTGCTTCCTGCTAGTTCACTGAGTGGCAGAATGGTACAAAAAAAAAGTGTGTGTTTGGATACATTTCTAGTCACAAATAGACAGAGTCATGCATGGAAAACTGAATCATCTAAAGAAGCTGACTGCAGGCTAGCACGACCGACTACTCAGCTAGTAGCTTGGTAATAAAAAAATTATTAAAAAAAAGAACTGATCTATCACTTGGACAAAAACTCAAGCTATGATGTGTCAAACTAAAAACAGATCTCAGCATCTAAATCCCACTGGACGTAGGGAGTTGGTTGGGTGAACAAATTCCTGCCTAAGATCAGTAGCTGTTAGCGATCAGTAGCACTGCTGGCGGATGTTTAGTGTACTACGGAGCAGAAAGCTGATGTCATTGTTTCTCTCTACATCCAGTGGGTGGCGCAGGTTGCTGCAATCGATAGTAGCCACACAGGCACACCCACTAGAAGGAAACAAATGTACCCAGTACAAGACTTTCATTCCATTGGCTGAGAGGTTGCCAGGCGACTGTGCTAAAAGGTGTTACCAAAAGCAAGCAGAGAGTCCGAGCAGAGACTAAGTGTGAGCGCGAGGAGACGTTTTGAGTACAAGCGTTACAAGTTTTGAGAAGAAAGACACAAAGTCCTACTTTCAAAATAAAAACGTAAGCAAAAGTATTAAAAGTCTTGAGAACAAAAGACAAAAGACATGATTTCATGTCTGTTTTCAGACTGAAAATGTGTGCTCTTGGATTATGGCAGAAAAAAATCCCCCATATGTATATATCAAAAACAACAGAAATCTGACCTCACATATCTGACACGTTGAAATTGGCCTCTGTGTTTTTAAGAACATTTTACTCTTTCCAACACTCCACCTTCAGCACATCATCACAGCAATGCTTCTCCACTGATGCCCTTTACAATCATTCTTCTTGCATTGTAGTTTGCATGATAAGCTCAACAAATAAGTGGTTCCACCAGGTGTTTGCTAATTGCTGCTACCGCTAGTCTAGAGGAACTGTGTGGGCAAAGCATGAAGAAAATCCAAGGAGGAGTTTTTGGTAAATAGCGAGAAAGTTTTTTTAGTTATTCCTGAATGGCTTCCACAGGAGATTCCAGGATTTCTCAGACATGTGTAAGTGATGAGGGAATAATATAATAACATGATATAAATCTCAAAAAAGTCAATTTTGTATAATACCCTACCTTACTATAAAATTACTTAAGGTTTTGTCCAAATCCAGAGAGCGTGTCAAAACCATGATATCTTTCTTAAATGCCATGCTAGGAGAATCTTATGCCGTCCTCATAATCACTCGAGCATCATGTTGAGAAATTATTGAGGAGTTAAATAAATTATAAATGTGATTCATTAATATAAAATTATAATATCAGCTAGGTCTGGACCTGGGATAATCAACATAAAAGGCGATGGAAATACAATTAGACCAATGCCAATTTCTTCATTAAATCCAGACTTACCTATGTCAAATGTCTGTTTTCATGAAGCAAGACAAAGTTGAAGCCTTGAGTGATAAAACAAGACCTTGAGTTTCAATGTCTACATGGATTGAGGCTTTAAAAACAAAAACAAAGAGGAAACACTGAATCAATGCACATTCTGGAGCATATTGTGGGGTCCTGTGTTGTTGAAAAGCATTGTCGTGTTCAATCTAGTTGGGTGGTCTGAGACAAATCTATATTTGTTTTGCTCCACTACTCTTCTTGGTGCTTTAGCACTCTTCTCAGAAGAAATAGTGATTCAGTCCCAGTCTTTGCCTTGGCTCCTATCAGACCTAATTATGACTGTTTGGTGCTTACAAACACAGCAGCTAACGCTCAGTCTGACATTTAGCCAGGACCCCAAACTCTGTCAGGTAAACAGCTAAACAAACTCATTTCTCTGTTCCATTTTCTCCGTCTAATTATGAAACTTTTGTTAGTCTCTGTTTAGAAAGCTATATCTGTAATCTCCAAAATGCAGAATTAGGCCTTGCTCTGGATTCGACGTGATTCCAGGGTGTTACATGATTATTATTAAACCTTTTTGGTCGTCATGCAGGAAGGATTTCTGTCAGTTTATCCCAGGAATGCAAATAACAAAGGAATGAAGCAGATTTCCCAGGCAATGCTTTTGGCCTGCACGAGAACTGAAAGGCTTCTTGCAGAGATAGCTTTATGTATTTCGCAAACTGCATTCGCTGCTAAGCCTTATCGCCTTGCATGGCAGCTGTCAACAATAAACATCTAAAAGTTGTTGGTGTTTTCCGGTGCACCAACCAATTATTAGGAATTAAACACAGCAGCTTTCACAGGTGCATCACTATTAGAGTATAATCAAAAAGCTTATGTATTTGAGTAATTTGCTTAAAAAAAAAAAAAAAAGGGGGGCGAATAGAATATTGTTGCACTCAGAGAAAAGTTTCATATCTCCAAAAATTTTACTCTTTGGGACATTTGAAAAAATAACATAATTTTTCTTCAAAATTTGAATTCATATTGTTTGGTTAAAATTGCAAACTTACTCAATCAAGTATTAAGTGCAAATACTGTGACGTAGTTGCGGGCAATATGAGCCTCAAGACTTTATCAGGATAATTTTTGTGGTATGTATTGCGATAAATGATAGCTAAAAATTCATAGCAATTAACAGCAGATGCAGCTAACCAGCTCAGACCAGCTGCATCCAATCAAAACCATATAAACCAATTTAAACAACGCTCTTATCGAACGAGTGCTGAAGGAAAAATATATGTAAAATGGCAAAAGCAACAGTGCAGTTACAATGTCAGTTTGGGAGGGTTTGTGAACTTCCATAAACTAACAATAAATACAAATTCTTCTTTAGCTCTTTATGTTTTTTCCCCTCATAATAATTAAAAAAATACAATGACTGCCCATCCCTACCATAAATCGCATGGTTATACTGTTTTTATTGGTCTTATGTTTTAATTTTGACCTGGGTGTTCAGTTTTTAATAGCTGTAAGCCTTAATCATTTCTATTTAGAGAATTAAGTGCTTGAACTTCATCCCAATGAGGATTGAATCCATACAAGTTGTAGGTAAAAGGTCATATTTATACTGTTGTATCTCTTTACAACAGTTGAATGATCCTGAAAGGGATTAATAAAGAAATATCTAATCTCATCTTAAACCTGCTTTTCAATAACATTCTTCCTAGGTTCATTAATTCAACTCCTCTTCACCTGTTGCTCTTCTAAATGCTGTCTGTGTAGCAAAGCAAACGTCAGACAGATTAGCCTCCCCCCCTGCTCTCCTCCTGACTTCTAGATGCCAGTAAACATTAAAGTTACAAATATTTGCCCTCTTGGATGTCACTGTGTCAATATCACACCACAGACGGGCCAAATGTTTTCAACAAATGCTGCAGCGGAGAAGTCTGCAGGGGGTAGAAGAGAGCCGCTGCAGCACGAGAAGGAAGGACCCGGTGCCACTTGAAATAAAGAGGGTTTATTGCTTAAATGACCCCAATTTAGATAGATATCTCAAACAAACCTCTGCATTTTGGTCTCAAAGGAAGGAATTTACCACAATAGCTTTGAGAAGGGCAGAACTGTAACATTTGTAAGGGGCCACTGGTCTCTTTTTTTGTCATGACAGCACTCCCATAGAGCGAAGTGATGTGAATTATCTCATTAGGGATATTTTTTTTTTCTTTTTTTGCACTGGATGCCCAATTAGCAGTGAGCTCCCTGAACAAGTTCAGACTGTTCACAGAGGTCTCTTCTGGGGAACAAAGAGCGTTTTAGACCCAATTAAACTTTAGGGGTAGGTAGAACCCCCTTCTCATTTATAATGCCTGCAGCACAGGAACATAGAAACTAAAGGGAAAACCTTCAGAGCCAGTTTGAAGTAAAGCCTGAAGTCTAAAGGAAACTGTGCAAAAAGAAGCCAACTAGAAAGTCCTAGAAACAAGTGTCTTTCATTCAGGCTAACAGTGACGTACTGTCATTGTGACTGATAGGAAGTAAGGCAGCTTTTCTAATTGGGCTTTTCCTGGCCGATCCCACCGCAACAGCTTCTTTGATAACAGCAGCAGTTTTGAATCCAGTAGAAAATACGAATTACTCTAATTACAAACTTAGATTTATAAAAGTAACATTTTAATTTTGCCAATTTATTTTCCTTTGACTGGAGGTAATGCTGATGTTTCAGAGCGGCCCAGTCAAAGGCCTAACTTAAATCTGATAAAGCATCGGTGGCAGGAGCTACAGATTAGGGTAATGACAATGAGAGCTTCAAAACACTGGGAGCTCAGATTTTCTAGCAAAAACTGACACGTTTGTCCCGTCCTGTCTATGAATAATTTTGAGCTCAAATTAATGTGTTGATCCTGATAGGTCAGGAAATGTCTCTTTAATAACAGCTCTTCCTCTAAATATCCTGTCAGAGCAAGAATTTAAAGAAACACGACTGGAGAAGAGCCCCGGGTTCATTTTGCAACCACATTGAGAAGAACGGTAAGGAAGGCACGCTCTCAGGTTTGCAGCAGATTTCGACGGTGTGAGGTTATGCTACGACAATAAAGGATGATTTCATTTTAAGGTTGTTCACAAAAAGTGTGCCAAGAATTACACCGCAAAAGCGTCATCAATGTTCACAATAAATTATCTCACTACGCCCCTCTACATCCCAATGGGGCTTTAATCACTTCAGCTGCACAGCTCAAGGCTGCTTCATCAACTAAACCCAAAGCAAACCAACTCGGAGGGAGGAACGCTTCACTGAGACCGGAATTGTGAATCAAGGCAGGAGACTTTTTTTTTTTTTTGTAAGACAGGGCTCCTATACGCTGCATGTGGCTGCAGGCTCCAGGTAGATCATCAAGGTGGTATTTTGACCCCTAAGAGCCTCGAAGGACAGGACTGCTACCTGAACCAAAAGGCCAAAGAGCGTTTTCAGCTCAGTGGTTCTCACAAACAAGCAACTTGGGGTTTAAACTGGGTGAATCTTTAGATTGAGCACATCAACAGGAACAGCAGAAAGATATTCTTCAAAAGAGACTTCATGTTTTACCTGAAAGTGTGCATCTATCCCAACCAAGTAAGTTGTCAATTTTAAAAATCCAAAAGGATGACCACAGGCTTAGAAAAGAAGTTTTGGAGAATAAGGAAAGACCTAGAAAAATATGCATGGTTGTGTTTGTACAGGTGATATCTCCTCATGAGGTTGGCCATAAAACTACAGAAGACATGAAAAAGTGTTTATCCCACTACCAGTTCTCATTTTTTCCTTTGTAGGTTTTTTTTTCTTTTTTACTTGCCAGGTCATCGAAGAAATCTTAATATCAAGCAAGGTCATGATGCCAACAGTCAACAATAGTGTTGATGGTCTGTGGCTGTTTTACTGATTCCAGACCTAAAAGACTTAATGGAACCACAAGTTCTGCTCTACCAGAAAATCCTGAACAACAACATCTGACCACCACTTAATAACCTTAAGCTCAACCTCTCTAACATTATACAGCCAACAAGTAAGCCTACACCTAAATTGCTGGAATGAATGAAAGTTTTGGAGTGGTCTAGTCAAAGTCTAGACTTAGATCCAGATTGGAGTGCTGCAGCATGGCCTTTAACAGACCAATCCATGCCATGACTGTGAAATTCCTCCACAGTCATGGAGAAAAAACCCCATTTCCAGTTGATGACAGATGTTGCCACGAAGGGTGGAATAAAAAGATATTAGATTTAGGGGGCAGTAACTTTTCCTCATAAAAACAGGTTGGCTCTGATACCTATTTCCCTTCGATAAATTAAATTATCATCAAGCAAAAATAAGACATTTTGCAAGGCGGAAAATGCTTTCTTCATATTTCTGCATTTGCCTAAAACAGGAGGCTGCACTGAAGACTTGAACCCTGTGATTTAAATCCTAAACACATTTTTAACACCCCAACAATGAAGCCAGACTGGTAGAGCAGAAGTTTGCATCTAAAATGTCATTAAAAATTACACATGCCAATAAGTCTGGGTCTGGCCTTTACAGTAAGAACCCAGATATTGACACAATATTGAGTCACACTGGCACCTATTGATATGAATGCCTGTTGCTCGCTGTGCTCCAATGATTATGAAAGAGGAACTGACTGGAATGCTAACTTAGAATGACAATAGATGGGGCAGAAGCTGTGATGGGTCATGATTGTGTCTGAAGACAGCCCAGTGATGTTTTAGTGATGAGGCTGGTGGTGCATCAGCACAGACATGGAGCCCCCCACAAACTTAACATGCATTTCAGACCTCACTGCAGTTCAAATTCTACTTGTAAACATCCTTCACGCCAGGTCTGGCGGCCTGCGGTTTCGTTTTCATCTCTGAATATCAGAGTAAACGTCTGATTATGCCTCTCGTTTTAGCCAACGAAGCAAAGGACTGAGGTGGAAGCGTGAAGTCGCTGCGATATTCCCAAACAAAAGGCGGCTTTAATTGTCTCCTCCACCGACTTCCCTTCCTTCCAGGGTGCTGTCTACTCTCACTGCATGCAGACAACATAAAGGACCAGCAGCGTGCGCACACTCCGTCATTCTCTCCCAGCATCTCAATCGGGACCCCCGGGTTGTGTCTGGATCAGTTCCGCTTACCGTCGACAGCCCTGGACGGAGCGACCACCTCCAAACTGTGCAGGAATCCCAGGAAAAGCAGCCCTGCCGCCAGCACGTTGGCCGCGATGCGCAACATTGTATCCTATCTGCGATGGAGCCTGCACATCAATCGCCCCTCGGTTCCTGTCAGGCTGTGGAGGCTGCACACTAAAGGCGACGACGTGTAGAACCGAGCCCGGGGGGCAGAAGATGCTCCTCAGCCGGAGGTGTGCGCAGTCTCTGCTGCTGTCTGCCCACTCAGAGGCTGATCTTTGTTTTTTTTTTTGTTTGTTTGTTTTTTGGAGAATCTCAATGCGAGGAGCTGAGGCTTCTCCCAGCCCGCTTCTGAGGGGTGAAGATTAGGGGGTCCGTGGGTTCATGGAGAGTCCCTGCCACAAAGGCTAGCAAGCTGAGCTGAGCATCAGGCTAATAACCCCCGGTCTGCAGTCTCGATGATGATGATGATGATGAAGAAGAAGAAGAAGCAGAAGAAGAAGAAGAAGAAAAGAAAGCAGCAGCAGGGCTGGCGCCTGTGATCAGGCAGTTTGTCCGTCTTTTGTTCTCCCTGCGCCGGTGAAGGAGCCACAGGGGGCGGGGGCGCATAAAGACGCGGATCAAATGCTCCTCTCCTCCCCACCACCTCTGCTGCCGCTGGCCGCAGATTGAGCCTCTAACCCGGAGCTCAGTCAGTCTGAGTCTGACGTCGGAACATCAGCTGGCCCTCCTTCTCCTCCTCCTCCTCTTCCTCCTCCTTCTTCCATGTCCCTCATTCACCTCCTCTAAAATCACACTGGCATATAAATTTACTGGCTTCAGACTGATGAATTTCAAACCCCATCTGACCCACATACTTCTTTTTTTTCTTTTTTTTTTTTTTAAAGACAAACAAACATATTTTTAATGTTTTTTACAACTTAAAAAAAACAAACTTCAGCCCCTTTTATTGTTAAATCACAAAATAAAATCCAGTGTAAACGTTTGGTTTCAGAGGTCACTTAATGAAGCAAACAGAGCGCAAACTGAGCACACAGCTGTTCCTCAGAGTGTTGGAGAACATTAGTGAGCAAACAGCATCATGAAGAACAAGAAACACAACAGACATGTTGGGGATGAAGTTATGGAAATCAAGCAGGTTTGAAAACCCACAACATTGTTCGATTCATCATTCCAAAATAAAGAGAAACCGACTGAGACATAGCTGTCTATCCAAGCTGATATTTTGGGCAAAGAGAGCTTTAGAGGAACTGCAGAAATCCACGGCTCAGGTGGGAGAATCTGGCCTTTTTGGAAAATATAAGTACTGCAAGGAAATCATAAGAAGTTCTATTTGCAGTTTGTCTATTTGCAGTTAGTCTGCAAATAGACAAACTGCAAATAGTTTGTCTATTTGGCCTGCAAGAGACAATGCAAATATGTGGAAAACGGGCGAGCTAATGCTGCATTTCACCCTGAACGCACCCTCCCTATGGTGAAACATGGTGGTGGAAGTGTCATGCTGTGGGGATGACAAGAGGAAAACCGATGTTAACAGTCCCTTTCCATTAAATCTGATCTTCAGCTTCTGAAAAGTGAGACAAAATATCAGTCAAAATTAGTGGAGGCATGCTACAAAAACAAGTTTTTTTGGAGGATGTGCCTCTATAAAGTGTTGAGTTGAATGCAACTGCACACCACACTATTTTATTTGTAAAGAATTTTGTCATTGGCCCTACTGATACCTCACAAGCACGTGGAAACAGCAATTTCTGCTATGTTGGGTTCATTTCAGGAAATCTAAATTGTAACTATAACTTAAAAATAAATGTTTAAAAAAAGAGAGACAGCATTCCCCTCATTATACATTCTCTCAGATCTCAGATCCCGAATTACAGAGTAGACTTCTGATCTGCAGCTCCCTTCGCCCTGAAGGTGTTTGCCTATAGGTGCTTCCCTTTCAAGTTGTGTTGCTGCTAACTAGCTGGCCTCAGGCCATCCCCTCTGCTGCTCCCCACACTTGGAGCTGGGCCAAGCCACTGTTGTGGTTGTCCTTGATGCCATTAGATTTAGCTGCTTCCCCGGTTCTTAGAAAGAGTATACCATCGAGGAACGCAGCCGGCAGGGATAGTCGCTGTGCAGCCAGTTTGATGTATAAGGTAAAGCACGGTGTACATCTGCTGCAGGTTCTGGCTGGAGAAGGTAGTGAATCATCAGGTGAAAGTCTTTGCATTTGGCTGACAAGGATTTAGTTTTCCTCATGTGTGAGTATGATATTTATTCAAGAATCACATAGAGTAGACATCAAATATTTATCTTAAATTGGTACCAGTATGCTGACACCTTTTTGCAATTCATGGCACTTTCTTGTGGAGTTTTCCTTTACAAATAAGAGAAAACCTTTACTGTTCATATACAGATTAAGCTATAAAATAGCTCTCCAAGGACGTCCTTTCTGGTTGGCTGGTTACCAGCATGTGAGCTTTTAAAGGAAACCTCTTAATTATGTTAGCTATTAATAAGAAACGTTGAAAGAAATGGTACAGAGAACAGTCATGCTTACACATCCAGGGTCTGCATGCGTGGTATAGAATTTGTTACTTTTCACATAGAAGGCAGTCTGCAGAAGAGGTTCAGTCTGTAGATGATTTTCAGTCTGCAGAAGAGGTTCAGTCTGTAGATGATGTTCAGTCTGCAGAAGAGGTTCAGTCTGTAGATGATGTTCAGTCTGCAGAAGAGGTTCAGTCTGTA
>NW_006800125.1:302018-310074 GCF_000485575.1 Poecilia formosa | reverse complement strand
TTTCATAGAAGGCAGTCTGCAGAAGAGGTTCAGTCTGTAGATGATTTTCAGTCTGCAGAAGAGGTTCAGTCTGTAGATGATTTTCAGTCTGCAGAAGAGGTTCAGTCTGTGGAAGATTTTCAGTCTGTAGAAGATGTTCAGTCTGTGAAAGATGTTCTGCATTGGAAGGGGAAATGTAAAGTTCCCCTTAAATGGAAAAAAATGAAAAGTTTGGGCATCAAGGGTTTCATCTTCTTCTAACCCTTTGATGCCCCAGAAAATGTCTCTCTTCTCTTGGCTCCATCTTAACACTGAGGCTGTTGTGAAATGTCAGGACCTCCTGCAGAACTTTGGCTGTATTTTTGGATCCACCAGGGTTTTTTTTTTCATCCATCTTGTCAAAGCACTCAGGTACTTCGGTTCACACGAAGACATACATCCTTTCCATCCGATTACAGGAGAAAGCAGAGTGAATTTGATTTTTAACTAGGTGGCAAAATAGAAAACAGGAAAAGCAATACACACTTATAATAAATGAATAAATGAGGAAATGTTTGAATTATCATACTGGCTAGTTTAAAAAGATGAGTATACTAAAAGCATTTAAATTGTTAAAGGTGCAAAATAAAATAAAAATGATTGTGTGATTTAACTTTACAAATGTGACAAAGTAAATAAATTGAGATTTAATAAATTCAAATAATAACTGAGGTTCAATTAAAAGCCAGGCTGAAAAGAAAAATCGATGTGAAAGCTTTTATCAGAGAAACAATATATATATATTTTTTGGTAATATATGATTTTATTTCAACAAAACAAAAGCATTTATTGTTGATCACATGCAGCAGTGGCACAGGACTTGCTAACGTTACAAACAGCTGGCATAGAAATACTAACCAAGGACAAGGACTGATATCATTTATGGGAACAATGGTGCTCCAGAGGCTTATATGTACTTTTCTTTCTCTTCTCCACTGTTGCATGAATTTTTTTTTTTTATTTCAGTTGACACTTCTGTTCAGTAGCGTATATGATGAAGCTAACATGTTAGCTTCAGAAATGTATCTTTTGTTTTGTCTTTTTGCAGATCAGCCCAAAGTTTTGTTTTTGTTTGTTTTTCAAGACAACAGCTCGAACCATGATTCCTAATTCTTATAGGATAGCAGCTGATTGATTTCTTCGTTATAAATGGATTTTTGTGGCCATCCAAAAACTGAGCCTCTGCAGTCTATGATGCCTAGAACAGAGCCCTGATTGCCAGCTAAAGCCGATACAGTAGCAAAAGAAGGCAAGCCAAAGGGCAGGGGAAAGAAGAATGCAGTTTAAATTATTTTTCTCATTTTTCCATATGAAATGTGAGAGCTGCACTGAACGGGACAAGTAACTTTGACGCGAAGGGAATTCATTGGGAATATCTGGAAAGATGTGGCTCTTGGAAAATATGTCCAGCTCCAGTGTGTCTCCTTCAAACTCTGTGGCCAGACAGGCAAGCTTTAGAGATTCTCTAACGTCTCTTCAAAGGCCCTCTCTCAAAAGAAAACACATAAAGCTACGTGATCAAAAGCCAGGAAAACTCAAAGGAACTTATTTAGAAATGTGAAGGTTCTGTGTAAATGCTTAGATTTTTTAAATCATAAAAATCAGGAGGTGGACTCACTCACACATTCCTGTGTTCTTGACTAAAGAACACAGTTATGCAACCCTACTTCCACAAAGCTCTCCTCCTTATCGCTCTGATCTCTTTAGAACTGCACAAGGACACTTTAAACAGGCTTTTTCATTTGCTAATAGTCTCCTCACTTCATCCGGTTTGGGCCATCAGGCCTCACAAACGTCAGGCCCCACCTGCTTTAATCTCATTCAATTCAATTCATATTCAAGAATGTTTTATTAATTCCAAATTGCAACTCGTTTTATCAAAGGTTCTTCACAAAGAGTCGCTCTGGATGCTGATAGCTGTGGGCAGAAAGGACTTCCTGTGGCAGCCTGCGTTACAATGGCTCTGAAGAACCGTCTGACTGAAAACACTCTGTTGTTGCAAAGCACTCATGAAGAGGATGGTCAGGGTTGTCAGTACATGTCTTGATTTCATGAGGAATCGGTTTTTGCACCATCATCTCCACAGGTTCCTCAGTCGTCTCCAGAACAGAACCAACCGGTTGTATCAGGTTGTTGAGCCTCTCTAAGTCCCTGATGAAAGGCGTTTAAGATCGTCTCCTCCAAGCTTAAAATACTTTCAACAGTTCTTAAAGCTCGACAAGAGTTATTTGAAGTCAGATTCCGTTCTCAGACTTTCGTTTTCCAGTTTTGAGGTCTGTGTTTCATTCATTTGGATGTAAGCTTGGTTTGAGTGTGAATCTAAAAAAATAAAATAAAATTTTTTTACTTTATCTTCATCTTTCTGGCAGACTCTGTTTTGGGCCAAAGCATGATGTTACCACCACCATGTTTTACTGGGGTACATTTTTTTTCTTTTTACACTGAGTGATATTTAGTGTTGCTTTTATTACTAAATTTTTGTCAAAGGTTCTTCAATGGTCCATTTTGTGTAAAATGCACCTGTTGGAATGGATTCCCAAAGTTTTGCTTTGGTTTCATCAGAAACACATTCTGCTGCCACAAGGTTTCTGGAGGTTCTTGGCCATTTGCGGATGTTTTATATGTTATTTTAGAAATATTGCTTCTCCTTTGTCAAGGAGAAAACAGGAGATAATTGTCATACAAATGCTACATGACAGAAATTCCTGCTGTTCTCCTTTAGTATTGCTGTCGAAGTCTTGGCAGTTTGTCTGACAAATTTTTGTCTTTTTGTTTTCATTTATTTTAGAGAAATGTCAAGTTTTTCAAATGTCACAATTGGTCTGTATTTTCTTAGATTACTAATGACTTTTTTTTTTTTTTTTTTACATATTAATGACTGAGGGGATTTCTTGCATTCGTACAGGTGATTGCTTTGGATTTATTGCAAATTTGTTGTTTTTATTTAATTAACTTAATTAAAACTGATGTTGGGTATACAGAAGACAAAATGCTGAAATTGAATCTGGATGTTAAAATCAATGGATAATTGATATTGATATGCGGCCGGTGAAGCCATCTGTGGCTGAAGCTGTCTGGGTTATTTCTGATCAGGACCGCCACCTAGTGGGTCTACACTGGAAGTGCCACCTTGTGCTCCAGGAACAAAGAGTTCTTTGTGCCGCAAAGAAGAGAGAGAGAAAAAATGTTTTCAAAGACTAGACTCTTGGCATAAAATTAAAATTTTGTTCATTAACCTTTCAGAGAGGCTTGATGAAACTATGTGAAGAAGAAACAACGAGAAGGACAGAGTCAGAGTATAACCTTCAGGGCAGAGTGATCACAGACCTGATCTGAGTCAGAAAAGGTTATTAGGACTCGTCACGGAGGGTAATCTCAATCTCTGCCTGATTTGTCGCCACTTGGGAGGAAACTGCAGTCCTGATTAAAACCACTCACTAAGCATAATGAGACCGTCACACTTGCAGAGGCAGACACTTGATACGCCACTTTAAACAAAAAGCTGTTTGATGTTAATTCAGTCGGGACTGTTAATTATCCCCTCCCTCTTTAAACTTTGCCCATTCAAGGCTGAAGCTTTCCTAAGCGGCTCAGCGTTAACTGGAAACAGACGCAGAAGAGCACAGAGCCACACAACATCTTTCAAAATGAGTATTCAAAGTAAACACGTAAACTGCTCAGACGTCACCAGACACTAAAACCCAAACCACAGGCATGTGGCACACATGCTGTTTACATAACCCTGGAAGCTCGCTGCCTAAAGATGGCACTGTGTCCTCAGCTTCGGCTGCATTTTGCGACAGAAGAAACTCTCTCCGTAACTTCCTCTCTTTTTTTTCAGCTACATAATAGATTATTTGCCTTTGAAGAAAGTTGTTTACCAACCCAAAGTAAGCTTTTTAAACGCAATACCACTTCCAGACCTCGTGTTCCTGCTGTTTCACTTACATTTTGGTTTGTTTTTTTGTTCTTTTCCGGTTCCTGCCTTCTTGCTCTGTTGCATTTTCTAATTCTCCAAACTCAAAGACATATTAAAACAGACTTTACAAGCAGAAAACCCCAGTTGACTTCAGTTCTTAAAGTTTTACTTTTGCCTTTACCTAACAAACGCACATTAGCCATACAATTCCAGCTGAGACATCTTACAAGTTTTTTGTTTTTTTTAAGCCCTCTGAATAAAAGCAAACTTAAATTCTCCTTGGTGTCCGTTTGGCCTTATGACATCACAAGAGGCATCAAAACCGAGCTGCTCGGTTGGCATTAATTAACAAATTTTCTGGCTGATTATCAAGGCGTGATGGATTTCAACAGGGATTCTGATAGCGAGACCAAGACAAAAGCATTAAAAGCATTTACAAGACCATCGCCAATGTAGTCGTTGCTGTGGCCGCTCATTACCAAGCTAACCTCTAACTCTGCTCCACAGTGACTGCTTGTGCTGGAGCCTTCGTTTCTTTTAGTTAGGTGGTCTTCCACAACATTTAAGTGAAGCCAGACTTGTTTGCTTGCAGATACTTAACCACATGCTGTCTGTCCAATACCAGCTGGCAACAGGTTAAGGTGGAGAAACGTTGACGTGTGCGTTCATCCATGTAAACGTTGGCATTAGCTGGAGGCAGAGTAAATGGAATAACTCACTTAGCTTTCCTTTTGTGTTGCACAGACACAAAAAACGTTCATATATCTTCAAAGGGAAGGGCTTTTCCCTCGTGATTTTATAGTCATCTGTTCATCCTCAACACATAGAAGCACAGGTGACATTTTCAAAGAAAAAGAAAAACATTTTTGCCTTCAAAAGTTTCACATTTAGTTTAAATTTATAAAAACAGATGTTACTACTGTGTGCTTTGGTCGAAAGAAAAAAAAAAAACACATCCAGCAGGTTTGAGACCAAGACGAGACTTTTTTAACATGGAGGCTTTTTAAGGATTTTGACATTGAAGTTTTAGCAAGTTGCAGTTTTCAGTGAGTTCCAAGATTTATTATATACATACATCAGTGATCATTTTCACCAGAAGTAGCACAGACCTCTAGGACCTCCTCAGAAATTATTTCATAGTGTGTGTATTGTTTTTGTTGTTGCTGTTCATAAGATCTAGACACACAGAGTCCAAGCAAATGTGTTTAAAGAAAGTATTTAATTAAGAACATAAGAGCAAAGAAGAGAGAAACTAAAAAATACATATACAAAAAATTTCTGAACAGTTGTTTCATACCTTCTGTGATTTCGTGTGCTTGTGGAAGATTGTATCTTAACTGAATAGTTTTACTTACAACAGCATAATGAGAGTCAGAAACATCAACAGTGACATTTTGTTTTATTTCTTGGTAAACTGTGTCTACGCTGTGTTTGGTGACAAACGTCTGGCTCTTAGCTTTAATCTGTGTGAACGTCTGCAGAGGACCTGCCTCTAACTCTACAAACGCCTCCGCTTTTCCAGCCTTTTGCCTTTACGAGACAGTAATTTACATGTGCGTCAGTCAGGCTGGGTGTGTGTTTGTAACAAATTACCAGCAGATGGAAGTATAACACAGACGGGGGGAAAACCCAAACAAGAGACGCATTACTCGTGACATCTTTGCCCGGATTAATATGCATTTGCAAAAACAACCGCTCAACTAAATCATTCTTTCGGTTTAAGAAAATCTTTAATCTTTTCGTTAGTTCGGCTAGCCCGGCTTCCCAGAGTGAAAGCCGAAGACGTCAAAATGTTGTGCAGATCTCATGCATGACCTGTTTGACTTGGATCCACCTCAGTGGATCATGTTCAGGTCATTTGTATATGTTGGCTGCGAAAGAGAGCGATACAGACAGAGATCATAGAGATCGACTCCAGCAGGCCTATGTAAATACTGGCCTGTGTGGCTGCCCGTCCGATATGTCTGCACTGCAGTGTAGAAGAATCCATACCTCATTTAAAATCACAAATTGGAAAATAGAAGCTATGGTTTTATACATATTTATAAATAAAGATAGAGAACGTTTTCCATTAATTTCCATTCAGCCGTCTTGAGTCAGAAGAACAATCTAACATTACAGCTGCTATTTGGATATTTCTCTTCCAGCTAGAGAGAGTGAAATTTTTACCTTTTTTTTTTTTTTTGCCAAATATATCACGATCACTTTCCATTTTTGCCATAGGTTATCATTGAATTTTTGTCTGGACTTTGACTGGGCCATTCTAACACATGGACATGCTTCGATCTGAACTGCTGCATAGCTGTTCCAGTTATGTCTCAGGATCTTTCAGTCTTGCCATCAAAGCCTTCCAGATTCCATGTTCAAGCTGATAAATAAGATTCTCATGGTGTGATGCTGCCATCACTGCTTTCCATAGTGAAAGGCGGAGTACGTTGAGCGTAACAAGGTAAGTAAGTCTCCAAAAAAATTAGGTGGCGCCTGGAGGTAAACTGCACTGAATTTTCCACTTTTTGTTTGTAAAAAAAACTTCTAAACACATCTATTCTTTTCCGTCCAGTAAGAAACCTTTGTGATGGTCCGCCATATGAAATCTAAGTGAAATACATGAATGTGAAATGTGAGAAGATGTGTAAAAGTTCAAGGGATGTGAATACTTTAGCCTGCCACTGTAAAGATGGAGCTCTCCAGCATTTTACTGCTGCAGCCATGTGGCATTTAGAGACACATTTTTATGACTGAAGTGTACTTTCCAGCTCGCTGTCTCAATGAACTATAAAACGACCGGATTACTCTGACTTCTTCAGTAAAATTTATAGCATTATTCAACAGCGCGCCATTTTATTTTAAGAGAAACCTTAAAGAAAATCCTGAAACATGGCACATAAAAAAAAACAAACGACGGCGTCCTCTATTAGGAAAACGTTTCTTCTCTGCTTCGTCTTGAGCAGCTTGGATTTTTTCACAGAACCGCTTGGTTTGTTTCCTGACAAAAAAAGAAAGAAAGAAAGAAAGAAAGAAAGAAAGAAAGAAAAACAATAGCATGTTTTTTATATATATATATATAGTTGGAGTAAGTGAAAACACCATTCATCTGGTCTGTGTCATGACTGGAGCGAACATTTCATGCGTCATCCTTTCATCCACAAGTGGAGGATCGTGATGGGCCTCCGCCCAGTTCTGGAGCAGCTGTGATGGGAGCCGGGTCAAAGTCCGGAGACTGGAGCCTGTGTGTGATTAAACACCGGCTAATAAAACACAAACTAATCAAAGACGTATTAATGACGTCTGGTGCTTTCAACAAAACCAATGATTAAACTTTTTCTTCAAATATGTGCAGCATGCTTCCTTCCCTGATCTGCAACATGATTTGGACGTACATCATTACTCATCTTCTGCTCTCTCCTTCGCTGGTGCGCTCTCTCTTTCCCCTCCCTTTGCTTCGGAGCCAGATGGATTACCTCATCAATCAAAGTTCCCAGAATCCCGTCCTGCGTTTGTGTGTGCGTGCATCCCACCAGTGCTGTGTCTCTCATCAAAAAGGGAAGATGGTATGAAGCACTCGCTGCAGCCATTTCAGAAGTGGAATAAATGATATCCACAGCAATTATTTTATCACTCACATCTGCAAAAAGTGGCTAATCTTTCCAGTGCACGAAAGCATTTAAACGGTGGTTGAGAAGAATGTGCAAGAAAAATGTGTTGGGTGGAGTGTTACCATGGGCTTGTTTTTTAAGTTGAGAGAATACAAATAAAGTCACTATTACTCAAACAACTAAAGAGCGTTTGAGCACAGATTCCAGGCAAATAATACCTGAAAATTAAGCGTCACACGCTAAAACAATGAAACATTTGTACTTCTAGAAAAAAACAAAAGGTGGCTCTCTGGGAAAGTTTAACATTTACGATTCATTTATAAGCTCTAGTTCATCCTGAGTTGCAAGTGCAAATTTAACGGACAATCTTTGTCTAGAAATTGATTGGACCGTGTCCAGCTGAACTGGCCAATCAGAAGAGAGAGCATTGTGTTCCCCATGGCTTCCATCTGAAGCCGTCCACGCCACACTAATGTGATAACGACGATTAAAAGTAGAGATGCAAGAGACTGAGAACCTGCAC
>NW_006800125.1:208267-301976 GCF_000485575.1 Poecilia formosa | reverse complement strand
TATGTATACATACATATATGTATGTATACATACATATATATATATATGTATGTATACATACATATATATATATATATATATAGTAAGCCCTGTTGTCATAAAATGAATAGCAAGACATTTATGTATCTTCTCCATATGTTTGACATCAGGAATGTTTCAGGTTTTGTTGAACGCCAACTAGAGTTTAAAGAACCAACAGCATTTACTAAATCTTAAAAAAAAAATTTAAAAAAAGTAATCTATGACCAGTCTGAATATCTGTTTTGTACATAAGTGTTTTTTTTTTTTCTTTTACTGAAAGAGGAAACTCAAAGAAGAAATTGTATGTAAAGCATATTATTTAGATTGCTCTGCTGGACATTGAAATACCCTGGATTTCTATTTTAAATGCAATCTTTATTAAAATGTAAAAAATCAAATAGACAAACAAAAACAAAGGGATTCAATTAATTTTGAGTCAATAAAATCCAGAATAAACATACATTTTTGGAGGACTCTAAATGCAACAGCAAAAAATCTGCAGTTGAAACTCAGCAGGCAGCTGAGTTTTTACCATTATGTTTCTACTATAAAAATAAAATAAGTTCACAAGCAACACAAAACTGAATGACAATCAAATAAAAAAATCTTTCCTGCATTTTCACGTACTTTAAATTCTAAGACATTTTATTTGAGCCAGGCTAGTTTTACAACCACAACTGGGTTTTTATACATTTTCTTTTTCATTTTAATTTTTTTTTATTACATTTTATTGTGTTTTTAAAAAGCTGCACATACTCTCTAATTTTGCTTCCCTGCAATCTCAGAATAGCTCAGTCAACAATGTCACCACTGAATTCAAAGATCTCTGACCTCTTGCCTTTAAAGTGCTGTACACTCTCTGCAAGTTTTTCTTTCTTTCGTTTTTTTCTTCTTTTCTCGCTCCTCGAAAGGAACAATTATGGAGCAGGCAACGCTGATAACACCTAAGGAATTTGAAGCATGCACAAACAGCCCTTCCCCCATCCGCTTAGCTTCCCTCACTCCTTCCACCCCTGCCCACATCCCCTCTCCGTCCCCCCTTTCCTCCCACTCCATCACCAGCCTCTCGTCTCCCTCTTCAAACTCATATCTGTTGCTCGGAAAACTTCCAGCTGGGAAATATAAACCAATTCATTATAGCGGTGAAATAAAAACGAATAAGTAAACAAGTGGAAGTAAATTGGGATGTTTTTTTTTTTTTTTTAATGATCTGTAGTGATTCATTGGAGTTTATTTTGTCAGAAAGAAGTGAAAATATTTTATTAGGACACATTTTTCATTGACAATCTGTTAATAACCTGCTGACAAGATAAGAATAAACCCACATAAAACATGTTGATTTGATAAATATGTGATTTGGAAATATATTAATTTCTTTTCCTGCCTTGTTTCCTTTCTTTCTTTCAGTTTTTCTTTTGCTTCTTTCTTTCTTTTCATGCCTCAAATTAAGCACAAAACAACAGTTTTGGCTTCATAGCTCACCAACAACAACCAAAAAAACTTTGTTGAAAGTTGAACAATTGAAGATCTTATTCCCTGTCTTTTATCTTGATCTATTATACAATGTATCAATAAAGTTGGGAGCTTTTGATATTTCAAAACGCGTTCAATTTCAAGGGGTTTGAAAACTTTAAATATACAAAATTGAAACCAGTTATTTACATACAGCAAATAAAAACACATACATGTTTTTTCCCTCATTGTTTATAGTTAAATCTGAACAAACCTCTCTTGTTTTGAGTCCGTGAGAATTACTCAAACAATTTCTATTTCCTAAATGCCAGAAAACTTTACACAGAATCTTTATTTGTTGCTGAGATTTTTTTTTATAACTTTCATTGATTTCAAAAGCTTACATACAGATGATCATTGTCAGTGATAACTATTAATCTATATGACTTGGCTTAAACCTTTTTGTTTTACATATATAAAAGTATACAGATATATATTTAAACGTTTGCAAAAAAACACACCCTGAAAAACCCCATGCCATCCACCAGGAATGCTTGACTGACTGTGTGTGTGTGTGTGTGTGTGCGTGCGTGCGTGCGTGCGTGCGTGCGTGTGTGTGTGTGTGTGTGTGTGTGTGGTCTGTTGGGTCTGTTCTCCAGACATGTTAAGTAACTGTTCTCACGTAAAGCATGCATGTACATCCATTTGTTTGCTTGTGCTTCTCTCTGACCACATTTTGTCATCTTGTAAAACAGGAATGCAGCTCGCGCCAAAAGATTTCCCCACTTGCAGATGAGAGGAGACAGGATTTCAACCTTCCATATATAACAACAACTTTAAAAAATAATTTAAAAAAACACACACACACACACACACACACACATGGAATACATTTTGAAAGTCTTGAGTTGCACTTTACACAACCATTACCCTGAAATGTAACTGTAAGAATGTTGCGAAACAAACGACAAGAGTAATCATCTCCAAATTCAGCTCGTGTCTTACTGTTTTTGACTGCGAACTGCGGGGAAAGAAGCCGAATGCTTAAATGTCATTCTTTTAATTGATGTTTCCCTTCCTACGTTGCACCCTCCTCCTCCGCTGTTGTTCTCCGGCTCTCGACCTTGAACCCTTCAGCCGTGGCGACAATGACCAAGGCCCTCAGGCACACATGAACTCCCTGAACCCGTCCGCACCATTCATAACCATTCTCCTCCACACACACAAGGTCCCCTTCCTCTGCTTTAATGATGGAGGTACATCCCCCACTGCATTGACACTGTTGCATAAGCATGTGTGTGCAAGTGTGTGGGAGATTGGGTGTGTTGGTTGTTAATGCAGGCGAAGGGTGGAACTTCCTTAACATGTGCTGCTGTCTTTAAATAGCTGCACGAATGAGGGCTTTGGCAAATTTGTTTTGTGTTTTCGCACAAAACTTGCACGAAAAATAGCTAGATTGCAGCCTATCTAGTATCAACGTTTCCGTACTTATCAAGAAAGGAAGGATCCTTTTCGGTTTATTTTAGACAAACCTTTGATTTACATTAAAAAAAAAGTATTTTCCTTCCTTGTGTTAAATTAAAAAAAAAAGAAAAAAAAAGGAAGGAACACACAAAATACTCACTAAACAATATCAGGAAATCCTCCACAAATGCAAAATCACACTTAAAAGCATGTGCATGCATAAAGCGAACCACAAAAACAACTTCATTACCCAGGAGGTAATAGGTATGAAGCCACAGGCCAGAACGCTCTTTGTGGATGGGTGGGGGCTGGGTTCCCTAGCAACAGGCCTGTTGATATCCAAACAATGTTCATGTCGTCAGAGTGTAGCTGGTCGGGCCAGACCGAGGTTCTGCTGAGTGGAGACAATGTCACTGTGTGTTCCCGAATGCCAGCGAACGAAAAGACGCAGATAGGCCTCTTGACCGGAAGGCAGCGGGGCAGAGCCAAAGTTCAAAGTGTCTTATATGACGCTTTGAACTTTGGCAGACCGAGCGTTTCATTTGTTAACTCCACAAAGTTTCCATATACACTTACGGCGTTCATTTAGATCACACAAAATGTTTCTATTAAATAACATCTTTGGATCTTTTTGAAGAAAAATTTGGATCTATAATCCCAGTCAGCAGTTTACATGCTGTCATCATTCTAGTTATATTTTAAATTCTCCCTGTAAAGATGCCTACAAACAATGTTCATAATAACAATAATAATAGCAGCAATTACTATGTATTATTATTATTATTATTATTATTATTATTATTATTATTATTATTATTATTATTATTATTATTATTATTATTATTATTATTATTATTATTATTATTATTATTATTATTATAACATTGGGTGTAAATGTAGCCATTAAGCTTCAAACTAATCACTAGCAGCAATTACCTCAATCCCAAGCCGACTGCTCCCATCAATAACAGTAGTTACAAAAGTATCTGAGTGCAAAAACAGGAATGGCATTCCAAACAATGGAAAATCAGCACATTTAAGTTCATGTTTGTAATTATTTGCTTTTTATTATTATTATGATTATTATCATTCAGAATTCATTCTATGCACCATAAATTATATCAAGAGTTAGCATGATTTGCAGATTGGGCAAGTGGATTATTCTGGAGTTGTAAAGAAACCAGGAGCTTTCTGTGGCCATCAACATGCAGCAAGTGCAATTCAGGATGGGTCTTTGATTCCTCTGTATCAGAACTGGAAGGTTTCATTTAAATTAATTGGTTTCTTAAAGTCCAAGCTTTTTTATGTAGTAGGGCGAGGGCGTGGGCCATTCCCCAAGCTCAGTGTCAGTCGGATTTTTGTTTCCAAAATCAGTTCTGATGTTTGTTTTGGATCATTGTTCTGCTGCAACACCTGTCGATCTGAAAGCTGTGAACTGAGGTGAAGCTGAAGTTTTTTGGAGGCAAAACTACATCCACTTTGTGCAAAGAACCAGTAGGAGTGAAACAAACCCTCAACTGGGTGCGTCCTCTGTATTGTCCATTCCTCCAGAGGGAATTATGGCATGGCTTCCTAAATGGAAATTTACAAATTTGAGCTACATTACAATATATGTAACACATGATACTATTTCTTTTTAGAAATGTAGATACACTGTAGAAATCCAGAAAAATATTTTTAAGTAATAAGTGTTTGTGAATGCACCAGGAGATATACTGCAAGCTTACTAACTAATCAATTGTGTCAGTAAATTTGACATAATAAATTGCTAAACTAAGGATGAAGTCAATTTTAGAGTTGATGGAAATGTTCATACTCTCAGTGGAAAGTGTCCTGACAATTTCCTGCCAGGAAAGAATGTTTCTAACCAACTTTTTCTTAAAGTGAATTGGTTCTTGTTGGGGACCTTCTCAGTCACTGTGAAGCCAACATCTTCCAGTTCATGACACTGGTGTTTGTCAATTATTAATATTTATTCTGAGTATTTTCTGTCCTCGGTGTGCAACAGTTTGATTCACTTTTACAATTTTATTTATAAGAATGGCTAAATGTCCAGCCAGACAACAAGAAGAAGCTGAGAGATGTTTATCCGACATTAGAGGAAGTGTACGCAGACACTTAGTCTGTTTCCACACTGTATATATGGTTTAACAAGTGGAATAAATTTACACTTTCAAACCTGAGTGCCAAATTTTTTAAACTTGTTTTACAGTCATCACCCCTGAAAAAAATAAAAAGAAAAAGAAATCTTGCCTACAATGACTGCTTGTAAATTTCTGACTGGCGCTGTAAGCAGCTTGAACTTCATAGGAAGTCAGTGTTGCCAAGCAGCTGGAGAGATATCACAATATAGTCTGAGACTGTTTATCCATCCAACAGATGCCTCTTTTCTTTTTTTTTTTTTTTTATTAAAAAGGTGCCTTTTTACCACTTCTTTGCTCGTGGCAGCTCCACATGCTGTCAAAAAATAATTTTCACCCGCAGCTTCTTCAGCCTGAAGTAAAATCCACGGAACAACCTGAACCAAAGGCAGAACTGTTGTTTTTGTTTGTAATCGAGTTTATAAGAAGGAGGTGTACAAGTTGCTTCACAAGTGGTTTGTATTGATTGCTTTAAATGCCTCTGTTTCTTTCTGTTGCATTTTCATGTCAATTGCTGCCAGCAATAAAAATCCAGGAGATGTTTGAATACAAAAACGAAGCCAAAGTGGAAAATGAAGGAGTCCTGGGTACAAAGTGGGAGGCAGAATATTTTGGTTTCTCTGTGTGTCTCTGTGATTTAACAGGTTTCGTCTGTGACCTTCAGAAGAAACTATTGGACATTAATGGTGGTGCAGCTACTGCTCTGATTGGATCAGGCTGGTCACTTCAGACCGTTTATTAGAAATGTCTTCATTGTGAGCTGCGTTTAACTCAAACTGTTTAAACTGTTTGTTGTGCTTTTTTTTATTTAAATGCCTTAAATGTTTGTCATAATCTAATTTGGTTATTGTTTTCAAGCCATTAAGAACAATAAAAATCGAGACGACAACAACAAATACAAAGCTGTTACTAAGCACAGAAAAAAGAAAAAGATTACAATATTAAACCAAATACTGCAACTGAATGACAAACAGGATGTTTGTCTCTAGAAACTAAACACGTTTCTGGGTGGAATGACCTGTAGATTTTGGTCACTCAGGAGGTTTTTTTTTTTGTTTGTTTGTTTTTCACATTTCAGATTTAAAGCAGAGATGGCACTTCAAACAGTTCCTGCAAAATATTTATTTTTTTTATTTATCCTTTACTTTTTAATTAGTAATCTAGACATTATGCTTCCCTGGGGTATAAATATGACGCAACACAAAGACCTATTTCTCTTAGCAACTCTTCAGATTTTGAAATTCATGAGAACATGTAATGGTTGTTGATCTTCACAACTTTGGAAGCTGCCATTAGAAACACAATCAGTTGATCTTTCCAACAGGGAAAGTTTAGAGGGAGGAGACAAAAATCCCCCAAGCTTTGGAGCGCTGCTGCTGCTTCTGCTGCTGCAAAACATGACTGTTAGGCTAATTGGTTTCTCTAAATTGCCCTTAGGTATGAATGCTTGTGTGCATACTTGTTCTTCTGAGCTTCTCTGTGTTGCCCTGTGATGGCCTATCAACATGTCAGGGATGCTCCCGCCTCTCCGACACGGGTTTACGTTTTAGGATTTAAATTAAATTAAATATACCTACTGCAGGGTCATGAGGGCTGATGCCTTTTTCTGATCATTGGCAAAAGACAACTTCAGTACTCCCTTAATAACAGCTTTTACATTTACTCAGGTTACCTTTGTGCACCAAAACAAATAAAAGAAAAAAATATGTTAGTTTTTCTTACTCTATATAGACTTTTCTGTATCAGTTTTTTTTCTATTATTGTGTAATAATTTATTTTAAATGATCAACCTGCCAGGAGCCACAGGATAAGTGTGGCTCCTGTTCATTTATATGATTCACTTTATGTGCATGTAAGTTTGTTAAAATAAGATCCAAAACTTTTTTAAAGAAATCATGAGAAAAGTCAGGAGGGGCAAGCCATTGATTTACAGTCACAAAACAGCAGGAAGATCACCTGAAATAATGTTTTATGTGGTGAGGTGCTGCATCCTCCTGTTAAAGTTAATCTAGCTGCTCATGTTGTCTTCTAAAAGTGGAGAATAAATATTTTTTTCAGAGGTGAAAGAGCACTATTATCAATTTTAAAAAAAAGTAAAAGATGTTTGAAAAAGAAAAGTGTGGCCATTACCTTCATGCAATTCTACTCAATTCTCATCTCCTCTGAGTGCTCTCTCTTGAATTTCTCCCATTCAGCCTGATTTCTACGGCTTAATAGAAATCAATCAATCGACAAACATTTTCTGTGCTGTTTTTAGAATTGCAGTCTGCCCACATAGTGTTGTAGTTTGGTAATGGCAGTGGAGGAAGTGATCGAAGCCATTCAGCCTGTGCTGGCCGTGCTTCCAAATGTGGAGCAATTAAAGTCAGAGTGAGAGGAATGTATTAAACATTTTATTGCTGGCAAAGACGGCCCTCTGGTTGCTTACACTGCACACAATTCCAGATAAGCTTCATCGAGCTGTCACAGTCAAACGTTAGAGATTGATTAAAATGTAAAACTTCAGCACAGTCCAAACCTCCAGCAGGCAATCGCTTCTCAATAGCTGGGAGTCCAGACCCTATGTTTGGTTTTTACCAGGTTGGAATAAGAGTGCTATGTGGTAAAACCTGGAAGCTGCATAGTGAAAATATTGGCTGGGATTTGTCAGATGAGTTTGTGTTTTGGGGCGAGTGGGGGCCGGTTGCAGGAGGGGCTCGACCAGGACGCCACTACTGCAAGGACCATCACTGTTGCTAATTGTTGTACAAGGTATTATTGTAATTCCTTTACAGGAGCAACATGGGTCCAGGGGTGGATTTAAAATGTTGGTAATTGAATTTACATACCCCTTTTTGTCCAGTTTGTCCCTGCCAAAGTCCCCTGGTGAGTGAGATAACACTGGACGGTGAATGAATCTGATCTAAAGGCCTCCTATGTAAGACCCCTAATGGAGCTGGAGAGCTGGAGCCCTGCAGGGGCCTCGGGGCCAGCAGCGGGGCCCCGTCCTGCAGCAGCAGCAGCAGCAGCTTCAGCAGCAGCAGCAGCAGCAGCACCACTCGCAGTCTAGCAGCGGGACTCCAGGCTCTCACTTCCCCAGCTGCTGACGTCAGCTGGCAGCCTGGGCTGAGCTCGCCGCTCCGGACATAGCGCCGAGAAAAATGCTGCTCTCCGTACCGCCAAGGGCAGGAATCAACCCCTACAACGGCTACAACAGCAGAAACAGCAAAAAGGTAAAACGCTTTCGTGCTTTTCACCCCCTTCGTTTTCGGCTTGTTCTCTACCCCCCCCGCTCCTCCTCCTCCTCCTGCGGGGCAACAAACCCGCGTCCGTCGCGACAAAATAGGGAGCTTGTGACAGTGAGCTGCAGTGTCCTTGAGAAGCTAAACGCTCTGAATTCAACTTAAAGACTTGGTGGAGTGAATCCGCAGCCCGGAGAAGGACCCCAGGTCCGCTGAGTGTCAAGCTGGGTTAGAGGGGGTTGGAGACGGGGGGGAGAGGGGGGGTCTCTGCCGCTCGCTCCTGTCACGCTGGACGCCCGCTGTTGCTATTTTGTAGTATTTATATGTGTGGGAGCCACAGTGGGGATGTCGATATCGCTCTGCTCACTCGTTTGAGAAAGTCAATGGTGGAGAGCAACTTTTGCGGGGGTAACTGTACCGTGCTGGGATAGCGCGTCGGTGCCTGGATGTGTTTATGGAAGTGGGGGTAGGGAGAGAGAGGGGGCCGGCTGTGGGAGAACTTATTACAAAATCACGTCTGCCGCTACCTCCGTGGGCATCGGGACAGACATTTATATCTGCTGGTAAAATCAGCTCTTCGTTGTCTCCGCTGCCGCGTAAGTTAGCGAAGTTTTTTCTTTCTTTCTTTTTTTTTCCTCGTTTCCCATCTGAAAGCGGAATATGCCCCACCCCTCGAAAAATCCCACCAGACCATGATGACTACATTCCCAGAATTATGAATCGCGCTTTCGTGGTTATGTTCACTTTTGACAATGTGACTTTTTTTTTAATGTAACATCGGGAATTATAAAGTGTTACATATAATTATGTTGCAAAAGCAAAACAGCCTCTGAAATATAAAATGTGTCTGTCAGTTATATAGAACAATGTTTATGTGTTTATTTTTGCATTTAAGAGCCTGATGCTCCTATAAACATGGCCGGTCCTTGGATGCATGTGTTCCTAAACAGAATCCGGCTTTTAATAAAACCAGGCACCAATGTTGATAAAACATTGTGTTGTACAATTACATTTTTATAATTTACTGCTGAAAAGTAATGTCAGCCATATAAAACCTTTTTATTATTTTAATACTGTGGAGTCCTGCCTATTCCTGGTTCAATATTTGCAAATTCGCGTATTCTCAGATTTTTCTGTGGAACATAATAACAAATTATTCAGAAAAAAAATTGCCTATATGTGGATTTTATTATAGAACATATCTAAAATAATTGAGAAATAAATACAGCTTGGGGAGTTGAAATACCAAGGCGTAATGCTGCAAAGCCAACACAGGTGCACCATTCATTTTTTTGAACCTCCAAGAGTAGAGATAAGAAAGACCACAGATATTAGCTTCTGCAGGAGTGCCAAGATGGTTTGCACTGATGCTTATTAAGGTATATTTGCTGTTTGAACCATCAGAACAGATATTGCCGGATGTCAGCTATTTGTGATGAAGCTGTCTTCTCTTTACGTATTAGAAAATAAACTAATTTGTTCCTTTTTTTTAAAAGGGGGAGAAAGCATTGCTTTTAGTAAGCTGTCTTTAGGATCCTGTGATTACTGTGATGCGGACCAAATGTTGGATGAAATCACTGAATATGACTGTAAAATGCAGCGTAATGCATGATGTAATAAAATTTATTACACTTAGTCAAATGATTGGGATTTTTCTAGAAATCCAAGTGGTTCCGCCCTGTTCACTGACATTTAATAAGAGAGTTAATCTCAATCACACACTTTTAATGTTTATGTTTTCTGCTCTGTCCATCCGTCAAATAATCGCACGCTGCAGATTTGTACCTATCTTATAGTGTCGTGACGTCTGCCATTTGCATTTTTAACCCTGTACGTTAGACATGGTAGTTAAGAATTTTAGGTACAATAAATTGCAGGTGCTTCTGGTTTGGTTTCAGCTTCTGAAGGGGCAGCGATGCATGCAATAAATTATCGGACAGTAATGATTCTGATGATGACGCAGATTGTGAGAGCTTTGAGACCAACTCTAGAAAATTCAACAATTAATGTACTTCTGATTCCAGTGTCTCTTTTCACTAAAGCTTTGTAGCAACTTTCTGCAGTTTGAGCTGTAATCTCTTATATTCCCTGCTAAAAGGAAGTGATTTTAGGTCACACTTGTTTCTTTTGTAAGTGTTGCTACAATGATCTTGATCTGTTGGAATAATAATAATAAAAAAAAAAAAACCTCAGTGTAATTTTTTTTGCAAAAGGCAAAACATTTTTGGAAAGTCACTCTCCTTAGAAAAATGTAATTAAGTGACAGAATTGATCAGAAATTATCTGAATTTTTTCCAAAATATTAAGTAATTAAATTTACTTTGGATTTGCCAAATAGCATCCTTATTGCCTCGCTTTCAGTCTGGTAATTAACACCATGGAAACACTTAATAAGAAGTAATATTTTGCTGCTTTCCCTTGACTTATCAAACTAATTTGATACTGTAAATAACACGTTATTGAGGCAGAGATTAACCAGCTTTCTGATCACACTGTTGACTCATTTCATAATTATCTTTCACAAAGAACACCATGTCCATTTTCAGTTTCACTTCAATTTCTTTAGCTAATGATGTTCGTCAAGGTTTTTGTCTTAAGACTGTTCCTTTCATTTTCCTTTTCAAAAAATATGGACAGTAAAGTTACTAGCACATTTTTTCCTTTTTATGGTAAGAATGTCGTATTATTTAAAAAAAAAAAAGTATTGAAATATTCTGCATCTCACACCAGGAATTTCTTTCCGAATGACCTTAAGGTCAGTGAACATTTTAAAGGGGCTTCATAATGACATTGAGGAGGTACAAATAGATGTTTTGACTGATTTCAATGCTAATGCTAGTACATGTTTTGTGCTAACTCATGAATTGCTCCTTAGTGCTGTCTGTCTTGCCCAGAACATTCTTTGAAAAATATTTTTAAAGTCAGTAATTTCCTTCCGTATTAAATTGCGTGGATATTTATAATCAAGTAAATAAGTAATAATAATAATTTAAAATATTTCATGCCACAGCTAAATATTTTTAGCTTGAATCACGTTCATGTTACATAATTTAGATGAACAACCTCTATAAATTATCCACGTTTAAACATTAAATATATAAATATATGAAATATGTTTATATGCACCTTGAGCTCTGACTTGCTCTTTCACAAGTGTAGCCTTGATATTAAAATAGTTTCAATTAGTTCAAAATCAACATCCCTTTATTGGTTGCTCTTATTTTCACAGCTTAGATACTGTGTAAAAATAAAAAAAAAATCCAAACTACTAACAACATTTACATATTAGTAACAAAATATTGAACTACACAGATTTACAAAACATTATAAATATCAATGATGCAAGTTTTTCCCCTTTTCCCCACCTTTGAATCTCTTGTGTGAAAATGTACAAACCAGGTTTTTGTGACAGTGTTGGTTCTCATGAGGGTCTTTGTTGGTTTGCAGCTGCTCAGTTTTCTTACGTCTTGCTCTGGCTGCAGTGCCTGTGTTTGTGTGGTCATCATCCCTGTGGACAATAATTTAATTAAACATGGCGTATGGTGACCTTCCATTCAGCAGATCCATAGCAAGTTAGCTTCCCCCGGTGCTTTCCGCTCTCTGTCTGCTCCTGCGATCTCCTGGACTTTGAGAGGCATTTTAAAAATGTATACTGGCATATTGTCTTCCTTTGATCCTGGGCGTCACCTGGCTCCTCATCCTCACAAATCTGATGTCAACATTTGTGCCAGTCTGTGGAAAACCAAGTCGTCTTTTTTTTTTTTTTTTTGCACAATTCAAGTTTTGTGAGTTATTTATTTTACATATCACATATTAGACTTTAACCGAATTTGGATCTTTGATACTTTAGTATTCACTTGAGCTTGTATCACAACAGACAGTGATGGTGCTTATGAAGGAAGTCAGATTTATGGATGCAGGCACTTGCAGTTTGTCACTTGATTTGTCCATATTCTACTCAACAAACATACAAAAATAAATGTTGCATTTTAGTTTGCTTTAAATGTGAATGTGCAGGAACCTTTTGATAAATTAAGCCTTTTAATCCAGTTCCTATTCTTTTGTGTTTTTGTGTAGCAGGAACTGAGTTTGTTTATTCCTTATCACTGCTTTTACACAGTCATGCTTTAAAGTCATTCATAGTTTTCCTATCACAACATGAACAACTATCTAAGGTGGTTTAAATCATACAGATGTGAGCCTTTATTGATTAGTTCAACAAGTCGACTGCTCCCAAATCAAAATCAGTGTTTATTTGCTCTCACCAACTGCTTCTTGCGCCAGTGAAGGAGAGTTTTTCACATTTACCAAAGTGGAACAGAACAAATTGTAGAGCGGTGAATCATGTGAAATAATGTTTTTTTTTCTTTCTTTCTTTCTTTCTTTCTTTCTTTCTTTCTTTCTTTCTTTCTTTCTTTATCTTTCTTTTTTTTGGAACTGTGTGGAATTGAAGAAATGCTTGAATTTTAAATACGGTATGCAAAGAAATAAAAAGGAACCACCTGTAGCAGAGAAATAAAAAAATAAAAACTATCAATAGATTGAGGAGACAAAAGACTAAGTGAAACGATTCAGTGAACTCAGGCCTGAATCAACACCCACTTTTTTTTTTAAATTCAATTCAGAAATGAATGATTCCCAGTTGTGTTTGTTGATATGGACAGTATGGCCCACTGCCCAAGGCAACGCTCAGTCAGGGGGCAAACCGAAAAATGTTATATGTCAATTACTCTGCATGGTATTGGTTAATGCGCATAGCCATAGAAATAGATTACTCTTCTTTGTGGGTAAGGTTGTTCTATACGCAGCTGAAACTAGAACAACCTGTTAGACTTTCAGCTGTTTCTGTTTATCCTGAGCTTAAGTAACGGTACACAGTCCTCTATCAAAGTCTGGTGTCTTTTTGCAATCTCAGAAATGTCTCAAAGGTTCATCATTACACATTGGAATCAAGTTTCTTTCATTCTTAGAATGCAGGTTGAGTCAATGGGGTGTTTTACACCCCAATGTTCTGAATAGTGTGAGAACAACACGAGAACATCAGCAGTGCACCATGGCTGACTAATGACGATGGCGTTATCTAAGTTGAAGTTGCAGCTTAGATAATTTGAAGATATTACCCTTCTCAATCAAAGGGTAATAGTTTTGTCTTTTAAGAAATCTGTTCTTTGATCATGTCTTGCTCAAAATGTGAAACAGACTGATCACACACTGATTGAATTGTTCTACAACAATCATAAAAAAATCATATGAAACACACTTTGAGTTGATATAAAACCTTTTGGTAACACTTTATTTGAAGGGGGTTGAATAAGACTGACATGACACTGTCATAAACATGACATAACACCTGTCATGAACATGAATAAGCCTTCATGAATATTTATGACTGTTGTCATAAACCGTCATTCGGTAAATTATGACACTTTTAATACAAAGTTGACATTATTCAAAATATCTTTGTTATGACAATAACAATGACGATAAAACTGCAAGTCCTTGCAATATTGATGGCAGTGATTAATTTTATTTATGAATAATTCAGAACCTATAAGTCTACATATTCTGCCGTTGTATATCTGCATTTTAGAAAAACAAGCTCTGTGGGTTTAAATGTGAAGGAATAAAGTTTTATATTTGTGCAACATTGAGGCCTGTCGCTCAGTTTTGATGTGCTTCCATTCTGAATAGCTTGTGCATACTGGGATCAATTGTGTTGCTGCATCACGAGCAGGTTTGTTACTTGTACTTGGTACCACTTCATTATCTATTTATGGTAGTCAGATAATTATTAGTTGATTTTTTTTAGAAAGCTCTTCCACTTTTACATCATCCTGAGATGAGCAAATCGTGTCCAAAGTTCAGTGGGAAATTAAGAAATGTTGTTATTGAGTTATTGCTTTGGTGTCCATGTGCAGCATGAATTGTGATGCTACTACTGTGGAATATTTTGTCATTTCCCACAACCAAATCGTTTCATACATGTATTTGTACCACTGTGTTCCCCACTTATTTCCACTGATAAATTCTGATTTTGATGAAATACAGAGATAAAGAAAAAATTAAAATGCCGACTTCTCACATAGTTTAATTGAGGATGACTTTACATAGTGCCATATTTCCAGTGATTGTGGTTTTGACCAGTCAACTGACCTGCTAGTAGTAAACATATACTGTAATAAAAATAACCACATTTCCTTAAAGTGGACTCTAAGAAACTTAAAAAATACATGAATTCGTCTTTCATCAAAGCAGGTGCGAAACATTTTGCTTGTAGGTATTAAATGGCACGTTGTTGGTACGAAGCATCCGGCAGCAGACAGTTCCTGAAAAGGTTCGGTATGAAACAATCAAACCTGCAACAGAAAGAAATGGCCAAGGGACAAAATGACCGGCCACCTGTCACTAACCTGTCCACATCTAAATGAAAGGTGAACTACAATGTGTACTGACAGCAATCACTGGACATAAACACCACATTTCTGTGTCGATTTTGATTTATATTTATGTTTGTGCAATTGTGCAGGAACTTAACAGCAAAGCATAAATTATCACCTATTTAAAAGAAAATAAGATGCTCATTCAGCAGTGTTTACTGCTTCCATGTGTTTTTCTCTTAGCTTCCATAAAAGGTAATTTTTCTCCAGTGTTTACCCTCGTAAAGCTTGTTGTTCTTTGAAGTCCACATATAAAAAACAAACCTCCTCTCCAGTTCTGTTTCAATCATGACATCCAGAACATACACCAACGCCCTTGGCAAAGCCTACACACTTGGCAATTGGCAGACTATTAAGATAGTTGCATTGTTCTCCTGGTGGGCTTGTTTGGGTCGCGCAACTTCGTTACATGACCCAAACAGATTGGAAACTGCAGCTGCCAATACAGTATCGCATATACTGTTAAATAAGCCTCACACTGTTAAGGAAAACATGGATTTGTTAGGCTCCATATCTCAGTATCGTATTTAAAGGTCTGCCCAATAACAAGCACAGGCTCATTTCAAAGTTTCACTTTCATTTGTTGTTTACTTTGGGTGTAGTGTGCTGCTTTGCTATGGTAAGGCTATATTACTAGGATGTTGTGCCTTAATGAACATTTTGTACTTTCGTGAGGTCTGTTTGACTTGGCTGTCATCAGCAGATAGTTTGTTCATATACTTTGTTTATCATTACAGGTTCTCCTTTTTATTGACTAAATATGTGTCGTTTTATGCAACTGTTTTAAGGCACTTTTTAATTAAATAAAATGGATGGATGGTCTTGAAATCATATTGTATAGTAATTAGGAGAAAGAGAAAAGTCTTACCCAATTCACTGGAATTTCAGCATTTCATTCTTGAAGCTTTAGTTGTGTATTATGCTTTCCTTCTTTTTGGATCCATGATTAACCTATACAAATACATGGCGTAAAGGTGTGAATGCAAAAATAAACCCATAAATGGTGAGAAAAATGTCCTTTATTCCTTCTCAGACTGAGTGAAAAGGTGTAAGGTTTCTGTTGCTCCTCCCCTGACTGCCTCTCATTTCCTGACTCAAATAAATACAATGAATGCTCTCAAATCAAATTTGGTTGATTCCTGCATAAAACTCACTGGCTGGAGAAAAATAACAACGGCGGTTTTCCACTTCTTAAGGTGTCATGAGTCTCAGTCAGGGCCTCATCCAACGGCATGTTTTTTTTTACTTTTCATTCAGAGTTTTTGTCGTCGTCCTGGCGGGAGACCTTTTCAACTGATGTCTACTTACTGCTGTGATTTAAAGCTCTGAAAGCCTCAACATAGATTCAACAGAGCCAAAAAAGCAGCTATAGATGAAAAGAATTGAAGGAATCACATAGACTGGAGCATTAAAGTGTGACCCAAACATAAGAAGGTTGCCGTTTAAAGGCCATTTGTTTGAAGTCTTCTAAGACTTTAAAGATCAGTAGTTTTAACCTTTCACTTGAAACTCTGTAAGATAACTTGGATAACATATCCAAGTTATCGGTCATGCTCCCTTTCACCTTGTTATTAGCCTGATGTTTTAACTTGTTTAATATATTTGCATAAAAAATGTAGGGCTTGACTCCTGCATCTGACTGGAGTTGAAAATTAAAGCTTTACATTATGACATAAATACAAAATTATAAGATTAGAAACGTACCAATTTCTGGTGGTTTACGTAAAGCTTTAATCTACTGCAGATTTTTGCCAATTCCAATTTTTTTGATAATAACTTTAAAATCAGAACCTATGTGAACAAACGGCACTGGAAGCTATGGTTATATTTTTGTATATATGCCGCGGTTAACATGGTTAGCATGTTTAGCAGAGTTAGCGTTGCCAAACAGTAATCTGTGTGTATATTGTAGAGAATGCAATCTCTTATGTTAACTTTAAGGTTTCCAAAAGGCTGCCAACAAATCCAGCATGTCTGCTGATAGACAGAGGTTCCAAGCTCAAGAGGATTAAAAAAAAGCACATTTTCTGTACTTAGTTCAGCCTTCCTTTTATCAGCTGAAAATCTTGCTCTGAAAATTTGCCTTTTCTGGTTGCAAGCCAGTTTGTTATAGTGAACATCTACAGAATATATGATGCAGGATGAAATGTTGCGGTCTTCCCAGGAACTACGTGATTATACTATTCACTATGTTTTTTAAATGGTTTTATTCAGGATGGCTCGTGGACCATGCAGTGGCTTGAGCAAAGATTGGTGTAGATTGATTTACTAGTTTTTGCTACAGCACTAGCATGAAGTGAAACCAGCTGATATTTGGGAACGAAAAGAGTCGTAAATTTAAAGATGTCTTTTTCTGCTTATTCTGTCCACAATATATCTGTGCGTTACATATTAGATTACAACTCTAAAATGTCATCTAAAGTAAATGGACAACAGAATATCAGGTCGGTTGTAGTTTCTAAACATTGAAGGCACAGCAGTGAAACCGAGAACCGCTGGAAGTAAATTCCCCTTGTAAAACGCTTTGTATCTTGACCTCGATCTTATCAGATTTATATGCAAACATACAGACTTACCCTTGTACTACTGCGATATTTGTCTCTTGAGCAAGATGTACCAGTACCCACATGGAGGTAAAGCGAGAACAAGCTGATGCATCTAAACTTGACCAGCATGCTGTGGTTGTTCACACAGTTCCTGTGCCGACTGGCTGCTGGCGATCGCCATAACCCCCACTGCAGTCTGAGCAGGATGAGACACAGCACAGATGAATCAATAAAAGGAGCTGATGCTGTTTTTCTGTGTTGGATACCGGTAGCTAATATGATTAAAAAACTTTCTTGGGACTTTTGAGAGTTTTAATGCTCTTTTGGAAGCGCTGCTGTTTGCTGTCAGCTCTGTTGCCTCAGCTGTCTCAGAGGTCATATTCACACCTTTTAGTCCAGTAGACCCGGACCGATTGGGAACCGAGTTCGATCGGGGTAGACGCTGTTTGCTGGTTTGGTTTTGCTTTGACGATGCAGTTTTTCAAATGAGCCAGGCCTTTTGATTCGCTTATCCCCCTCTCTGTCTAAAATGGCATTGAATGTTTTCTCAAACTCTTTCTCCTGGCAGTTTTGCTACATATGTTTGTCTCGGTTGTGTTTACTCACAATGCCCTTTGTTGAAGTCTGCTCCAGCAGAAGGTTCACTTAAAGTCAAACTATACCTATATGTTTAGGCCCTTCAGAGTTTGAGTCTTTGATCTGCACCAGTCGGACTGCACTTTCACAACTCCTCAAACAAATCGGACTCTTTGAACAAACGAGCTGGACTTGTATTTAGGGCTGCTGTAAATGCACGCTAAGTGTGTTTTATATAGGGCAGAGAGGCTGAAGCACGACCAGGAGGTAGACTAAAAAGCTTCAGGGAGCTTTTAACAGAGCTTTTCTCTTCCTTTATCGCTGGGTCTTTAAGAAAGCATTTTGTTGCTTCACCTGACAAGACTGAGAAAACCATAAAGTGGAAAAAAAGTGTTGTCCATTTAGTACTTATTTCATCATGCTTTCCCTGATCACTGGCATATATAGTCCACAATGAACACTTCTCGTTGACTTAATTATGGCAATTACAAATTTACTCCTTCTTTCCGATGCTGTCCGGTTAGGGCTTCACCACAACACAACACTAAAACTGCAGTGGTAAAGGTTTTAAATTATATTTCTTAGTAGAAATCAATCTAAAACTTTTTTTTGTTGATATTGCTGTATCGACAGTTGATCATAACATATTGATCCACCTGTTCATGCCTTATGTTGCAGACTGGGAATAGTTTGTGTTCTTTAGAAATCAAATCTGAACTCCTCGGTTTTCACACCTGACAGCTCGGTAGACTGGGTTAGATTGGGGACCAAAATTGCGACATTTGTTACATTTTCTGCTGGTGAGCCACGTTCTCACATTGCACTGTGTCAAACGGAGTAAACAATTCAAAAAGCCTGTTCTTCCCCTCTCCCGTGGTGGTGCTGCACCAAGAAGAAACAACATGAAAACATCTGAAGAAGACATTGGGTACAACTTCTTTTTCTCAAGAAATGCAAACAAAGATGGAGTGGCCTCAAATTTTAGCGGTTGTAGGATTTCACTTTTATCTGTGGCAAAAAAAAAAAAAAACCACGAGCCATTTCTCCCACTAGAGCCAGACTTGTGTGTTTGTTTTTGTTGTGTTTATCCAGAATGCCCAGCGCTGCTTTTGGAGCGCTCTCTGGTCTGCTTGGCATTCACATATGTAGCAGTAGCACAAGCAAATGAACCAGACTTTCTAGGCAGATGGATTAAAGTGGACCAAAGTGGGCTGGTATGAATGCACTCCTAATCTTTCTGTTTGCTGCCCCTAGCTCTGATCATGCAGCACTACTATAATAAGTCTTACTGTAAGTGGCCTGACAACACGTAATAGTCCAGTCGCCACATTACCACAGCTTACAGACACAGATTCATTGTGTCCATGAAATCAGTAAGTGAAAAGAACTGAATTTAGGCATAATACATTGTTTTTAGTTTCAAAAATGCTAGATTCATTGAGGGCTAAAGACTAAAAGGCACACAAGAAGCTTGAGTGTTGCAATGGGCCTCAGCTATAAAATCCACATCTGTTACTAAATCCTACAATCATCTCAACAGCATTCGGAGAATAAACAGTTTGCTGTCAAATCAGAGCACAGAAAAACTAGAGCGGTCTTTTTCTTTCTGTAGGCTAGATCATTGTGATGGTGCATTTGACACCCTGATTGTGAAAGGATATGTTTTATAATCTTGTTATTGGTCTCTGCGGCACTGAATTGTTTTGGACTTTTATATCTTTAAGACTTGCTGGTCCGACATGAAACAGAAATATGTTTGCTCTTTATTTCCAGGACCAGAACTAAACAAACTGAGGAAACATTTAGTTTCTGTATTCCTCTTCTGTGAAAATAACTGACTAAAAACTTGAGATTGGAAGAAATTATTTTAAAAGCAAGACTGAATGTAGAACTGCTTGTTGTAGCTTTCTTTTGGAGATTACTCTACAAGTCAATTTTAGTGATGTCTTTACTATTTGTTTTAGATTTTTAAGGCACTTTGGATTATTTATCTATTGTCTATATGGCAACACTGTACAAACACACACTACCGTATCAGTCTAGTTTATTATAAAAATGGGTATTCGTGTTTTTAAATGTCAAAGTAAGCAGAAAACGCTTTTTAATTTCTTTTAAATGGCATCCATGTGCTTCTAAAAACAAAATCACAACCTTTCTGTGGCAGCAGCCATGATGTTTTTTTTCCTAACCAGATTCTCTAAGGTCAGCAGAAACTTCTGAGTCTGTTTCTACCATTACAGTTTTATTTGGAAACGATTACAAAGTGGAAAATAGAGCAAAAGGTGAGCAACAATTACTGCTACACCTCTGCTTTAATCTTTAAGACTGTTGAAACATAAAGGAATTAGTTTAGGCAAGTTTGTAGGAACTCGCTACGCCCGGCTTTTCAGAAGTTGAGGTAAAGAGATTACCTGAACAAGCAGATTGTTAAACAACAATATATATACTTTAAAAAAGAGTGATAAAATGGACTTTTTAAATCCAAAAAAATCAATATTTGGCTGCAAATGCCAGTAGATGTGTCCAAAGTGTTTACTGGTAAATATATTTTTTTTCAAATTGTGATCATAAAGGGAAATAATAAGTTCTTATTCAGGTTTAAAAATAAAAAAAATAAATAATTTGGCATCAAATTATTGCAAATGAGTTGTACACAAAATGCAAATCAGCCAATCACATGGTAGCAACTTGAAGCTACAACATAAAAGTATGGACCCAGCATGCCTTGTATCAATGTTGCAGGTTGCTGGAGGTGTAATGGTGTGGACGATATGGCTGAAAAATATATCATGATATAAGCATTTCATATCAGTCAATATCAATAATTATTGATTCATTTTTTTTTTAAATATCTAAAATACTGCCAGATTAAATGTGGCCTTTCCTGTTTTATCTAAGGTTTTCACTCCATGTTGTTGTTTTTATTTTTAAGCAGTTGTGAGGCAAAGTGAAACCTTAAACTTCTGCTGCATAAGTTACTCAACAGGTGGTTGCTAGGTAACCACAAGTCACTCAACAGGTTGTAACCAAATACTTAGTTAGTTAGTTAGTTAGTTAGTTAGTTAGTTAGTTAGTTAGTTAGTTAGTTAGTTAGTTAGTTAGTTAGTTAGTTAGTTAGTTGATGCCACCAACCTCGCTGAGAAGTGAAGCGTTTCCTCTGCCTACATCCCCCAGAATGCTGTGCGGTACTGAGTCAGTCCAGTGAAATTACTGAATATTCCATCAGACGTTGTACCTATTGATATTGATCATGTGTTTATTACAATATTGTTATTGATTTGTTTGTCTAGCACCTTGACACAAAACTCAGATCCTCTGAAACAGATTTGAATTCACTGTAGTCCAGTGGCTTCACCGGATTACAACCCAACTCTGGAAGCTGTTGTGTCATTATGGACCAAAATCTCTGAGGAATTTTCTTACACTTTGTTCAATTAATTCATTTAGGCGGTTCTGAAGGTAAAATGGCGTTCAACCCAGCGCTCGTGGTTCCATCTAATAAAGGAGCCTCTGAGCGTACATTGGTTATCCTCTGTGGTCAGAGACGGGCTTCGTTGTGTCATTCACAGACACAGTAGTTTTCTTTTGTGTTCATGCACCTGTCTGCTTCTCACATCATCCGTAACAATGACGACAGGAAGCAAAGTAGGCGAAAGAGATTTACTGTTTAGACGGTTTTCCTTCAGAAAATACTAGCACATTTCCTCTCATAAAATGCTCCATTCTGCATTTCTTTAGCAGATGTGCTAAGCTGAGTTATGTCACAGCTCTGTCTTTGCAACTGTTGGGAAAAGATACTAAGAGGCACGCCATTTTTATTTATTTATTTTTTTAATCTTTTGTCCTTTCCAAACATTAAAATCTGATTTTTAAATGTCCTGTTCAACTAGCAGCTTGAGTCTATTTTGGAGTCTCAAAATATTTACTTCAACCTGACTGAATTCACTTTAATATGACAGAAATAATGTTCCTTATATAAGTAAATGCTTAATACTAATAAATTAGTGTTTGCGATTCTTCTAAAGCGGTGACTATGTCACACGCTGCGTTATCTCGGTTGCCTTAGTGTTTGTGTACGAACCCAGCTGTTCTGCTGCGGTGAGTCTACCCTGGCTGAACCCTGCTGTGCCGCCACCTTTGTCCCTCTGGTGCTTTGCCATCTATATGTTTATCTCTCTTTGTTTACTGTGTCAGATGTTTCGGATCGGTCCTCAGCGTGAGTGCCAATAGCATCAAGCAAGCAAGGTTAGCAGGTAGAAAGGCAGCCAGAGTCCTTGGAGAAAGCACAGCTCTTAGAAATTTGATGCCAAGTACAGCGGTTGATGCCAGACGCTCAGTGTGTCTCACATTTTGTTAGATCTCGGGCCGAGCTGCGGGGCCAGTGTTTTCACATATCTGATTTCGGGCTCTCCTGGCTCAACCTGACCCGACTTGAAAGCTTTGCACGCATGTGGATTTGCACACAGCATGTGTGTCAAGGTGTGACGGGCAAAAAGGTAGACAATCCGAGGGTTAATAGGCGACTATAAAAGCACAAAGAGAAAAAGGGGAGGATTGCAGACAGACGAGGAGGAGGATTCAGGAACGAGTTTGGACGTGAGCTCGGTGTCCCTGTCACCTGGTTGGAATGCAGATCTTCCTATTCATGATAAGATCACGAGCAGACAGAGCGGATTTCCTGCCTGCCGCCAGTGACACAGCATACGTCTTTACAAGTCACGCAGTGCTGACCCACCCAGCGCTGAGCTAACACTGAAATATTGTTTTACCGTGTTAAAAATAACATGCCTGAGTTTTTATTAGTAATCAGGCTGCAGGTTTCAGCAGATAAGAGGATGAGTGGCTTTCAAACACTTTTTTTTTAAACAAATAAAAATCTGAAAAGTGCGGTGTGGATTTGCATTTAGTGATAATGAGTCAATACTTTGTATAGCCAGCTTACACTGCAGCCTCAGCTGCAGAGGCATTTTTTTCTTGCAGTCTACTCCAAGGTCATAGATTGGACAGAGACAGTCTGTGAACATTCCTTTTCCAAATTTTGCCTCAGATTCTCAGATGGTTATAAGTCTGGACTTTGACTGGACCATTCAAGCCCTGGAACCCGTTGTGATTGCAGCTCTGGCTGTACACTATGTTTCGCCTTGTTATTCTGCTGGTGTATCATAGTAAAGAAAAGAGGTAAACTGTAAATACATGCCACACTTTTCAGATTTCTTGTTTAAAAGAGTTTGAAATCATTGTAATTTCACTTCACATTTAAGTGACACAAACTAAAATGGTCAAGACCTTGTATGCTTTTGCAAGCAGCTCTTACTCAGATATAAGTAACGAAATAATCAGAGTAAATAACTAGGAATTTACCAGCCCATTAACGAAATTCCCACACTGGAGTTGTTGTTAGCCCTAAAGAGAGCTGAGTACAACTTAATCAGCAGCGTGATGCCAAATGCTTGATGCCTCAAGCCTGGTCCTCCGTCAGGCCAGTCATAAATCTGCACATAAGCTTGTAGTGTAAGCGAGTCAGCTGGTTGGACAGTCATGTCTCCTCTAACCGCCGGAGGAAAAAGACAGGAGCTTCAGTCGCTGAGCGGGACAGGAAAGGAAAACAGACCTCCCAGCAGCCAGGAAATCCATGGAATCCCGTGGGTCAATTCAGGGTCAGCTGGAGAAGTCCCACAGGGAGAGGAGAAGATAAAACAGTGGTGTGGCACTAAAAGGTGAGATTCACCAGCAAGTGGCTCTCTGCGGACATGCACCAATTATCAGACATGCACAGAGAAAACCACACTTTGTTTTGTTTTTTTTGTTTTTTTTTTTAGCATGAATCACATTTATTTTGTTTCAGTCAAAAATAAAGCAGATCTTTGATTTAAACACACAAAGCCACTCTTAAGTAAAACCAACAGAAGCCAGCTTTTAAAAGATACACAATTTGGAGACTTGATGGCTGTTCATGTAAAGGTGCCAGAATCTTCTATTTATAGAGATGTTTGTTTTTTTTTTTAATTATCTGTAGTGCTAAAAATAATGTGCTATTTTCTTACTGCCATGGAGAGGAAGATAAATGAAAACTAAGCTACAAAGTGAAATGACAAATATTAGCTTAACCCTCGAAAGCCAAGCAGTTGGTAGAAAACTCAGTTTTTTAAAAAGAAGTTATGTAATTTTTAAAACTAGACATTATGAATAACAAGAAGGATGTTTTGTAGAAAATTTGTAAAGATAATTTTAGTATCATATTTTAGTATTTCAGTCTCATATTTACTAAATGTAGCAAGTTATTGAGAAAAATAACTTCTTTTTATTATTATGTAGTTGTATCATCCTCTTGGGTTCATGTAATTATGACCTAGGTTGATTTTGTGTACAATAAAATAACATATGACACACTTAAAAAGTATCTATGACTTTTACCCCTCTTTAAGCTGTATTGCAATTCTTTCTTCTTCTTGCATTTTTACATTTTATTTATTAAATATAAGCAGTTTTGCTACCGCAGCATTTTGAAACCCTGATGTACAAGCTGAATCACAAAGCACTGGGTTATCTAACTGGATGATGAGTCACCTCAGCATTTCTAACATTTCAAAAACCTTACACTGATTTCCACATGTCAGCGGTTTTGAACATAGACTGATCATTTATTATAAATGTAGTTTCTAATTGAACACGAACAGTCATTTACAGCCTTCCTATGACTTTTAGAACTAGTTCAGATTGAATGAATGAGTGTGTGTGTGTGTGTGTGTGTGTGTCTGTTGTTGAAGCCGGATGATTTAAGAGTGTTGCTGCAATGACACGCTCTTGGTTTTGTCTGGACTATCACTGGGACTTGGCACGGTGGGAGAGACTCTATGAATGAGATTAAAGGTCTCTGCTTTCCTGTTCTTTCATTCACAAATTAGCCGCCTCCAGACCATATTCATCGAGAATTACTCTGTGACACGACAAACTCCTCCAGGCAGACTGTGTTTACTCCGCACTTTATAACTTGCACACAGAAAAAGACTTGCAGACAGATTAAAATCAAGCTTATTATTAGAACAAATTAGTTATCGTTTACGATTTAATTTGAAAAAGCTAAAAACCACACAGCATTTTTTGTTAAATTGTGCTACTAAAAATGTTATTTTACATCCAGTTTTACTGCAGCTTTTGGTAATTTTTAGGATTTTTTTTTTTATAATACATAGAGTTAAATCCAGTAATTTACATAAACTCTATAAAATATATACATATTTTTTTGTTCCCTGATTAAAATTGGAACAAAATTATTTTTTCTGTTTTAGGTCATTAGGATGAACACAATTAATTTCTGTATGTTTCTGGTTATAATTAAGCAAATTATGTTGCTTTCTTAACATTCACATATCATATACCCATGAATACATATGGCATAAGATAATACTCTGTCATTTTTCTCTGAGAAAAAGATTTGGTGTAGTCGAGGATAAGGGTCGTTCTCTGTTTTATTATTGTTTGTTTTTTTTTACTCGCTGTCAACAAAGCAGAGGTGAGGAGAGCTGTCTTTACCTCATGAATGGTTTCCAATTAGCGGAGTTGGTTGACGTTGTAGGTGGTCCTTGTTTAAGCTTGTCATCCCACTGGGTTTTTCCTAAACACCAGCAGGTTGATCAGTGACCCTTCCCTTCAGTGCTATGCTAACCCATTGTCCTCTTGTTGGCTCCGTCCAATGAGCTACTCTGTACACCTTAAATAAAAGATGTTTTGTTTTCACTCCTTCATGCATCAATACTAATTGAACAAATGCAAGTGAATTAAGGTATTTTTCTAACTAATAGAACATTAGGCTCTAAAACTCCCTTTAGACCGGACAGGATGACGTCTGAAATGGAGAGTTCTTGTTTGTGACTGGCAAAACGGAAAAAACAAAACCAGCTTTATTTATTTCATGAAAATACACACATATGCCTGGTTACACAACACTTTGTTTGATATCTCTAAGGACAGCCACAGTCCCATGGTGAGATGAGATTAGAAGATGCATGAGTTGTTGTGCAACATCACATCGCGTTGCACGTGGTGAGTCACGGACTCGTCCGCCATTGGAGTTTACGACTTAAATTCACAATCAGAATCAGCTTTATTGGCCAAGATGCTGTGCACAAACAGTCTGATTCTGCTTTCAGTCGCTCGCAGTGTGCAGACATTAGGAGCAAGAACAAGAAGTACCACGAGCGCAACGCTGAGGTGGCCATCCACACCGTCGTCTTGAATTAAATCTGGCACCGGTCATTGGAAACAGATAAAATGTAGCAGATTCTGGCCAAGTGAGGAACCTACTTTTGACATAATGTAACACCCTGCTGGCGATGTTATTTTTTATCTCTACATTACCTTTGTTTCGCTCTTGTTTTATAATTTGAACTTAACCCTCCTTATCAGTCTCTTGCCAGATTCGATCTTTTTATTTGTACATCTTCAGCACAGTTTTAGATTAAATGGCCGTGAGACATTCAGGTCCAAGCGAGATGCAAGTTTGAGCAAATGTTGATGTTTAACTTTTTGATTTTTGTCTGTAGAAGTAAATGAAGGAGCTGGGTTAATAATAATTGGCGTGTAGTATTTGAATTATTTCTGATTAACGGGACTAAATGTTTTCTGGGTTCCTTAAATCAGAGGGCAAATACCTCGACAAGAAAGAAAGAAGTTACCCAACATTGAGAAAGCATGAGAGGCCCCATTTTCCCTGCATGGAGCAGTTAGCCAAGAGGCCCCACATTCCCCTTCAGTGTACTGTATTAAACAGTGTTGACATGCGGGCTGTATGATATCAATTTTCACAGCTCCCACATAATCAACTGTTTGATGCAGGATTATTTTTCATCTCTCCACATGTGAATATCACGGCTCTAAGTTTCTCACATTGATTTCCAGTGAATTACATTAATCTTGGCAATTTTCTTTTCACTAGTCTTGTTTCTCACAGTGAATATGTGTTATCTGTCCTGGTTTTCCCCAATGCAGCAGTCCTATGTGTCCTCCGGCCACCAGATGGCACCTCCCAGTCCCAACACCAACAGTAGTAGCAACAGCAGCGGCGGAGGTGGGGAACAGCTCAGTAAAACGAACCTATATATCCGCGGCCTCCACCCAGGAACTACGGACCAGGACCTCGTGAAGCTCTGCCAACCGTGAGTGATTTTAGACCTGTTAACCTGCAGCTTTTAGATGCATCCCAGTAACTGTCATATTGTCTAGCCTGTATACTTTGAAAATGAAATTACCTGAATAAACAGATCTTTTAGTTTCCATCCCACGACCTTCCAAAGGGCCAATTTTCTGTCTTGTAAACAAGAGCAATGTGTACAAGCAGCTGTTAGTGTACCGAAACAGGTGAAGGAGGGGAACATGCAGAGCAGCTCTATTGCAAACACCCAGAACAAACTCTGCCCGCTGCAGAATTTTATCTAGCATCTTATTAACCCTTTTAGGTCTAAGTTTCAAATGTCCGCCTGGATATTTTTGCTTAGTTTAATTGTACGCAGTTCTTTAAATGTCGTATGAATAAATATATTTGCCCATTTGTCCATAACAACTGGAACTTTTAATATCTAGCAAGTTATGTTTGCAATTTACCGTCTTGTAAAAGAGCGCCCCTCAGATTAATTTCACTCTCTAATTACCATAATAACCCGATATTGGCTCGAAAGCGCAACGTCTCCCCTTTCAGAAACCGTTTGAATTTTTCAGATAGCGCAACGTGTGGCGGAGTTACGGTACTGCAACTTTGACTGGATCGTTGCAGATCCGTTTGGTCTGGCAGGGTTAAAAGAACATAGACTGTGTATACAGCATAAGCCAATTTAGTTTGCTTCATAAAAGGAAATATTATAGGCTTGTAAATAGAAAACACAGCCAATGATGACTTCTGTTTAGGGCTGTGTAATTTTGTTGATTCTATGATATTTATCAATATTTTTTTCTTCAAAGTATAAATTTTCCATCGGCGAGTGTTGATACATTAAATCCTACTTTGAGTTTTATGTCAAATCCACATTAATTAAATGACAGCTATAATGTTTTTTTACCCAGTTGTACATGTTAGATTAAAAATGACATGTAACAAAACAGGCAGTTACATTTAATTTAATAATGAAATTAAATAGATAAGTTACAATTTCTAAAAGTCAATAATACAAAAAAATGTTCCTTTACTGCACAACCAAACACACAAATCCACACAATTAACATTTAAACAAAGCAAATTTATAACAAAAACATTTATTACACCATCAGTTCAATTAATTCAATCCAAGTCTATGAAACAGCCACAAAATGTCACCAAAATCACTCTGTCCCTCTAAAATCTTTCAGAAAATCTTAAAAATGTATATACTTGTATCGCTTGCTGAATATCGTGATATATCGTATCGTGAGCAGAATATCGTGCATTGTATCGTGAGATTAGTGTATCATTACAGCCCTACTTCTGTTGTGATCTGGCGCTTTATGGAAAACAAGTAAACCTTTAAAGCTGTACTGTGTGATGAAGGACATTCAGCGCTTTTATATCAAAGATGCTGTCTCACTGCAAGCTTTCTTTTTATTTCCTTATGATAAATGACATTATTGTGTGACCAAACCTAATTGTACATTCCAGTCCACATTAAGTGGAACAAGTTTTGACTTTGATACTGAATGAGGAAAAGAGTCTCACAGAAACCCAATGCGAGGAAACACATCTGTGCCATCCAGACCTGAGCCCTTCATCTGTTGGACACATGATTTCATTTCTAGAGCTGTTTAGGCAGGAATGGAACAAAACACAGAAACAGTATCGTGCTGAATTATTCATAACACCGGGAGTTATTAATAATTTGCCACATTACAACCACAATCTTTTACGTATTACATTGGGATTTTATGTGGTAATACAGCACAAGGTATGGAGGACTTGTTTTTAACAAACAGTCAGAAAAAATAACTTTTTTGGGCCGTGCTTTTAACAGTGACCTAATTTGTAAATGCCGTGCACCTGTATGTCTTTAATCTGATCCAGCTGTTCTGTGAAGACCTCGGTGGTTTGTTACATAACAGTGAACAAAAAAAAAAAGCATCGTGAGGAGCAGTGAACACAGCAGACAGGTCAGAGATGACGCTTGGAGAAGTGTAAATTTTGAACGCCTCTAATATGACTCTGGAAGAGCTGCGGAGATCCACGGCTCAGGTGGAAGAATATCCTAACAGGACAACATGCCCTCAACGAAACATCTGCCCTTTTTGGATAAGTGGACAGAAGAAAACAACTGATGATGTTGAGTCATAAGAAGCCCAGTTTGCAAATTGCAACCAGCTGTTTGAGTGTCACAGCAAATATTATTTGGAGAAGGTGTTCGGGTCAGATACACTCAAACAGTAAAGTTTTTGTTTGACATACAAGGTAACGTATGTCACCCAAACATACCACGTCGATGGTAGCAGCATCATGTAGTGAGAATATTTTCAGGGTTAATGGTAAAACCGATCAAGTTAACTGTAGAGCAGACCTGCAGGGAAGTTTGTTAAAAGCTGCAAAACATTTAAGCGCAAATGTATGCCTCACCTTTTAGATTTTTATTCTTTTCACTTAACAGTGATGCACTATTTCTGTCAGTCTATCACATAAATTTGAGTTTGTGACAAAAAGTGAAAAGGTTCAGTAGTTTTGCAGGGCATCAGTTTGTTTATTATTAATTACACAGAAATAAATCATGATCTGAAAAATCATGCAGCAGGAAATAATAGAAACCTAAGTCAAAACCAGAGGGTAACATGGAAAGGAGCCACCAAAAGACACAGAGCGTCTTGTGTTTTTTACTCTTGATCAAATATTATACTTCCTATGGAACTAAAAAAATCATCTCTAAAACAACAGCGAGCCTGCATATTTGTGTGTGTGTGTGTGTGTGTGTGTGTGCGCATATAAAGTTACAGATGAAGGCTGCTGTAAAGCACCCAAACTGGTTTCGGCGGCTGCAGGTCAGAACGACACTGTACGTCAGAGAGGTGAACTTTAGTCATGCATTCTTATTTCCAGGATTCATTCACAGGAAAACCAAATCCGTTTGTGAAGAGGTGCGGACAAATTTCATAAGTCTTGACATCACTGTGTGTCTGGTACGCCAGCCGGCCCCACCCTTTGTAATTATTGTGGTTTAGTCAACATCGCAGCACATTCAGACATATGTAGATTTCAGACCGACTGAGTGAAATCACATGGCGCACGGTGACGCTTGCGTCTGATCAAAGCAGCAATCAAAGCCGGTGTGAAATCTGTGGTTGCCGCATGAAATGCTGAAACTTCAGTGCAGAGGCAGACTTACAGAAACATCTTTGTGGAGTGGAAAAGAGGTGAATAGAAGAATGACGCTTTAGAAGTGACTACCAGTAGGGGGGGTCTTAAATGATGTGGGAAAAAGGTTGGAAAGCCTGCTGGGAAAGAATGTCAGCTGGCCATATATGGGCTGGGGTTGTCTTTTAAGTCCTTCTGGCCTTCACCGGGCGGTGGGCTGGCGTTCAGCTGCAGAAGGACTAAAGTCACTTTTCATCTCTCCTGGTGACTCCCTGGGTGTTCCTGAAAAACAAACAAAAAAAAAACCCATTTGATTCTCTTCTGTAATGCTAACCAGAAAAAAAGATTAAATAAATAAGAAGATTTCAGCTTGAAAATGTTAAAATATTACAAGCTGGTATTAAATTTATCTTGGAGCTCCAGGAACCGCTTATAGATGATTAAAAATATATATACATACATATTCCTCCTGTAATAGTGTGAGTAGTAAAAAAATATGAGTCAGTTTTTTAAAAAAAAAGTACTAGTAAAAATATTTGCATAATAAATATATAGATGGCTATTGAACAACACTGTGGCCCACTCCTCTTTGCAGAATTGCTTTCAATCAGCCACAGTGGAGGGCATCTTTTGATCATGATTCAGCTATTTAAGGTTGGCCACAATATCTTGTCCAGGCTTTGTCTAGGCCACTGCCAGACATTTACTTTGTTTTTGAATCATGTGTTTGTTGTCCTTAGTAGCATTGTCCTGATGCTCAAACCAAGTGTGCTTTTACTTAAGATCTCAAACGCCTGACTAAATAATTTCCTTCATAAATTTCTGTTCCTGTGGCATCGGGCAGATTTCATGGCTCAGAGTTACGGCAAATCCTGAAGGCCATGCCTGATGATCGGTACGATGTTCTATCTTTTTAATGGTGTTAGTTTTATGTCAGATGCAATGGGGCACAAACCCTCCAAAAATGTTGATTTTGTCTAATTTTTCCAATGAATCTTTTTAACTAAATGCTTGGAAAGAATTAAGACTTTTTGGCGAATTCGACACTGGTCTTTGTTCCCTCTCCTGTCCCTGTGTTTCTTGTTCTTTGAAGCTCATGGAGGCCATTTTTACCCGATCTCTGACCTTATCTTAGGCAAGTGAGACCTGCAGTGCTTCAGATGTGTGGTAGGCCTGACACTCCTACGTAGGGTCACCACTGTTCCCTGTTTGGCTTTTTGGATAATAGGTTCCCCTTGGTGTTCCTAGAGCTTTGGAAATGGTGCCTTAATCAGACTAGAACATGTTATTTGCTGTGTTTCATGTGTTTTTGATTCCTTTTCATTGGTGCATGATTTTCATCTGTTACAGATCCTTTAGCCTACTTCATGTTGTCAGACAGGTTTTGTATAAGTGATTTTTTTATTTCACAGGTCTGGGAGGAGGTAGGGTTTTGGTGTGGCTTGTGAAATTGAACGGCACTTTCCATTTGTAGGTAATTCAGTTTATTCAGTATTTAACAAACGGCGTAAGTAACTTTTGCATAGAGGCAGATTAGTTTGGAGATATTTTTGCCTTTAACATTAAATCATCTTTTGGAAACTTTTTTTTGTTTTTACTCAGATTACTTTCTCAGGTTACCTTTGTCTGACATTAAAGTTTGTTTGGTCTGAAACAAAAAAATAAAAAACATAAGAAATCTGGAAGAGACATACTTTTTATAGCATTATATTCATACTGTGAGTCCTGGTGGCATATTTTCAATGAAATGTTATAATTTTCACACTCGTAATTCAGGAAATTTATTAAGGCTTTATGTTGTATGTGGTTTGATTTGTTTGAAATAGACTAGTTTTATCAGACTAAATGTAGGTAAGGAACACTGGACGAAAAGAGAAGTAACATGCTTAAACAAAGACTTCTGTATGCTTAAAATATTTTATGATCTTCTAAAATATGTGTGAATGAAACTGAGTATTATTCATGTTTGTTTCATAAGTTCACATGTATTTGCTGTGAAAAAAGTGTGAATAAGATTTGATTTTCACCTAAGACCCTCCATGAAGTGCCATGAAGTGACGTGGTGGTGCTCGTCAGAGGATTTTTGTTGAGGAAGTCTGGTCATCGGATTTAAAGATTTTGCTGATCTTTGGTTAAACTATTTTTAGTTTGTGTAAATATTCATGTGTAGTAACACATGAATATTTACACACAGTATGACTATGGAAAGCTATAAGGCAGTGAAGCAGTGTGTCTATTGGAGTTGTGGGATTTCTTTCTAAAAACGTCAACACATAAATTCACAAAATCTACAGCCTCCACTTTATGACAGAAGGAGACACAATACGGGTTGCAACTGTTTAAGCTTTTACTAAAGCAACTCTATGATGTAACACTCTTTAGTTTTCAATATCTGTTAAATTGTCACATGGAAAATAAAAACTGAACACAGAAGAAGACTTAATGAACTTTAATAGGAACTTGAAAATGAGCCCTGGAGAAATTTAAAACAGTCAGCTGATTAACAGACATGTAATTTGATTGAGTTGTTGCTGCTTTAGTATTTTTGTGACCAGAAATTATTCGAAACAACCTGATTTGTCTTATTTTTTTTACGAAAAGTAAACACGTAGATGGCTTCGTTTCAGCGGCTAATTGGCTGTGTGTGGCAACAGGTAGGGGAGGGGCTGCGCTGCTCCATCCAGGTAGAGAAAACAGCGGCACCTTCTCTGGCAAATCATTACGACGGCTGAAGGAACAGGGCGACGTGAACTTTTAATGTAACTTTTTAAAACCTTGACATACCTGAGCAATGCAAACTTAACGGCTACTCAAAATGTGATTGGCTGATCGAAATGTTTGTCTAAACTCGAAGTATCAATCAGTTTAAAGCTGGGGGTAAATTCCAACAAGGAGGCCAGGTGTTATGAAGGATTGAACGTGTTAGTACTGTAGCAATGAGACGAGGCCTGCCTGAAGCCAATCTCTGTGGTTCAATCATCCTGGACTGACATGCCTGTCCACAGGTGCCAGGAGATGATCGGCTCCATGCAGCACCAATGTGAAGCAGCTCTCAAAACCCGCAGCCGAACTTAGCAGGAAAGCTGAAACTTCAAGCATTTTTTTTTCAGTTTACACAGAAAATGTTTTAATTTGTGCTGGAGAGTAGGAGGGGGGGGGTGTTGCCAGTGCATGTGGATGTATGGAAATAAAAGCTGTTTTACAGGATTTTGAGCTTCACTTTTCCCAGAAATCTAGAGGGGGGTGGGGGTGAAAAAAAAGGTACCTGCAGTTTAAATTTAAAGCCAGGTGTCATCTTGTGTGACTGAGGTTTTAGCTGTCTAGCCCGGTCTGAGTCATCCGGTTAAATATCCGCTCCAACGAGGCGGGAGCGTAGGACCCAGCAGTCTGCTGTATTGTGAGGGTGGAAAAACAGCAAGAGGGAGGGAGGAATGGAGGGAGGGAGCGAGGGAGGGGGACGTGGTGGGGTGAAGCATCAGGTTTCAGTGTACATTCCACCCAGACGCCATGTCGCCCAAACAGAGGAACACCGGCCTCCTGCACAAGCTAAAGGCGAAGGCAGGTCTAATAGGCTGTAGAGCTGGCGGACACTCCTATAACACTGCATTCCATCAGGCTGCACATAAAGCCTGTAGATTACTGCTTTTAAGCTAATTTTCAGACCATGAATATTTATGAGACGGCATTAATGCGGTAACTGATTCCACTGCTTTAGGGATTGGCCTTTGGTTTTTGTTTCTGTTGACAGCAGACCAGGATGTTTAATATGCTATATGTCTTTTTATCTTCATAGGTAAGTCAAAAACAGAGAAATATGTTGTTGTTTTTAATTAAAAGCAGCATTTCTAAGCATTATTTGGGCCAAAAATACCCGAAAGGCAGAGCTGGATTTCCAAGCCAGGTGTTCGTGTTTTGTCCTGCGTGAGTCTGATGAAGACGGTGTCTTAGTTTTTGTCCCTGAAGTGCCGTCTCCTGTCTTTCAAGAAAAAAAGATCTAGGAATAGAGTACAGTCCCCAAGAGGCGACGTAGACAGAAGGGCGGAGGCGCAGAAATTTTTTTGTAAGCCCTGAAGATCATGGCATTTATGAGACAAAGTCGCTCACAGGAAGGACAGAGTACGCATTCATGTGAACACCTGTAGTCTGGCACCCTGAGGAAATGTGGAAATGTTGGTATGCATGTTGTAGGAGCAGATTCCTGTCTGTGTCTCTCAGTCACCTCAGCTGTCACTTATTCTGTTTTCTGTTTTTCCCCTGAAGGTACGGCAAAATCGTTTCCACCAAAGCCATTCTGGACAAAACTACCAACAAATGCAAAGGTGAACCACGTCTTTCATTTATTATAAGGCCTTTTAAAATGACTGCTTGATGTTGTATTTCAAAAGTATCCCACCTTCCCGCTTTATATTTTGCTTCCAATGAGTCTGATTGCCTTAATCTGCCTCAAAAGCCCAAAGAACAAATTTAAAAGATATTTGGAAATCTTGAAGAACTAATGATCAAGATCATTTTTCACAGATGAAAGAAAAAATGAATTAGGAGTGGTTTGTATAGTACTGTAACTTTTTTACTCTGGTAATCTAAAATATTGATGCTGTCACTGTGTTTTCTGACGTCTTAATGACAGTAGATTTAACCCCAGCTGCTCTTTTTGTTTGTTTTTTTGTTTTTTGTTTTTTTTTTGCAGGATATGGCTTTGTGGATTTTGACAGTCCAGCTGCTGCACAAAAAGCCGTCACAGCTCTGAAATCCAGCGGAGTCCAGGCTCAGATGGCCAAAGTGAGAATCACTCCAGTCTTCTTCTGCTCTGTATAGCAACTCCTCTTATAAAGTATAAAATCCAAGTCACATAAAAAGTCTCAGTTGACCTTAACGTCCAACCTGTTTCTCTCTTGAGAGCTCCTTCCAACTTCAGAAGATTTTACAGAAACCAGATTATTTTCCAGGACCAATATTCACCCTCTTTCTGTTTCTATTGCATCTTTGCTTTGTAGATATTTGTCCCTGAAAATTGCCCTGACAGGGTGACAGTGCATTTTGCATCACCCTAAACCTTCAGTACAGGGAGTGTGTAAAATACTTTTTATTTGTTAGATAATCTCAGCAATATTTCTCCGTTAAGTAAGTTTAAACTCTTTATTTTCTGTGAATTTCAACTGGAATATAATTTAAATCAGAAAGTTCTGCCTTTGACAATCCACAAATACAAAAAAAAAAAAAACTAAATCTTCCAAACGCAGTAATATATATATATTTTTTTACAACTTGTAAAATCTGATGCACAAATAAAAACAATCACAAAACCTATACAGTTTTAATTATGGTTTTAATGCTAAAAAAAATCACAAACATCACAAACCCCAAATTGAGGGTTTGGAGTAAAGGTGCTGTTGGGCGTAAGGTTCAGGGTAGCAGAGTGAAAACAGGCCAGTGTTGATCCCCAAACAGGTAGATGATCAGTGTTCACCTGCAGACTTACTTCTGTTCATCCACAGTACACACCTCTTAGCCCTGCTGTATAAAAGTGATGCTGCTGCATGAAGCCGTCGTCCTGGTGACGAGTGCACAACTTGAAGTCTTGCGTTTAGTGAAGTGTTTACTCCTAAAAGTGGTTTTGGCAGCAGTGGTTTTGTTGATTTCACCAGTTGATTTTGTTTGTGTTCCCGGCGTCCAGCCTCTTTTTTTTTTTCTCTTCACCTTCCTCCTCCTCCCTCGTCTTTCTCTCTCCCCCTCACGCTTCCCCTCGCGCCCTGTGTACGCTGCTAACCTGCTCCAGTTGTAACGCTTGTTCTGAACTCTTTGTCAAAGTGTCTGCAGTCAAAGCAACTCTTGTCGGCCCATTAAGCTGATCCCTCTGGCTCTCATGCTCCCCTTTGAGGAAACCCCGGGGAGGGCGCTGCTACACCCACTTTCAATGGGACAAGCACAAAGAACCGGCATTGTCCATCTTCCAGGCCCAGGTCTGGGGCCGACACCACCACTTAATACACTCCATCCCAGTGTCCCCTCCCCATTTCCTGAACCCAAACATAACCCGCTGCAATGTAACACCAGGGTCTCCCTTGGCCCAGCTCTTTAAAACCGTCAGAGATCAATGTGACCGGTTGAGCTGAACCAGTACACCGCAACTAGATCCAGAGTCTAAGTTTGCTGCAGTTCCCCTGTAAGAGCGCCACACTATCCACTACACCTTAACACTCGACAAGTGCAACTGGACACCAAAACTTGACTCACCCAGACAGCATGTGTCCTCTGGCAGACGTGTTGATAACTACTCTATAAACCTAAATATACATAGCTGCTCGGTGTCGCCGGGTTACTGCAGTTCAAAGAAAAAAAACAATATGAATGTCAAGTAGGGGCGTACTGGTCTGAGGTACTGGCATTTTTATGTGATTGGTAAAATACCACTCAGAGCTTTTCGAGTTGCCAACTTTTGAAACAGAGTAAACATAATAAGAGTAATGGGTGGTACTCCCACACTGTGGACGCCCGTGTTTGGTTTTTTATTGGAAATGGGGCTGTTTCCAAACTGCTACATTTATTATTTCTCCACATATTATAGTCTTGTGAGACTCATCTCGTGAGCTGGATGTGGTGTTGGAAAAATGAAAAGTGCCATTGGAACAAATCAAAACCAAGCCACCATAAACATTGGGAGATAGATGTCCGGAAGATCCTTCTTGTAGTTTATCAGACAAGCCTTAAACAAGTGAAGAAACAGTACATTGTAAAGCATGGAGACACATGCATCATGCTGTGGGGATACAGCATGTTGCGAAAAATGGATCAGATTTTAGTACGTCAGACATTGAAGAGGACATGTTCATTTTTTTCCAAGATGAACTGCTTTGGCGTATTTAGATGCAAGCAGTGAAAATTGTGAGTAAGTTAGCAGCATTTTTGCTTTTACCCACAAGATTAACAAATCTTAGAAAAGGTTTTTATACAACTAATTATTAATTCAATGAAGCCAAATCTTCATCCATTTCTAAATTTCTGCTCTAAATATTTGAGTTTCTAAAGAGAAAAGAAAAAACTGCTATTCTTATAAATCGTTCCTCTTATTTTGTGTTTTTGATTTTTAAACACTACTTAATAAAAAAAATGGACTGGCCCTCTAAATAGCAAATGCTCATCCGTAAGTGACTCTCACTGGTATCAGAGACCAAACAAAGAAAACAATCCTGATCAGGACATCCTTCGTATCGGGTTCGGCTTCGCTCGCACAGACCTTCACCACAGTTGCTGAGCTGTGTAGTTCACAAACATGGTGAGCCACACCTCACAGCCGCTGTCCTCAGAGGACGCTCAGTCCCTGAACGAGCCACCCGGGACGCACGGCGGCGAGCCCGGCGGAGCTGCATGCTCCGGGGCAGCAGAACAATGGTGAAGTTATAAATAGACCCATTCTTACCTCCCCGCACCTCGCATTTCAAACGGAGACGTCACACACCCGCCGCTCTAAACGCAAGCCGGCAAATCTGTCAGCTCGGAGGCACGCCTTAACAGATGCGGCTGAGAGACGGCCTGGAACAACAACAACGACGACGCGGATGAGTTTGTGTGTGTGAACGTGAAACGAGTCTTCGTTTTTCACTTCAGGGCTGGGGGACCGCCAAACAAAAGTTTCATCTGAGCCCAGACCTGTTATATAACAGGCATCCTGAGTGACTAAAGTAACAGAAAACACGTTGCTTCCTTTTAGCTGCCGAGACGCCTCAATGCTATAAATACTCCCCAGGATTTTGCGCCGTCACGTCAACACCTCTGTCAACTTCTGCCGTGCAGACCTGCATTAGCGAGGGGATGCTGCATGTCCTCTCCTGTTTGCTGCTCGCACCGTTCCAGTTCATATGGCTTCCAAATGCATCTCTTGACAGTCTGCTCATTCCACAATGAAGCCTTTATTATTTGTGGTTGCGGGGTAATCATATATCATTTAGCAGCAGGGAGAGGAGGCTTGATGGTGAACGGTGGAAATATATTAGATTTAGATGAAAGGCAAGGAGCCTGCTGATCGGCAGAGGCTCATCTGTCTTCCCTTCCTGTTTTGCTCTTGTCTGTCATTCCCCGTTTTAATTACCTAAATCACTCCAGACATCGACTACATCCCATCCTGTTTGTCGTCTCTTTCTGTACAAAATATCAGTCCTTTGAGCTGCTAATTTCTCCCACCCACTCTCTGCCCTATCCTCTTCTTTCACTCTCTGTTTTCCCTTCCTGTCTTTTTAGTCCAGCCTCTTTTCTCCCGGTTGCCAGGCTCCTGTTGCTCTGTGAACTCTTAAACTTCATGCCTGGCTTCCTGTGGGCTTCTGCACAGTCACACAAGGTTTCACTTTCAAGCTATTGCCTTAAAAATGCCTCTGAATGATCTCCATAGTTGATTGATTTGCCGCTTTCAAAATCTCCCCATTTAAACAAAATTGTACCAAGAAGCGTGCCTTCTTTTTCTTTCACATTCATAGCTGTGAATGTTAAGTTATTCAGCGTGCAGCGGGATGAGGCAGTGACGAATGGGAAGTCTCGGGTGTCAAATTATGCAGTTTTCAGTTTTATCGATCAGGTAAAACTTGCTTAAAACGGTTCATCCATTTCGGATCCTGGAACGAAGTGATGCTTGACAAGGAGCAGAGATACTATGAAACTTTAATGGACCAGGAGAAGCAGCAGACACCGATGAGACGACGGCTCTCGTGGCTGCCAGGACAAAAATCTTTGTAGCGACATGACCGGAATCTTGCATTTGGGAGTCCAGATGCATTCTGAAAGATATTTTGAAAGGACTCAAAAGTTATTGCTGCATTAAAAATGAAGCACTTTAAAATATCCATCAGTGTATAATATTGGAAGTTTGCGTGACACACAAGGAGGAAGGGAAATGGTGCATGGTTTTCAAAATGGTTGTCCATTTTATTCAACCCGCTTTACTCTGATACGCTTTAAAAGGTTGCACAATATTAGGAAAACATATGCGATACAATAGCCAAACTAAATATATGCATCAGTTGTTGTCATGCAGAATTTGCATGCGTGTAAGCGGAAATCCAACCAAGAACTGCATCCAAGCTGTCCTTTGCATGGAGATGCTTCATACATTGACATGTAGCGACAACTGTGGTTTGAATTATTGTGCAGCTCCGCCTATAAATAAAACATAGTATCTGCTTAGTAAACAGACGTCAAATATAGCTCTGCACATCGTCCTGAGCCCACGGTAGAGGCAACATCACTGGGACAGGAAAACTGATCAGAGTTGATTGGAAGGTGGATGGAGGTAAAAACTGGACAGTCCTCAGAGGGAAACCTGTCAGATGCTCTAAGGGATGAGACTGGACAGGAGGTTCACCTTGCAGCAGGACGATAACCCTAAATTTACAAGAGAAGGGCTTAGTTGAGAACATTAGTATGTGTTAAAGTGGTCCAGTCAAAGCCCAGGCATAAATGAAACTGAGAATGATCTGAGAACCTTTGGCGTTCCCTGAAAATGTATCTTCTCAGCTCTCTGAACTTAACTCCAGTCTGGAGTTAAGTTCACTTAACAAGACTTGCTGTAACTGAAGTACTAATGTATAAAGGCTAGTAGTGCCAAAACAAACTTAAAATAAATATTTTTAAAAAATCTTTAAACAAGTTTGAGCTTTTCTCCTTCTTCCCCAAACTACATTGGAGCTAAATGAAACTCTTTTAATGTTCATGCCTTAAACGTCAATCCTGATGCGTTCAAATGGTTCATGAAAGCCGATCTTGCCGTGCAGCAACAAGAGCAGGACCCCACCAACCTCTACATCTCCAACCTGCCGGTGTCCATGGACGAGCAGGAGCTGGAAAACATGCTGAAGTCCTTCGGCCAGGTCATTTCCACGCGCATCCTCCGGGACGCCAACGGGACCAGCCGCGGCGTGGGGTTTGCAAGGTGAGGCTTTTCTGTCTGAATTTAAAATGTCCTGGTGGAGGAACAAGGTGACATGCACATGTAATGCGAACAGATTTCTGCAGAGGGAGTTCAGTCGGACCTTTTTTTTTTGTTTCAGAATGGAGTCCACAGAGAAGTGTGAGGCCATAATTCAGCATTTCAATGGCAAATTCATCAAGACTCCTCCAGGAATGCTCGGTGTGTGGAGTGTTTGCTTTGTACTATACAAACATGATGTTGTTTTGTTTTTGTTCCCTGCTGTGATTTTACCGAATTCACTTACTCATTTGATCTGTCGCTTTCTCAGCACCCACAGAGCCCTTATTATGCAAGTTTGCAGACGGGGGTCAGAAGAAGAGGCAGAGCCAGGGGAAGTACCTCCAGAATGGAAGGCCCTGGGCGCGAGACGGCGATACGGTAACGCAGCCAAAGCGTTGATCGTCTGCCTCATTAGGAACTCAAAGCCAGATTTTTTTTTTTTCCCTAAAATTTTGTTTTAAATTACACTTTCCGTGCTAGCTGGCTGCTCTTTGAGTACACGCTGTTTCGCCCCAGTGTTTGCATGACCTCACTGGTTCTGAATCCTGTGTGTTGTTTTCCCAGGGAGGAATGACGCTAGCGTATGACCCAACAGCCTTACAGAATGGGTGAGTGAGTGGTATGCACAGACTGACAGAAAACAGCCCCGGCCCTACAGTAAAATAAACACTGGCTGACGAGCTGCAGTGAAAGGTCGCCCTCTGCTGGCCGGCGCAGAAACCTTCAAATATTGCTGAGTCTACCTGCAAAGCGCACGCACGTCGTTCTCACGGTCTTCTTGTCTGCTCGACAGTTTCTACTCCTCACCCTACAGTCTGGCTCCAAACCGGATGATTGCCCAGACCTCTCTCTCGCCCTACATGCATTCTCCTGTCTCCTCCTACCAGGTGAGACACACCAATATAATTATTGTTTTTAGCTTTATAGTCTTGTTTTTGTCACGTCCGACCTGAATCCCTCATTAAATTCACATTACCTAAGCTAATGGAGCTGCATTTCGTCAAGTTCTTCCTCTCCCTCTGCATTTTCATACCACACCCCAAAGGGTGACCGTCACAGACGAAAAGCACAAATGAGTTTTCGTTATCGTTTCTCCCAATTACAGGTACACAGTCCGTCCTGGATGCACCACCAGTCATACCTCATGCAGCCAGCTGTGAGTATCTCACAGATCCTTTGCTCCATTCATTTGTTGTTAGAGTGCGCAGTTTAACAGAGAGGAAGTCTCAAGAGAGCTGCATGAGGACAGGGAGAGACAGGAGCAGTCTGAAGTTGAATATAAAAGCAAAATAAGCAAGTTTCAAAAATACATTTTTCTGAACTGTCTGATCTAATCTCAGAATATCCAGTGTTTAGTGTTGTTTTTGTATTTGCTCCCAGTTATGAGCTGTTCACTGTGTACAGGAGCCCTGCTTGGTCCTGTCTGACTATTAAAGTGAACATTGTAATGGAGACAGGCTGACTGAGTGTCGGTGCATCTGTTTGTCCGCAGGGCACAGTGCTAACCCCGACAATGGAGCATGCCATGTCCATCCAGCCCACGTCCATGATGGGGCCTCTCACTCAGCAATTAAGCCACCTGTCTCTGGGCAGCACAGGCACAGTCAGTATCGCTTTCACATCCTCCTGGTACAGAACCGCTGGCTTCCTGTCCTGACATCCTGACATCATTTATTCCTGTCGTCCTTACAGTATATTCCAGCCAACACTACTATGCAGGGGACTTATATCCCCCAGTACACCCCAGTGCCTCCTTCCAATGTCCCAGTAGAGGTATGACACACTTTCCACTGTTTGCTCGTGTATGAACTTGTTACGCTCACTTACAGTATTTAAGGGTTTATGCGGTGTGATTTACTAATAGATTAGAGTCCCATTAGAAGAAATCTGTAGTAAAAGGTTTTCTGTTTGGCTCTGTTTTTTTTTCTCTCAAATGATTTACTAATTTTTGAATAAACGATTTATTTTAACATCTTATTTTTCACTTAATTTTTCAATTCTTTTCATTTATTTTTCAAATAAACAATATCAAAAGTAATATTGTTTATTTTTGCCTTGATAAAATTGGGTGTTTTGTGTGAATTTTAAAGTGTAATGTAAGCAAACTTTAAAGTATAAAATCTAAATATTAAGTTGCAAACCAACGTGGAAAAAAAAGAATTTAAAAATGGATTGAAAAATACATTTTATGTTTTCTAGTGTTTTATATGGAATGCTTTGACACAGTGAGCTATAAACTGTAAAAGTTTTATAACGTCCTTTTTATTTTCTGATAAACAAAATAATAATTATAAAATTAAGCCCTTATTTATATATTTTAATATCCGAATATTCAGCTATGACTTTCACACAAACAGCAGGCCTCTGCAATGTCTCTAATTCATAGCTGATCTAAAATGTAACATGGAGACAAATAATAATCCTCCACTCAACACAATTCAGCACATTTAATTTATGAACAAATGATGCTCATTTCAGTATTTTTAATATAATTTTTTTTTTTTTTTTATTGCAACACGTCTTGTCTTACTTTTTCCTGACAGGAGAATGGTGGTCAGCAGCAGCAGGTCGCCATGGAGAATCCGGCAGAACATACAAACTACTCCTACCAACACACCAAGTGAAGCTGAGGTGGGAAAACGTCCAGGGCCCGGCGTGTAATTAAGATGATGAATATAGACAACTGGCTGCTCTGGATGTTATTTAGTTATTAGAATAAAAAACTGAGTATCCTTTGTCAAAAAAGTGACAAAGGAAATAAGAGTGATTGCAATGAAAGTGCTATTTAGAGATTATATCTTATGCATATTGTTTGCTGAGCACCTTCAAAGTATCAACACTGTGTTGTGAACTTTCCAGCTCCCACCAATGAGAAGCCGCAGGGCAAGAAACAAATCCAACCAAAACAGGATCAAGCTGGAAGAGATCTCAACCACAACCAATCACCGGGACTTGAACACGGATAACAAAAGGAACACGTGTGTGCCAGTGCGTGTGCTTGTTTGTACTTGTGGGTGAGAATGTGTGTGTGTGTGTGTGTTTTGTTTTTTTGTTTTTTTTGCTTTGTTTTGTTTTTGTTCTTTTCTTCTTCTTCTTCTTTTTTGTTTAAGAAAAAGGACAATTAACTTCATCAGACTCTTCAGCTCACGTCCTCAAGAGTTGACCAACCAAAGGTGGGAACCTTCTTCAAAGAAGATTGGGTCTATTTTGATAACTGAAAAAGGAAAAGGAAAAAATAACAACGTTGTTGAAAAATGTCAAAAGAAATAGGAGAGGAAGAAATGACACAGAGCATTATTTTTGTGCAAGTGGTATAGCAAATTCTTATTTTTAAAAAAGAAAAAAAAGCATTCTGGATGTTTCAGAGTGATTCAAGGAAGAGTTGAAACACAATGTGTCTTTTATTTTTTTGTGTAAAATATGCAAACTTTTATTTTTATTTTTTGATGTCTGTTGTTTGACATTCTATTTGCAGCAGCAGCAGTTTGTACAGATTTCAAAACTTTTTGCTGGTCTGATGTGTGGAGTCATTCTAACTGTGGGAGGTAAACCGTTTAAAGCTACTTCTTCTTGTAACTGCTGCAGAGATTTCTATTCACACACGCATGAAAATAACATTGACTGTTCATAGTTTTTGTTTATTTAGACCATAACGGAACAAAAGACAATCGATTATTTATATTTATATTCAAATCATAGTTCTATTTTTTGGAGTTTTTAATCATTGAAGCGTACATTTATGAAAAAGAAGTTATTTAATGTTGTAGTCTTGAAAGACGAGCTAAAATGGACTTACAAATTTTGACATTACACACTAATGGATTCCCCAAAGTGACTCTTTTGGTTTTTGAAAACTTAGTGGCTTCCAGTCGAGTATTTATCAGCTAAACGAAACATCAAAGTGACTTGTGTTCATTTTGACAGTCATCCTGGTATATTAGATTGCAATCTCATCACATATTTTTGTCAATGAGTAGGCATGGGCTGACATCATGTTTATTGTTATTCAATTTTACAAAGTCACGGTTTCACAATCAGACGTCGAATTTTGATGCTAAGGGAAGGGCAGTTTTTCAGCATAGTGATCGCTGCAATAGGTGCATCATAACCATAAGTAGGAACACATTTTTAGCCTTTTTTGATAAAAGGCATTTAAAGTAGCTATTGTTTCAAAATGAAATTTAGCAACAAACATCCCGGTACAGTCAAGCTAACTCAGCAGCTAATGTCACTAATTAACTGGCTAACAATTGCTTGTCAGGCTCCCAATACATCTTGCTGCAAATTGAACATATTAGCCAAAAATCTGTTTAATTGATGGTATTACATTGAAACAAAACTCCACAAAAACAATATCCAAGTGTCCATTGGTGAATAAACGGCTATGTACAGTTTTGCTAACGTGACAGCTAACCTGGCTCATTAGCTAAAAATATTAGCTTTCCAGGCTCTCAACTTTTATTTATAAAGAGCCAAATGGCAGAAATTACATAGTTAGCATAGCGAATCCCCCAAGTTAGCATTTCCACATATAACTAACCAGCTAGCAGTAGTTTGTCAGACTCCCAGTGTAATCTTAGAAAGAGATGAATGGCTGGAAAAAAATATTGTAACACCACTGTGTTTATGTTAGGAATATCTAGATTTGATTAGCTCTTGTGTTTAGCTAACATGGGCTTTAAATTTCATCTCAGTACTTCAAACTTTGTCTTCAAAATATCTAGAGCTCTAGCATTAAGTGTGTTTGTTATTAAAGCAATTTGACCACATTAAACAGTTTTGTGGCTGAAGTCTAGTTCATTGTTTTGTAAAGCTTGTCAAGCTGCAGATGTTGACATTAGTTTATTTAGATTTCTTTTTAAAAACTATAATTAACTGCACTTAAACTGTATTGTTCTAGCTTTTTTTGTGTGGCCGGTTTTTGTTTATTTATAATATTTGCAGAGCAAACATCACATTGCATAATAAAGGAGCCTTTGTAGAACAGGGTTTTATGATTATATACATAAAAAAATCTAAATGATTGAAGGTGGAACATTTTAAGCTGCGTTTAGCATCTTAAATTAGTTATTTGTCTTGGTAGTGTCAGGAACAAAAATGTGCTGTTTTGCATTAAAATTTACTTAAAGATTGCAGACCGTTACCTTAACTGTGAGGCTTCCAAAGGGACGGCAACATTTCTAATTACAGGATGCTTCATGCTAAATTCAGGTTAATAAAACAGAACAACGTTGGTATGATGCATTTAGTCCTCCTGCTGTCTGCTCAAATCTCACAGCCTGTTTAGAAACAACTTCCAGAATGAACAGGAGGCAGGACTCAATAGCTAAAATAGAAAGAACCTTTTGCACTTCCTAAGACTTAATTTATAAACACCGTACTGATACTGAAGATTGCTAAGTTTGAGTCTTCTTCCCTCTGTAACAAATTGCCCTCTGAAGAATGTTGCTGTTAGCCAATTACAGTTACCTGCCAATTTCTCTATGCTTTTTTTGTTCTTTTCCATTTATTAATTTTGTCTTTCAATACCTATGAAACCGTGTCATTTTTGCTCAGCCTTATAATTTCACAGCGGCCCATGCCTATCTCTGAGAAGTGGTTTTAAGCGGTTTTGTTGCAGCTGCCATCAGGTATCTTTTAATTCAACCTCTGTCCCAAGGGGTTAGGTGAACATGCTTTAGAAAGAAGAAGTTAGATATTATGTGTAAAAAGAGCAATGCAGTTACTAAATTAAAGAGTAGTTTAGTAAAAGTGATGAGGGAAAATTAATGAAAGACTTAGAAAATCCCACCGAATGATGTAGTCTGATAGGAAAGGGAGTGATAAGTCTTTTTTTTTCAATGCTGCTGTCATCGGAGTTTGATTCTGTCAGTGAGTTTTTAGTTTGTAGAAAGATTTTTTTTTCTGTTTTTTTTGTTGTTGTTGTTTTTCTTGTTTTGTTTGTTGCTGAAAAGATTTGCCTTTTTTTGATGAAATATTCTTAGGTTAGACTTTAGCTGTAGAGTTTAATTCTTCACAGAGACTAGATGTTAGTTTCCTCTTCAAATGGGTTGAGGCTGTTCTCTTGTTCACTTCAAGATTTCTCTTGTTTTACTTTCATGAAAAATTTCCGTTCCAAGCCTTGTGTCGTCTGTCTGTCCTCACATTGTATCCGAACCGTTTGTCGAGAGCTTTTCAGAGCCAAGAGCTCAACCAAACTGACTTAAATGTTGTGCTGATCTAAGCAATTCGTCCTGCTCAGTGTCGCGGTGTTCAAGTGCCGGTCGGCACATCGAGCGAAGTGGAGCTTACGTCACCATGTCTGTTCAAATACGTTGACCTGTAAATTTGTAGACACCAGAACTGTAGATATGTAGATAGTAAGTAGTGGTTTTTACAAAGGACTGCTCACCAGACCATGGAAGTGCCATTACAGACAATTCTTACAGCCTTAGTGAGACTGCAAGTCTGAATGAATTTGTGAGAGATCCAAAATTCTGCAAAAAAAAAAAAAAAAATCTAAACATTTTTAGCAAAGCCTTAATGATCCTTTTCTGGATTTACTGCCTGATTTCTCACTGAATTGACTTTTATTTGTATATACTATGAAAATGGCAACAGGCTTCTTTGCATCCCGTCTAGTTAGTTATCACATCAGAGCCGCTGCTGGTTTATGTTCCTGTTCAATCATTCGTCTTTCGAGGTGGATGGCGTCTGCCTCTAGGCCCCACAGTTTGATTATTCTGATTCTGTTCTGGCCTTTTTTTATGACGTTAACTTTTTCTGTTTTCCTGCTTTATGTTTCTGCAACCAAAGACGTTGTAGCCATCTCCATTTTTTTTTTTAGAAATCCATTTAAAAAAATTTGGATTAACTCAGACATTAGAAATAGGACAAGTGTGCAATCATGCTCAAAATTATGACTATGGTAAAGTCAATTTATTATTTCCTTTGGAGACCTATTAAGATGATGCATCTAAGAAATGTCCTCTTGATGCATTTTTTAAAGCATTTGTAGGGTGGACTTTCCCGTACTGTAAATAGGAGAGCTTTTGACTGCATGCAGACACACTGGTGAATCTATGGGGGGTTCAGCACACATCCAGGAGGAACACAGCTTTGCTCTTCATGGTGTTAAACAGACAGTTTTCAGACACAAAAGTTACTTTTGTAAATAGCCTTTTTTCTCTCTCTTTCTACTTGCTCTCTCTTTACCATTCTATTTTGTTTCATCTTGTGTGATTCATTGATTTTTTTTTTTTGTTGTTGTATGATTTATGACCTGTCCAGATAACATCGTGACTATCAAGTTTTCAGATTCAGTGCACCATGAAGGAAATATCCAAATAAATGCTATTCCATGTGTTAGCCACCACTTTTACTACATAAACCGTGATATTTGAAACTATGAAATGACCATGTGTTAGTTGCAAAGCAGTGTTTATTTATTTTTTTATTTTTTTACAAGAGAAAATGTTACAAGAAGAAGTTGTAATATTTGTAAATGAACTTGTGTTTTGATTGCGATATTAAATGAAAAAAAAATAAATACTCAAACTAATTTTGTAGATAGTACACACAATTTAAGATTTAAAAAGAATTTGTTGCACTTACTAATATTTCAAATGCTCTTTTAAGAAAAAAAAAAATCCATCCTAATGTTAATTTGGTGGCTTATTTCATAGTTTCAAATTGTTTCGCTGCTAAGATAGGATTTCCAAGCAGGCGGTTTCAGGTTGTCCAGTCTGGATTTTCACAATGCTACACATCTGTTTTCTTAGATTCGGTTATTTTCCTAGTGGATCAGCCATCGCTTAGGATGTAGTGAGATCTTAGGGCCCAGTTCTCAACTTGCTCCACCTCTCTTTATAAGAGGGCAGGAGAAACCGCAGTGGCTATAAAGAACAAAACATCCGCTGTAAAGCACATGTTTATGTCCTGTTGCAGCTGCCATGGTAACATGATGGTGAAACCGGGCATTTTTTTGGTGTGAATTGCTTGTTTTGAGGGATTTTCAACAAACAATGCTGATTCTTATTCTGCCCGAGTAAAAGAATGTCTAGGCTCGCATCCCAGCAGATCGTCTGAAATTTTACTCTCTGCACCCTTTATTGATCAAAGCCTAGCTCAAGGTAGTATATTGTTGAACTTTCCACACTGAACGTTTTTCGTGAAGCATTCTGAAAATCCACTGGGCTCGTAAACCTTCCTGTTTGTGAACATTTTATTATTTATACAATAACTCATTTTGTACAGTTTTGTTAGAGGAAAGAGGTTTTCTATTTGGTTTATTTTGCAAATGCCACTTGGCTACTTTTGTCTTCCTGTGCCAGAGTTGCTAAATTGTCTTTAACTTGTGTTTTTTTTTTTGTTTGTTTGTTTTTTAAATGATTGAGACAAGATTTTACTTTCTTTTTGATTTATCTTTGAATTTGTCAGTTTTCTTTTTATAATAAAAAACTTTTAATGTTTGAATGAGCTGTTTTTATTTAACTGTGTGCTCACCTCTAATCTACTCAGCTTTGAGTAGATTAGCTCCAAAGAGAGTATTATCACTTCAAAAAAGTAATTACTCAAGCAGAAGTAAAAAGTTATTTTTTTTTTTTAATTACTCAAGGAAAAACTAATAAAGTACATATTTTTTTATTTTATTGTCTAATTATTATAACTATTTTTTAGTAGCATTGTAATAAGCCAGACACAAATCTGCAATAATGAGCAAATTCTGGTATTTTTTGAAGGTAAAATGTAAAAATCATTACACTTTTTACAACATAAGGCTTCAGTGAGGCTGATATTCTGTAACGGGCTCTTTGCACGTCAGCTTCCAAAAGCAGCTCGGTCACTTCCGGTCTATTGAAAATGGCATTTTGCACTCGGTGCTTTCAGGACTTGGCCAAGGTAACAATTAATGATGTACATCGATCTGAAACCCCAACAAGTAAGCTGGAGAAAAGATGTTCGCCTCTTTATACATTCACAGACACGAAGGTGAGTTTTACTTTCTTAAACTTTGTGGCTAACATTAACTTTAGCTAATGCTAGTAGGCAATATTCTCGGACATTTTTCTTATAAAAATGTGCTATTTAAGTATCTAAACATTTTAACCCATTCTAACAGACAATCTTTTTACCTTATTTTGTATCTATTTTCAATAAGTGTGTTTATTGTCGTTAGTGTCAAACAGAGACCAAGGAAAGGTGGAGGTTACTGTTCGGGCTTTTTGCTTCCGAAGCATGAAAAAGCACAACAAGCCCCACAGCTTTAAAAGTAGGGCAGCCCTAAATTATGAAAATAGCATTTCATAATTTACTCCTCACCAAAAATTGGCATTTTTAATGCTTTTTATACTTTTTACAGAAACATTTTAGCTCAGTCTCATTGTTTTTTTTTTTAATTATCTGGATTTCCTACTGTTGTTAAAATTGGTATTTAATGTCCACATGTGGATGAGCAGGACCTATTTTTTTTATATCATATTGTTTTCAGTAGTTTTATTTGGATACATTTTAAGGTGCAAATTAGATAAATGATAATCCAAAACATCTTTTTAATCTGTGGTGGCAGTAAGGTATGTTTTATACACAATTTTAATAATTTTTATGACTTTTTAAGGTTTTAAATATGTTTAATTTCAATCTCCTGTTGTTCTGTTTTTTTGTTGTTGTTTTTTTGTTGTTTTTTAGGTTTCTCTGACTTCAGCTATTATTTAAACCCTCTCTTAGCATTTGCTTGGATTAAATTAATGTCCCAAAGCAAAAAAACAAAAAAAAAAAAAACAAACCCTCACAATATTATAAATGTTATAAATGTAGAGTTTTCACTCTGACATCATGTTAACTGGATATGTGATCAGAAAATTGACTGAAAACTTCACTGCTTTGGTTTTCACCTTTTTATTTACACAAACCATACGATGTATGTCATGGGTCAGTTTTTAGTAGTCAGAGCATTTACACATAGCTTTTAGTTTGTAAAAAAAAATAGTTGCATTCCTCGTTTTTATTCACAACACTAAACCTTCCTCATTCTCACACAGGTCATTAATCTGAGAAAGAAAAAAAATATTTCCATTACATCTAAAAGGCCACATTTAACATTTATTCATAATTTATATTTAGACAGCTCTTACCAGTTAAAAGCACTCTAACATGCTACACACACATTTTCCCTTGTGGTTGAAGTTTGCTCACTTTTCAGGTAAAATACACAAGTCGATCAAATCTCATCCATAAATTAACAGTGTTCATCTGGAATAGGTTGTACACGTACAGTACACAAAATACAGAGCACAGCATCTAAAATGATTTTTAATGCTAATACAGGTACAAAAGGTCATCTACATACTCCTTTCAAAATAAGTTGTTAAATAAAATCAGCTGGATCTAAAAGAGCGGCGCATCAGAGCAGATTTGCTGAATCTCAGCCACTGGCTTAGTGGTGTTTAAATGGAAATGGAGCCAGTGAGTCGGCTCTGATTGTGAGTGCTCACGCATTTACTGTAGGACTGCAGTCAATACAGAAAACCCACACAACGAATCCCGAACATTTAAACATGAAGGGTCAGAGAGCACTGAACAAATATAAACCACTTCCCTCGCGTCTCACAGCATGAACCAGCAGCAGGGTGGCAACACTGGGGCTACATGAAGAAGCAATAGACTGATCAGGAATCTGATCCGAGGATTCAGATATTCCCCGATTTGTTATTCTGCTGCTGGGAATGGACTCTGAGCTGGTTTTGGAGGTTTTTTCAGCGCCACACGCTTCAGTCCCGGCCGGTTCCTGTGAGCTGCAGCAGGAAGCTGAACAGGTAGATGATGTCCAGGTAGAGGCTGAGTGTGGCAAAAATGTATTCCTCTGGACTGATGGCGTAGCGCTTGTTTCCTAGGAGCAGCTGTGTGTCAAAAGCTAAAAACTGCAGCAGGGAGAGGAAGTAAGAGTTAAGAACAATAAAAAAAAAACTTTTCCAGCTTTGTGTAAAAGTTCCAGAAGTCTTGAGATTTCTTCTTAGGACGTCTCGATATGTGATAGACATTATTAATCAAGTCAGGGGGAAAAAAGTGATACATGGTTTTCAGAAGTTTGGCTGGAATCTGTACTTAGGTCCATTTAAAGAGGTCCCACTAATTAAAAGGGAAGTTAAGGAGGAAACGGTGTCCACCAGTGTGCAATTTAATCTCAGTAAATGTTCTGTGAAAGCCTCAGAAGTTTATTAGAGAAGAAGCAGTGTCATGAAGCCCAAGGAACACAGCAGACGGGTCAGGCAGAGGTTTGTGGAGCAGAGGAGGTTATAAAACAACATCCTCAGCTCCAGATGAGTCCGAAATGTAAACGGTAACACTTTATTTGAAGGGGTGTGCATCAGGCTGACATGACACTGTCATAAATATGACATAACATCTATTATGAACATTAAGGAGTCTTTATGAATGTTTGTGACTGTTGTCATGAAGAGTCATTTGGTAAATCATGACATTTTAAAGCAAAGTTGCTTTAAAGTGTCATGATTTACCAAATAATGCAACGTTGGCACTTTGAATGGACTTTTAAAGCAACTTTGCATTAAAAGTGTCATTATTTACCAAATGACTCTTCATGACAACAGTCACAAACATTCATAAAGACTCCTTCATGTTCATAATAGATGTTATGTCATATAACATCTATTATGTTATATGACATAACATAATAATTAATAATATTTGAAGGGGTGTCATGTGCACCCCTTCAAATAAAGTGTAAACCGTATCACAGTAAACACACCAATCCCGCTCATCAAATATAAGAATAATTACAATAATAAACTTTATTTCTGTAGCCACAGCTACGATGATACATTAATGTTTGTGGTTGCATCCTGACTGACTTACCAGAGTGAAGAGGATGGCTCCTATCACTGCATAGATGGCGTGTAACCAGGGAACCTGTGATGCAAGACAACCACCATTACCAAACACAGTCAGCGAGCCAATTTAAGCAGAAGAGTCCAAGATTATCTGCTGGGTCAATCCCCTCTCGCTGACGCATACGTGAACACAGCCAGCAGCACCTGAAGCATTAAGCTGCAACTGTTGTTTAACTCATCATTAACCTCGGCTAAATTAGCCTTCTTCTAGAAGGCCCCGGATAAAAAAAGGAGAGAGAAGAGAAGACTGGTGACTTACATATCCGAAGGGGACGACGATGGAAATGGTAATAGCACAGAGCAGCATTGCCATGCACAGAGAGAAGAGCACGCCCTGGCAGGACGTTACGTCAATCTGCAGCAAAAAAAAAAAAGGAAATGATTCAGTTATTCCACCAAATTACTGCTGTTTGGATAGATGACGATGAAGCATTTTCTCCTCTGCTCACCTTGCTCTGGAAGCTGAACACAGTGACGGACAGACACACCAGAGCTGTGATTCCCAGACACAGCATCACTGACTTGGTGTTGTAAAAGCTGCAAACATTTCAAAATTCTTAGTTTTTCCACAAACACAACATCTTACTTTGAAATGTATAACACTGCTTCTGCCTGGTAGGTAATATTTACCTTGAAACAAAGCCCATCATGAAGGCCATGCTCAGAGTCTTTGAAGAAAAAAACAAAAGAGGCAGAGTTACGGTGAAGTGAGTGTAAAAGAGTTTTATTAACGCTGGGAGAAAAAATACTTACAAAAAGAACTAAAAGAGTAATGTTCCAGGGAAACTGCCTCCTGTTATGAGAAAAGAAAAATACATCGTCATCCTCACCATAACATCAAATGTAGCTTTTCTTTCATGCAAAGTTTCTTCTGCTTCTTTAGTCACAACATATCAATATTTATGCTTTTGTGTGCTGATATGAACATGAATCTACTTTTATGGATTTAAATCATAGTTGCGGTCCAGGGATCTAAAAATATATAGACTTGCCCAACTTCACCCTTTAATGCCTGATGTATCACTTTTGATACAATTTTACGTCTTTAACAGATGTTTACTCAAAACCCCACAGCATTGGGTAAATATGTTGCTAAATGCACAAAATTAAAACGTAACCGTTATTTAAGTTTGATGGTAAAAGTGTCACGTATCAAATATGGTTAACAATATGAGAAGGAGCAAGCTAAATGTTCTAGTATGGCATGCAAACTGAATCACTAAAATAAAACATTAAAATGTCAAATTAAAAAGAAAAAGAAAATCATAACAGAGTCAACTCTCTAATATGTCAGGACAAACCAATCATCATTTATCGTAAACAGAATTTACCTCAGATCTCCGCAGCAGGACAGAGCAATGTAGGTCACAAAAAACATAATGCTGTAAAGGCAAGAAAAAAGTTAATGAATCATGTAAATAGGCAGCGTGAATATTGATATAATAAAGTATTTTTACTCACTAAGACGCCATGTACAAGCTGGGGTTAGTCTGAATGTAAAACCTCACAGGTGCGCTGAAAAGAAAAGCAGCAGTTGTCTAGATTCGGTTGGATGTGGATCAATAAACGAACGAGTTCAGATCGGCAGAACAGGAGGAGGAAAAATGAGACCAAATTACCAAAATGTGAAGAGACAAACAATCCCAACGGTCACAGACAGCTGGAGCATGAGGATGGCGTAAACCTGCAGACGGACGAGCACTTTGTCAGGTTTAGGATTCTTTTTATTTTACGTTTTTTCAGTTTATTACGTCGCTTCATTTGACTCAATCTGCGTTCAGTCACCTTTCTGATGAAAGTCCTCCTGATGGTCTTATCATCCCAGGCAAACTGGGCCTCCATCTCAGGATAACCTAAGAGAAAAAAAAAAAAAAGGACTTATATTATCATAATCATCTTCTAGCTGCATCATTGCATCGTCTGCAGAGACGGCGTTAGTTCTTCACCTGCAGTTGCTTCCTGGTAGCTGGGAGGCTCATTCTCATTCCCCACCTGCTGGGATACAACAAGAGACAAGCAGGACCATTAAATCCTGGCATCGTCCCACCTGCTCTCAACTCACCGGGAGTTTTAACCGTCTGGAAAAAGTTTCTATGAGTAATTTATGCTAAATTGATCTGACCTCACTTGTTAGATTAGTTTGAAGGTTCATGAGAACCTTCATGTAGGCAAAGGGAGGCCGAAGAACAAAAGTGAGGTGACTTTACAATTATATCGACTATCATTTTTGATGCTTTATTTGACGTGCCACTTATGTTTGCAATAATTACGTAATAGCAAAAAGTTTTAACACTATGATGTAATTTTTGACATGTTTATTACTTATAGCTACAGAACAAACAAAGGAATTTCCTTAAAAAGATGCTGCACTGAGTAAATATGTGGATTAATGTAGTTCAGACTTGTTTAATCCAAATGTGCAACATTTTTATTTTAGAACGCATCTCTTTGAACATTATAACGAAAAGTGACAATTTGAATGCATCAATATTGATACAGAATCTAAAGCATTAAAAGAAAAGTTCAAATCTCTGCAGGACCCAGATATCTTGACTCTACCAGATGCTTTATTCAAACTGGTGAAAAAAAAAAAGATTTAAAACAAAGGAAATAAGACAAAAATAATCAATAAAAACTGAAAATATGGAATCTCAAAATGCACATATATTCGCGGTACGAAAAGTGCAGCAGCATCGGTGAGTACGTGATTACGCTCACCATGGATCACAAAGCAATAACAAAAGGGAATTTTTTTTTTAAAGGACGTTTCCAAACAAAAGGGACTTAAGAAAAGAGATTCTGCATTAACCAGCTCAGATTTTGTCGTTTATCAAAACTTTTCTTTATCCACATTCACACCCTATTCATGATAACGTTTTTAAAAATATGTATCTAGTTCGACGTGAAACAAAAAGACCTTTGATACCTTTGACTTTTTCATGATTCTCCCTTCGTGCTCCGTTCAGCTGCTGATGCTGAGGAAGGTTTCAGCCTCCTGTGGCGTTTCTTTTTCCTGTTTTGCACTAAGTCGGTTTGCCACTCGGCCCTCGTCGCTCTGGTTTTATGGTTCCCAGTGGCTCCGAAACACGCCGACAGTGTGAGCACAGACGCTGTTTGCGGAGGAGTTGACGCTCTGAATTTGTGCGGATTACACAGCTTTATAGGCCTTCGTTAATCTCTCGCTAACCCTGATCCCTCTCCAACCCCCCTCCACCCGTTTGCCCGGGCCTGATCACCTCGCTCTAGCACTCTCCAGGTAGGCCCAGAGCACTGGGATCCAGCCCGGCTGGACCAGTGCGTTTCACCAAAAGTGGTTATTTATGTCCCTGACCCTCTTAGCTGAGTTTAGAGCTCTAATTGTTTTAACTGCTCACCAGGTAGACGTAAATGACTTAAAATACTGAACAACACCAGCATTACATAATGTTCTACTCCACAAAATGTAAGCAAATACCGATTTGGATACCACTTTGCAATAAGGCTCCTCTTATAGATGGCTAGTAAATAGTTTATAGATATGTTATTAATTAATCTATAAACACTTTATAAATTATTAATAGCTGTTTATTATGCATTAATTAAGAAATCTTCCGGTTTTTTGCCAAACAGTGAGCCGAGTCTGTTCACCTCTATATTTTATCCAGAGTTGTTGTACTAAACATTTCAGACTACCTTTTAAACAATATAAACATTTGTAAGCACACACACACACACACATATATATATATATATATATATATATAGGCATATAATGTCCTCATACTTAATTCTCACATAATAAACAGTTACTAATTATTTACAGTGTTTATAAATGAATGGATAACATAGCTATAAACTATTTATTAGCTATCGATAAGAGGAGCCTTATTGCAAAATAGTACCCAGATTTGATATTCATATAACCTTTTACATTAATGTTTGGTACTATGGCATTGAGATAAAAGTAATCAGTGCGTGATGGGTTTTTTTTTACTTATCATTTGCACATTTTGCTCCTCGTTTCACAGTTATTGTCAAACATAAACTGATATCTGCAGTACATATTTATTGGCAGAGCCTCACCCTATTACTGTCAGTGCTATTGTTGTCGACGTTTTGCAATGAAAACTGTAAAAATAGCCAGAGTGGTGAAGCGGGAAGGGAGTCCAGCTTTAGATAGATTCTGGAAAGTTTAATTTTAGCATCTTGTACACAAATGACATCATGTTTTGTGTAACAGACAGCTTTGGTAACAGGCACGGCAAAGTAACGGGTGTGAGATTAAGATCATTATGAAGTTCACATTAGGAGATTTACCTAAAAGGATTCTGCTTTTGTCTGCTTGTAATCCTTTGCTTAAACAATCATACAACAAAAGAAAAAGAAGAAAATAGTTGATATTATTTTACAAGTCAATACAATGCACTGTTATAATATTATAAGTTACAAATATAACAACAATGATAAAATAGTATTATAGGAAACATTTTACAACAACAGCATAATAAAAATAAAAATAATGATAATAATAGTAATTTCAAGTGTCAACAAACATATAGACATATAAAATACTCTTTAAAAATCACATCAAATGGTGATTTTATGGTACAACAGACCTAATATGACCGAACATGATCTGGAATGAAACTCGTCATAAAAGCTCAGTGTTCTGCTGTCCTCTAGTTTGTCCACTAGAGGACAGACAGCAGAAGAAAAAACAACCCAGTTCATTAAGCTTGTGTTTGTTATTCCCATTAATGACCACCAGATGGCAGCAGAGGATAAGAAAGGCATCTCCAGGTTTATTCTCTTGTAAACTGGCAGCTGGGGACAAATACATTTATTTAAATTAATGTGAATTGAATTAATTTAATCGCAAGGAAAATTAATCGAATTAATTTAAGTTGAAATAGCATGAATTGAAATAATGAACTGAAATGTCAAGAATTAAACCGAATCAGATGCAACTAAAACCAAATGAATGTAATAAAGCTACACGTCCTCTTGGACCTAAATATGTCTAATATAACATATTACTTGAGTGAAACTTTATTTATTCACACACATGAAAAATGTGCGGTACATCACAAAATAAAGCGCTGCTGTTGTTATAAATTGTGTTGTTATATGAATCTCCTGCACCAGAATCAAAATGACTGAATCTAAATCTCAAACGTGCTTTTTCTATTCCGATCCTGTCCAGCAGGTGGCAGATGAAGACCTAAAATTGATCAGCTTATCACTGCTGAAGATCACCAGTAATGTGCTCTAATGCAGAAATTGGAATATAAAATAGTTATTGTAATAGCGCCTGTCTGTTTTCCATTACATTAAGGAATGTTCATCATTCACATTAAGAACTGTATTACTTCTAAAACTATATTTTTTCTTCTCCAATCCATGTTTCTTCTCCAATCACTGACTGATTCTGGTACTTAGTTTACTTAAATGCTAAAGTTTGGTGCAGTCAGGTGACACTCCCCTAATGAGACTGCCAATCTGCTTTCTGTAGAAATGTGTGCATGTATCTGATGGTATACTACTTAAGGGGTTAGTCATTTCCTACCCATGCATTAAAAAAAAAAAAAAAAAAGTTAATGCTAGTGAGTCATTAATAGGGCTTCTGGAGGGCAGAGTTGCTGTTTATGGAAACTGTCCCTAAACATTTCCAGTGAGAGGACATTCTGTTCTGAAGCTACGCAAGCTTCTCTTCTCGCCGTTTCACGGTCAGTCTATTCACATCATGAACCCCATGAAGACATTCGAGTCCCTAATTAACCTGCAGTGTAACCGGCATTTCACTGGCATATTTGAGTTTTCCATTAATCCATTTATTTGTGGTCCTTTCCTCTTCTTGCCTCCTCTCTACAAAAGTGCGCTATTTGCACATCACATTCTGACTTGTAATTAAAGAAATATGCCATCTTTGAGTTGACCTGGTCTCGCTAGCGCACTTAAAGATCAGGTGACGTTTCACTTTTAGAGGGGGAAAAAAAAATGGAAAACCTAATGACTGTCAGATCTGAAGCACGATTGGCTGATTGGCTCAGTTGCTAGGCTACAGATCTATGGGTATGTGCATCAGAGGGAAAAGACGACAAGCACAAAGAGAAATGCTATAGAACATTTTTTAATAGTGGTTCTTTATGCCGCGACTATAGACATTTACAAAATATACATAAGCTGATGATGTCAGTGACGATACATTTATTTCAGGTGCATCTCTCCAAATAAAAGCTATAACCTCGAAGCACATGATGGGAGTCCTCTATAAAGCAATCTGGCAGCTTTCAATAGTTCAATTTTACATATACATCTATCTGCATCTAGCAAGGAAGCAACTACAAGTTCTGTACAAAATGTACAACAGAACACCTTAACATATACATATATCCATTCAAAAGTGGTCTAAAATGACCCAATATTTATAGCGTGTATAAATACAACTCATTCCTTAAAAATATCAAACATATCTCGATCACAAATGGATGATTTCAGTAAAGATTTCCCACATGACATCTTGTGAAAATAGCTTATTTAATTTCGACATGGGCAAGCACAAACAGCTCTTCTAACTGGATGTTAGAAATGGTCTTTTCTAGGACAAACTTTATATTCAGATTAATTCTTTTTATACATGGGAAGAGCATAATAAGAAGTTTGTATTGGCAAATGTGTTGTTTTTTTATCTCAAAAGTGTGTGCTTTCTTCTTGTTAGCTTTATGAACTGGGACAGGAGAACATAGACACATGAGCAACAACAAGCTCTGTCCTTTTTGTTTTGTTTTTTTCTTCTTTCCTTTTGGTCTTCGGTAGAAAAAGTTTGCTTCTGATAAAAAACCAGAAGCCGAGCGAGGGGAAAGGTGACGGTTTGACACCGGCTCGAAGAAACTCATGGAAGAATACAGTCTGTTTCTTCTTGGCAGTCCAGCTGGAAGCTCTAAAGTTGAGGAGCCTTCACCTCCTGTTGTGCTGATGTTCTCCGGTGTTTTTCCACTCCTCACCCCCCACCCCAGAGTTAAACTTGGCCCGGCTCCCGAAACAGCTGTCCGTCATGCAGAGGCCACGGTGCTCAACCTGGCAACCCAGGCTCACGCGGAGAGCAGAGAGGACCCCGGAAGCGGAAAACCTCGTGACTCTGCCGTGAAACGTTAACTTATGGGTCTATGCGGAAAGCTAATAGCTTCTCCGAGTGCTGATTGTTCAGTGTGCGCAGGTCCGGCAGGCGCAGCAGCAACTTCGGGAAGAGCGTGCCGTCATCCGGCCGACGACTGGTGATGAGCGAACGCAGAGCCTTTATGAGGGTCTCCTGCAGCTGCTCCACTGCTCCCACCTCCACAATACCGGAGCGGTCTGGGGGGGAAGGGAAGAAAGAAACATTAAGTCTGTGAAAATGTGTTTTTATAAGGGATGTCCCGATCAGGTCAGTATCTGAAGAGGTGCTGATCACCAAGCTCAATTCCTTAAACCTGTTCGTGGTGCACTGTCTGCAAAAGTTTATGTTGGCTCCATCAAACCTTTAAAAAAAAATCTTTTTCTGAATAGTTTGCAAAGATGTTTATAAATAACAAAAAATCTGTACGTTTTCCACCTTTTGCGATGAGGTTTCTGTCTGTGTCAACTTTCAGAGTAAGGAGGGTAGAAAGCAGCTGAAACATCGCTTGCTAAAACGCATGATGTTCAAAGCAGAGCGGTACGTTTGTAAAGCACAAAAACAACCTTTTGTTGTGTTTTGTGCACACAACAACAAAATATGTTGGCAGCTAAAAGATCAGATTATAGAGTTTACATGCTAGTATTAGACTAGCGCCTCAGCAAACTGCTCTGCACAAAAACATTGTCACCAGGAACAAAGTGTTGGTTTATTGAGGATCTTCATATTGAAATGTTAATTTATTTGACTAAATTAGTTCAAAACGCTAACTCATATTTTACTGTTTAATACAGTTACTGATGATTATTAAATTTAGAGCTCCGAGCGATACTGGGCACTTTGAAGCAACTCACATGTTGAGCTTTTCCTTTTTATTGACTGTAATAAAGTACTGGCATCCTGCAAACTAAAGGAAAACCTGACTGAGACATCCCTTTTTAGAATTTACAAAGCGCTTGTGGTCATGCAGGCTTTCTCCAACGTACCAGCTGACACCAGAACAACAGCCATGAAAAGAGCCATCTCGTCTTGTTCCAGTCCCAGAGATCCCAGCTTCTCGCTGAAGTCAAACATGGCGTCCAGCAGGGAGCCCATACCCAGAGCCCTCAGCGACGCCAGCGAGTACGTTTGTCCGTTAAGGAAGGTCACCGTCCTCTCTTTGGGGTCGAACAAGGAGCAGAACCTCACCATAAGAACCTGTGGACAGAAGACGACCCGGTCAGCACCAGAATGTACGGTCCGGAGGGAACCGGAGGACAGACTCGGGGGCGTGAACGGAGGTGGACGCACCTGGAAAGTGCCAGATTTGAGCAGCATGACCTGGTCGTGCTGGCTCAGCGTTTGGAAGCCTGGGATGCTCTTCGCAAACTCTACCACTTCTTTAACAGCCGGGGTGAAGCACTGGGAGAACGACTCCCACACCTCCTGGCTGGAGCGACTGGCCGGAGCCACGGGACACGAATTGAGAGGGCACGCCTGCAGAAAGCAGAAAACAGACGAGTATTAGGAATAATAATATCCGATTGACTCTGAACTGATTTTTATTGATTTAAACAGCACGGGGGAGAGAGAGAGAGACTCACAAGCACTTTGGCGCCTCCGTTCAGCTTCCAGGGGCAGGATGTTGGGTTCTGGTTATCTCTGTCTGGCATGACCCCATGACTACCTGTGAAGGCCTGAGACGATAAGCTGCCACTAACTGGACACCTGTTCTGATGGGAGGAGTAGTAGTTGGCGTTGCCGACATTTGTGCTTGTGGAGCTTGCATTGCTGCAGGGAGGAGCTGGGTAGTTCGCAGCCAAGTGGTAGCAGGTCGAGACATTTTGCTGCTCCACCTGAACCCTGTACTGCGCTGGGTTCAGGTTCTGCTGAACGGACGGGCCGGCTTCCTGCACCGTTCCGCTCTGGAAAGATGGAGTTCCCAGACTGCTGCTGCCTGCCGCCGTTTTGAGCGGCTTCTCTTCACTGGGGTAAGACTGCGGTAGAGAACAGGATCCGGTGTTGGTCTGGTGGAGCGGACTGCAGGGGCCGTCGGAGGGAGGCGGCACCTCCATCTCCACGGAAGCCGGTCCGTTGAGACTGTTCATGTAGCTCTGCATCTCATCCATTAGTCTCTGCTTCTCCCGCTTGGGAATACGCCCAAAGCGCACCGCTGAGGAGGAAAAAGAAAACAAGACAAAGCGTCTTCTGTTAGCATAAACTGATGCAGCCCATAATATTACAGCAGTAGCCTCTATAGCTAATGAATTTACCCTCTGAAAGCCTGGTAAAAAAGTATAATTATATGTTAAATTATCATTTGAAGAGATGGGAATGTTCAGTGGATGATATTGACAAAAAAAATGGTATTCAAACACTGGATGTTTTTAATTGATATTTTTTATCATAATTGACACATTAGCTTCAGTGACTCAATATTCCAAATAAATATGTTTATGGAAGAGAGCACAAACATACGTGATGCTCACTCTCACAGCACCAATCCATTAATGTAACAACAAATCTTCCTCTTGAACATCTCTTGGTTTTCTCCGCTTATATTTTCATTAAGGCTTTTCCGGCCGTGTATTTATGATCAAAAAGACAGATTTGATGTAGGAACATGTAAAGAAGTACATGTTTCAGAAATCTCTATTAAAAATTATACGTTTGGTGCTTCATTGTCAAATATAGCAAGTCTTTACATATTTAGATATCTGATGCTGTAATAAAGTAGTAAAAAAAAAAAAAAAAAAAAAAGAGTGTGCGTTCCTCCAGAAAGTAGCTTAATGTAAATGTTCAAAAACAGGCATTTTGCATGATCTTATGGTGGCAAGAAATTAACGTGACTATTAGCCTCTTTTTTCTTTTTTTTTTTAAATATAAAACATCATCCGGCTTTGTCTTCCCCCTTCGTATCACAATCGATAGTAAACATCTAAACTCTTTTACGGGGGCAGAGGTCTCCAAAATATTCACACACAACTGATACGAGGTTGGAAATGTCCACATAATGCTGCTTAGCGATAATTAAAGGCATCCTAAATCTGAAACTCGAGGGCTGTCCTGTGCATGTTCCTGATCGGAGGTCCTTTACTCAGTCACAGCTGTTGCACCACAGATTGAGAAACCTTCACGTCTGCCCGTCTCGTTCTCCTCTTTGCCTTTTACAGCGCTCCCCTCCCCCTCTGTCAGCAGTGCACCTTCACTGGCTGTCCTATTTATAGTCTCCACCCTCGCCCCCTCTGCACATTTTCTCCCTGTTTTCGCCTTTCAGATGAGCTTCTCTGTGGAAGTAGGTCACTGGGTCAAAAACATTGAACCTGGTGTCATTAGTGAGGTGACAACGTGAATGAGGGTTGACGACAAGGGGGCAGGTGTGATGGGCTGAAAGGGCAAGAGGTCAGAGGTGGTTCTAAAGTGGGCTAAAAATGTGAATAAAAGCAGCTTTTCCTCATTAGAGTGTGCATATTTAAAATAAAAATCTGGATATATATATATATATACAGCTTGGTCAGGTTGCAGTTTGATAAATTAGCAGATTTTCTTCCTTTGGCTCTTTTTTTTTTGGGTCAACTAAAAATATTTGCTCCAGAAAAAAAAAACATGATTTATTATCACCTAGTTTAGCTATTCCCCAAAGGACTGAAGTGTTGCAGTGGAAAAAATGCAGAAGGGCAGTTTCAAAGGAGTTATACATTATTCTATAGGTAAGCTATGGACGGTTTAATGATTAACAAGACAGGATAACAATATGTCGCAGATGATTGCCCGCAAAGACTGTAAATCATGCTGACCACGAGGGCGGTAATCAGCTGCTTTGTGTCCCAGTTTTAAAAAGTAAACTCTCTTTTTCGCTGTTTGAGCAAAACTGGAGACGACAGGGACACTAAAGCTCCTCTCGCCATAAATCAGAGAGGAGTGGGGAGAGGACAAAAGGAGGACAATGGAGGGGAAAAAAAGGGGGGAGAAGACAGAATCTGGCTTGTGTTTTCATTAAAACACGGAAGATCAACAACAATGCAACACCAACCCTGTTATCTGACTTTATAGTTTCCAGATGTGTACTTGCAAAAGTATTAATACCTCATAAACTTTAGAAGATTTTCTCACATTACAGCCCAAACTTCAATCAACATTATTGGTCTTTTATGTGATAGGCTGTTACAAAGTGCTGCGCATTTTTGTGAAGTGAAGGGAAAACAATTTGTGATATTAAAAATCCTTTGCAAACAAAGGTACGCATCATGATGTAGTAATCTCCTCTTATTATTATTTTTTCCATTTCTACATGTGATCTCGTGAAATGCCAACAAATGTACGTAAAAGCCTATGGTAGTGGGGTATAATTTAAAAATAGACCATGTTGCTCACCATCTCGGGACATCCCCACAGAGAGACACTTCTTGAAGCGACAGTGTTGGCACCGGTTACGGTTCATGCGCATGATGAGACAGTTCTCGTTCTTCACGCACATCTTGTAGTGGATGTTCTGTTGGATGCTGCGTCTGAAGAACCCCTGGAGACAGAACACATAAAGAGTGAGAATAAATGCTTTTTGAGCTACAAGAGTTTGAGGACAACTCTTGTAGCTCAGAAGGGGAGGGGGACGTCTCGTTTCTCGCCGTACCTTGCAGCCCTCGCAGGCGTGGACACCATAGTGGAAGCCGGACGCGATGTCCCCACACACCTTGCATAACAGCACCATTCCCCCAGTCTCTGCAAACAAAACAAATTCAACGTCAGACAGAGGAAAGAGGAACAATGACAAACCGCAGACAGTGACGAGGCGAGCAACGAGAACCGGAGGAGAGGAAATGCGAGAACTCACTGGTGAACGTCCCGGTGAAACTGCAGGACCGTTTGGCAGCTGTGGCGTGGCCGTAGGTGGCCGACGACGGCGTGGTGACGTGAGCGACGGGAGCGTTGCTCACTTCCGGGAACTGAAAGACCATTTTGGGGGAAACGGTTCCTCCGCCATGGTCGCCTCTCTGCTTCAGCACCCCGATCTCCTGGAAGGAGACCCCCTCCGGCGACGAGGGCTGAGAGTGGGAGGACGGCGATTGGGTCTGGTATCCGCTGGACGGGCTTCCAGGACTCGGGCTGGCGCTGCCGGATGAGCCGGCGTACAGGATGACGCCACCTGGAGGAGGGGAGCACACAGCGTTGGAAACTTAGTTTGACCCCCTCAGTGTTTATCTGGGTCACTGCTCACACACACCATGTAGGTGAGAGTGCGAGAAGTTCAGCAATGCTCTCCTTTGACGCGCAGAGCTCTGTTGGCAGACGTTCAGAGAGCGCAAACAACACTGTGACCGTGTTGGGACAGCTTGAAATCTGATTCAATGAATATTTCAGAATAATAATTAAAAAAAAAAAAAAAACCCGTCACACTACAGTAACAACGAGTCTGATCTGGATATTTGAGAAAAGGAGTCCCAAGGTGTCAAACCAGAATGACAAGACCGTTAAAGCATGAAAAACAATCAGTGTCGTGTGAACTAGAAGAACCTCTCAAACGATCGTTACAAGAGCGATCTCGTGAAATGAAATGTGATGATCCTAAGAAATCTTTATCTGATAGCTGACACACACACTCAGCAGTGCATCTCTCTTGGTTAAAGAGCTTCAAGGTCTTTTTTTTTTTTTTTACCGTTGATAAAGTAGCCTTCAGGATGTCGCATCGCATTTTAAAAAGAGAGGCTTGTGGAGTAAATATATAAGTATAGTGTCATATCACACAATGACAGAAAGTCACCACACGTTAGCGACTGCAGCCTCAGATGCTCATAAACAGAGCCTTTGTTTATGGATGTCACATCAGATCGGAAATGCCCTATTACCCCCCTCCTACACCCTCGCCCTCCTCCGCCCTCTCCCCCCGCCCTCACGCCTGCTTTGTTTCGCAGACGGCATTCTTCCCCCGCAGGATGAAAGACGGCCCCTCACGTGCAGCTCGCTCCCTGCCAGCTTGCTTTCAGAGACGAGTCTTTTCTGCACTCCCTCTTTTTTTTTCTATCTTTTTTTTTTTTCCCTCCCTCCTGCACCCTCCTATCCTGTCTGTCCTCCCTCCCTCCCTCCCTCTCTTTAGCTCTGGGCATGCAAACCCATCTATCCGCCAGCCACCTGACCAGGAGCTCACATGGACTCTTGACACAGTTCCCGCCTGGCTCACAAGGCTCTTTGCGCAGTCCCGTGTAGACAACAACAGCAGCAGCAGCAGCATGACAAGCGCCGGGGCAGATCACGTTTGGAATAGAGGAGGCTCATAATGCTGTGATTACAGAGAGCGAGGGAGGAAAGCGAGCGAGGACACGGCCACCTTATACGCTCATAAAACAGCCGTGACAAAATGTGCGGAGGCATCACGGCTGTTTTCGTGCCCTCATGTTCACCTGGAAGCAAAATAAAAATCTATCAGGGAATTAAAAAAAAACGAGTGGCAAATTAAAAATATACAGACATTTGTTCCTATTTTTGTTTGTGCTCGTTTATTTTTACAGCTGGATTAGAAGGATAGGCTTTAAACAAACAAACGCTTGTCCTGTCTCACCAAGTGTTTGGTTTTGATGCAGGTAGAATAAACTTTGCCACGCTTTTAGTAATTTCCTTAAAAACCTGCTGGATGGATTAAATAATATGATGCTTTGTGGTTAAGATTATTATATAACCACAAACAGTTAACGTAGCAAATGTGATACAAACTTCTTTTTAAAAAAAATCAAATTAATGTGTTTGAAAAGGTGCTCACTTTATTGTCTTGATGTATTATTAGGTCGGATCAGGCATGTTTGTCTGCACCTACTTTTCCACGCGATGCACATACTAAATCATTTTGACATAAGAGAAGTAAAACATATTGATGTAAATTTAAAGGAAATATATTTGTAATTAATTCTGTTTTTCTCTCCGTTGCAGCTGGGTTTCAATGAGAGGTGGACACGTGAGGACTCCCCAGATATAATCCTTCACATCACTTTAGTTGTGAATACTTCTTTGAAACAGCTGACACCTTCCTTGAAAACTTGCGGTACACATTTCAAGGCTCCATAAAACTGCACAATATCATTTAATTGTGCCAAATATTTTCCTAATGCGCACAAAATCTGTTTGGTTTTGATTATTTACATCACTGCAAAAGCCTAACCATCAATTCTGATACATCCAGTCGTGAGGGAGACCTAAAGTGAACTTAGCGAAGACCTACTTTTACTTTTAACCTACTTTTCATTTTAAACTGTACTATAAATGAAATACGTGGAAAAAAAAAACTAAAACAAACTCCGTGCAAATATTTCTGTTTACGCTCTGTTTTAATTGCTGGATTACTCAGCAGTAAAACAGGTGTATAAACATGTAAAGAGACTTTTCACATTATTCCTCAAAGCAGTCCTTCTTAAGGTTGCCTGACGGCCATGACTCATGTTTTGGAAACCTGTTGGACAGGTTTGAAGCATCGCTCAAAACAGAAATCTGCACTGTGCTGCTAAACGGGTTACTGAAACCCAGACTGGGAAACAGGAGATGTCTAGAGTAACCTATCTGAAGAGGCAACACCCCGATCAGCAATGCAATTCTCTGCACGTTTCCTATTTGGACCTCGAATGATCTGAGAAAAGGATTTCTCGCCTCTTGTGTTTTCTTTCCCTTCGGGATCACGTGCAACATTTCTGTTTAGCTCCAAGTGCCTCTGGAGTTCCCACGTGAGGTGCTTTGGGCTTGCCGCCTCATGTGTGGCAGCAGCTTTGGCATCAGACACAGATGTTTGCCTGCACACCTCATTGTTTGTGTTGTGCGCGGCGATAATAAAGTTATATGGAGGTTAGCCGATCTCAGGGTCACGTCTTGTTTGAACACAAGCACGCCACTCCCACATTTTAAATTCTCGTTCCCTCCCACCCAGAGTAAAAACATTCCACGTTCTGACTGCTTCCTTGAATGCGATGTGACTGGGTGACAGAGTGAACTGCAGGACTTGAACGGGTGCCAGACGCAGACACAGGTAACAACATGTGAGCTGTTTTTAGGAAACGCGGCATAAACAGTTTCCTTTAATGCCACACCTTCATAACTTCTCTCCACGACGAGGACCCACCCCCCGAGTGTGGGAGCCAAACTGTACAAACATCCGCCCACAAGTCGTGTTGGGGTGGGAGATGCCCCCTTTAACTTCTCTAGCCAGGCCCTTTTTGCATGGTTGCTAAGCTTCGCTCCACGTGAAACAGCTGGCCCCGCGTCACGTGAGGAAGTTGCGATCCAGGCGATAGCCCTCAGCGGACATCAGCCTGTTTTTTTTTTCCCCTCGGCATCACAATAACATTTCAAAAGATCTTTCATGACTGAATTTGTTTTAAAAAAAAATCTTGCTTTAGAGTGAATGAGCCGCACATTTATTTGTGAAGAACTAAATCTGGTGTTGCGTTTCTTCGGCTTGTCATTGTAGGAACTCGTCACAAGAACTTTTTTTTTTTTTCTATAAAGAGGTGATTAAGTTTTTCAGGAGTCAAGATGTTTCCATCTGTCAGGTCAAAGAGTCACCTTTTGTTCAGGTAAAACAACAAAGCTTTCAGATTACAGGCATACTTCTCATTCCTCTTCTAAAGAAATGCAACCAAACTCAGAGTTTAGTCAGCCAGCCTCTACACCACCCACATGCTTTGTAGTTATTCAGTCTAATCATCAACCAGCAAAGCTGTAAAAAAGCAACAACAAAAACACACCTAGGGCTTGTACAAAGAGCAGGAATCATTCACTGAAACACTCATTGATAAATACAGTTTGATAACAGAGCTCAGAAAACCCTGTTAATCTCTGAAAACAAGTTAAAGAGTAAAAAAGCTGACAAAATAATACCATGTTCATGATCGCATATCCCTGTGCATAAGGTGAAATGTAGCATTAGGGCTTTATCGTTGCTTAAGGAAAAATTATCTCTCAGTTGTACCTCGTGCTTGTTAGCTGTATAGTACAATGCGAGTCCTGTGAGAAAATGTAGCTGCAAAGTCCTGTAGCTGCAACTATCGAAGCTTATGATTTAATAAAGGATAATTTCACTAATTTTTAGAAAATTAGCACTATTTAGTCAATCTGAATAACTCTTAAATCATAAAATACCTGTAATCAACCACATTTGTTTGTTTATTTTAATTTCACTACCAGTATCCAGGTCTAATTGCTGCCAGACCCGTTGGAAAAAGAAGAGCTGCCACTGTCTGACGACGTGAAGAAGGCCTAAATACCTGAAAAGGCAACATATTATGGTTCAGTCTAAAGAAATCCAACCTGCTTTCTGTCAGAATATCCTGAAGCAGAACGTCAGCCCGTCAGTTCATGACCTTCAGCTCAAGTGTACTTGGGTTAAGTGGAATAATTACTACAAAATGCTTGACAGAAGCAGCAGCTGCCAACAGTGGCACAAACAGCTTTTAGGTTAAGGAGGTAATTATTTCTTCACATGGGGCCAGGCTGATTTGAAGTTTTGTTCCCTTAATAAATGGTATCACTTTTGTAAAAAAAAAAAAAAGGAAAAAAAAGTGCATTTTCTTTATGGAAACTATCATTAAAGGCTAAATAATTTGATCAGCAAACCAATATCTGGCACTGTATACATATTTTCTAACAAGAATATGACACAACTACATCTGTGTTATCAGATATAGTTGTGCAGGGTTTTTTTTTCTATTGCCTACTTTGGTTGCGGTTTAATTTTTGCATTGAATGTGCTGTATTGAAACATAAATGGCGGTTGTCTGTCGAGCTATATCTGGGTTAATATGTCCTTTCACGCTCTTCATTCAGTGTGTCAGACTGAAACCCAACTCTCCTTACTTCCACGATGAGCGGCCATCAAACTGGTAGCGGCCCAGTAACACACGGCAGACTGGGAAGGCTGCAGTAACCCTCTGACCCACTGACCAATCTATCAGCAAAAACACACAGGAATTCCCTGCGCGCGAGCTGAGCGCGCGAGCAGCTTGCGCGCGCGGCAGAGGAAGGGCGGGAGGAGGAGGCGGTGGTTGGGGGGGCGCCATGTGCGGCACGTGTCTGCCGAGGCTGGCTCCACGTGAAGTCAACTAGAGGCGAGGCGGGGAGGCTGCGTATTAAAAGTCAGGCGTGTGGTTCGCAGCTTCGCGACGGTTCAAGGACTTTGTGATATTTGCGTGGAGATTAATACGAGAGACATTAGCGAGGAATATTGCGTTTCTAGGTTCCAGCATGTTAGCGCGCAGGAGACATTACAGGCAGCCGGATTCAATTCTGAGCAGCTGTCAGACTCGCTAATAAATGATGCTACAGCTGAATCGATGTCAGCCCACTTCTAATGCACGCTAATGCCGCATTTAACAGCTGTAACAGTATCCCCAGTTTATCCCAGTAAACTGACTGATATCGACTGGCACACTCCGCTTATGGGCAACGCGTGATCTGCTCATTCATCACCATCATCATCTCACTACATTTAGGCGGTGATTCAGGACGAACCTTGGCAGAGCTGCCTGTTTACTCCTCAGCTCATGTAGAAATTGAACATTTTTGCGCATGTAAAAATGTTTTGACCCAGTGGCCCTGACTGTTCCCACACACTCTTGATTTCTTACGTGCGTGAAAGGGGGAGAGATGAAAAGGGGAATAAAGGAATTAAATCGGCTAAAAATGCATGTTCCCATTTAAAATGTAAAGTTCTACATACCAGCTCAGTGTCTTTCAGGGGCGCACCCATAAAGATTTGTAATGGGTGGCCAGATGGGGGCTGCTAATAATCTCAAAGTCAAAAGCTTTAAAAATATATTTGTTTCAGTATACTGATGTGGTGAAAGCTAAAAATTGAGTCTGATTAGTAAATATAAAGTACATATTTTCCCAAAATTAGCTAATTCAGTATATTAGTATCCATGATTTTAAAATATGGTACTAAAATGAGAAAACATATTGATGTAAATTAGCAAATAAATGTGGATATGAGCTTAAATTTCGATGGAAATCCAATAAAAATAAAAAACAACTATAGCAATAAATAAAGGATACTGACATAAATAGTGAACGTTTGTATAAAAATATAATTATGATAGAAGAAAACTTACTCTGTAAATCAATTATTTTAAATTAAGCTAAATATGGGATCCTATATCAAAAGAGAAAGCATATTGACATAAATCAAAAATGTATTTAATAATTAATAAGTAATGATATTAACAGATATAAATAAAATTGTGCCATATTGATTAATTCTCTTAAACTGAATAAATATAATGAAAGTTTCTAAAAACTAAAAATATATTATTCTATTAAAAAACATTCAGTTATGTATTTTTTCATTCTGATAAATGATAGTGTAGAAATCTTACTCTCGTCTCACACAATGCAAGTTCTCTAATGACAAAAAATATATATCATGCACACAATACTCTCTTCAAAATCATGAATCATCACCTCCCATGGGCCCCCCTCCAGTTACGCCCCTGCTCATACAGGGAGTCAAATCACCTCTTAAAATAAACACCTATCTGCTCACCGAGCACGTGCTTTCCTTTTATTAATATATGACAGTAAATATCATGTGAGCCAAACTACTAAGATAAGTGGGATAGTGTGGAAGGAGAACGGACTCGGTCAGAGTGGGTGGGATTTTTGGGTCGCGCTTCACGTGAGTTTGTTTACGTGGAGAGAAATCGGAAGTCCAAGAAAAAAAATGGGCAGGAGGACTTCCCTCTGTCACTGCGCTGTTTCTACCGCTTTGCAACAACGCTGTATATAGCTGACTGTCACTCAGAATGCAAAGAAATTATGAAGCGTGCAAGTGAAAACATATCTGGGTTGCTTCTTGCTAAAGCGTAGTTATTTTTTTTTAAATCTATTAAAACACGAAAGAATAAACATAAAATCATTCATAAATTAAATGGAAGGGTAACTTAAACATAGTAAAAACAAATATTTGCTGCGATGCTCTCACTCAAAAAAACAGATTCACAAAACAGATGATCCGTCAAGCAAAACACATTTAAATCCCACTTACCACCAGGACTATTCTCCATGTTGTCTTGTCGATTCTCGCTTCCAAGTGGAATAATTGTAGACTTTTACCGCTGCGCCGCTTTCCGCTGCTTGTCACTCAGGAGTTTCGTGAACACAAGTGAGAGAGACTCAGGAGCTGCAGAAGCATATGTACACAGTGTACTATCCCGGAGCTCAGACCCACATGGGCAGAGGAAAAAAAAGCCCAGCCGACGATGAAGAAATATTAAAAATAAATATTTCTGTTAAAAAAAACAACAATATATATAATCAGAATGAGCTCAGTTGAGATGCCTCATTGGTCCAGGATGATGAGATGCTGGTCCGTCTGTATTGGTGGCAGGATGCGACTGTGTGAGGGGTGTTCTCTACACAACAGAGAATCCCAGCGCGTTCAGCTGCTTGCCATGTACAGTCACCATTAACACACCATCAGAGTGGAAGTAGATTAAACACTCCCCCTCTCATCAATAAGCAACACGCGTCCTAAAATAAGCGGCACGTTTTCAGGTGCCTGAGAAATGTGACCAGCTTTCTTCGTCATCTCTCTCTCTCTCCCTCCCTCTCTCTCTCTTTCTTTCAGTCCCTGCTTGTTTGTTGATGGGAATCAAGAATGCTCTCTCTCTTTCTCTCTCTCTCTCTCTCTTCCTCTCCCTCACCGTCACGCTCTGTGAAAACATCCCCCCTTACCTCCCTACCCCGCAACTCATTTTACTCTTTCCCACTGTTTCATTGGCCCACGGCCCCGCGTGGATACGGCGCATTGGGCTCGTTCGACATTGGAATGCTGCTCAAAAGCTCTACAGCATGTGCGCATGGCATGTGAGCTCGCGCTGCCCTACTGACACACATTTTATGTTAATGAGCTGCCCGGGGTCGGAGATAAGCGCGAGAAAGCAAGCAGAGATGCGGTAGCAGAGTAAGATGCCTCACTCGGAGGGGTTTTATCATCGGGATTGGTGATTGAAACTGGCCAAAATGTTAAGAATTAGGGAGGTTGTTTTATTAAAGAAAATCTAAGTTGAATTGAACATTTGAACCAAACTCAGAAGAATAAAAGTATTTTAAATTCTGATTATGTTATTATTGACATTATATTGAAGATTGAGTAAATTTCCCAAGAGGTCTTACTGTAGTAAGTCTAGATCTAGACAGGGGATAGAACAGGTCCTGCCTCCTGCTATGACCCCTGCACTAAAGAAAAAAATACAAAATCCATTTCTGGCAAAGAAACCATAACTAATTGGTCTCTTGGATCAATTTCATTTTTACGTTCATAGTTTTACTTTAATGATTAAATAAAAATCAAGCCACTGCACTTTTAGCTTCAGTCATATTGGAATATAATCACTGTTTTCATCTGCTAGATCGGGGAAGTGCAACCTGCATCTCCCGAGCCAAAAGTGGCTCTGTGGGCAACTATCCCCCTGTTTTTTTGTTTTTGTTTCATTGTTTCACCAAAGGAAAAACACTGCACGCTGGCCCCCCAGGTACATTTGGTCTTGCACTGTGACTGTTCAGCTTCTTTTCATTCTGCCATGTTAAAACCACAAACTTCAAAGCGTGTGATTTTATGTGGCACAACACAAAAGCCCAGTGTTATTGTGTAGTGGAAAAAAAATGATAGATGATTTCCAATTATTTTTACTATTAGAAATATGAAAAAAGTGACATGCATTTAGCCCTCCTCTGCTGTCTATTGGAACCACTTTTTTTGCATAGACAGTTCTTGTCTCCTATGGTCATTGAGCGAGAGGTGGGGTTCACCATCGACAACTTCCCAGTCCATCACAGGTCAACAAAGAGACACACAGGACAAACAACCATACACATACATTCACAATTAAAGGCAATTTAGAGTAATCAATTAACCCAACAGTCAGGTTTTTGGACTGTGGTAAGAAGAGTAGTAATTTAATTAAATCTCAGCAGTCCAAAGAATATTACAAAAACAAACAAAAGAAAAAAAAACAGAATGAAACTACAAAGCAATGCAGACGGTCTGAGAATGCATCGTTTAAATGTTATCTTAAAAGCAATGCATAGGGAGAAGGTGTGACTGAATCAGCTAGTTTTCATATATTTAAAAAAAGAGTAAATCTAACTGAAATAATAAAAAAGAGAAAAGAGAAAGCAATAACAAAGGATAAAAAGCAAACAATAATAATGATTTAATACAATAAAATCGTCCTTAAACATATAAAATGTATGCCAGATGCAGGTATTTAAATAATTTGGGCTTCTGAGCTGAATTTATATTATACAGGGTATATTATGTAGGAAGTGTATGTATTTCAGTATGAGGCATTCTTTATTTATTTATAGATTTTCTTTTTTTTAATTATGACTTTCCTTTTAGTGATGAGCTAAGATGGGTTTTTGGACAGCAGAATGAATGTCTTCCTTTGTATCTACGATGGGATTTGGCAGGCAAACAGAGAGAAAATTACTGTTGTATTTGGTTTCCATAAGTCATGAATAGGAGAGCAAAAGGCAAAAACAAAACAGTTAGGAGAAAAAATAAATTGTTCAGGAGTGAGACAGAAACAGTGAAAAACAACATATTTTAATTTGGTTATAAGCCTCTTAAAGATGACAAAATTAACGAAATAAGTCCAAAAGCTAACCGGAAATTGATGAAGTTGTTTTTTTTTTTTTTTTTGTTTGTTTTTTTAAGGGAGAAGCGGCATATGAACATCCCTTGGATAGACGATCTCTGCTTGAGAAAGCCGACACGTGCGGAGAGGGCGGACCTCAGCGTGACTCCCTTTCCTCTCCCCGCTCCCCTCCCCCGCTCCGTCACGTTTGCTCTCTCCCGAACATTGTGATAGCTGGGAGCCCGAGTATCACCGGAGAGCGCCTGGGACGCAGCGAATGTAGGTCAGGAGCAGCTTGCGCAAACAAGCGCGTCGTAAAACAACCCAAATGTGTTACAAAGCACCGCGTCCGCACAGAAAGAACAAAAAAGACAATCTCCTGTTGCGGGCAGACACACAAAAGAATAAAATTTAGGTCACATAGCTAAACCTTGAGGGGGTCGGAGGGGCTGTATTTGTTCACTTCTTTCTTCTCCTTGGTAGGTGAGCTGAATTACAATCTCCTCACCGCAGGCTGGGGCTGGTGCAGAATGAGGCTATGGGGGCAAGGGGTGTTTGGGATGAAACCTGCACCTGTTTAGGTGGTTTCAGACTCCATCAGTTATACAATAAACCACAAATAAACTGATTTTACTGTCTGCTACAGTCAAGTTTATCCGACCATTTTCTAGTTTTGAGTATGAATTTCAGCCTAGTGTTTTGTCATCCACAGCAACATAACCTGATAAACCCATCGCAGCTTCAAGTTAAATTAATAATAAAAAAGTGAAATTACTTTAACAACGAAACAGGCTATTTTATAAACAATTTTACAATCATTGTCTTACATGATCCACTGCTTCAATTTCACAATACTGTTGGCACAACTGAAAACAAAGAAACTAAAATAATTTCTGCAGTGAAATTATTTAAATTGTAAAACAATTCATTTTGAGTCTCCACTAACTTTGCACATCTATCGACTGAAATACTGAGCGACAGGCTCAAAATCAGTCCGACTTCTTTGTCTGTCCAGCAAATGTCAAGGATTGCCACCAATTCTCAGTTGCTTTAAAAGTGTGAACTTTGACTGAACCATTCTAACACATGTATGTGCGTTCAGCTAAAACATTTTGTTGTGGCTTTAACTTTATGTGTAGAGTTGCTGTCCTGTTAGAAAGTAAAAATGGTTATGTGAAGTGTTGGTTTTCTGACCCACAAATGATTTTGAATGACGGGCCTGCTCTGTCCCCTTCAAGGCCTCTTTGAAACTTCAAATTGGACTTCTATGTCTTTCTTTTAACATATAAGACTCTGCATATAAGACTAATTCTTTCAGTCACACATAAAAATAAAGATATTTTAAAGAAAGTACTCTCTTCAAGTTGTAGTTTTTCACCTAACGCTGATGTTGCTTTTGAGTGAAGTGGTAAAACATCTGATGCCTACAAGCCACAAACCTAATGTGGTGTAACCACTCATAAAATTTGCAAATGAAGTCTGGCTGTAAATGATATCAAGCACCCGCTTCTTGTCCCAGCTTGCAGATATCCAAGGCAGGAGTTTCTCAGTCCACACGGAAGAAAATTGATCAGCTGCATTACAGCTTTACTCATGGAGTCCCACAGAGCTCCGTCTTAGGCCGCGCACCGTTTGGGTTTCTAGTTCTGGAGATGGATAGTCCTTTCTACTGATGATATTATTTACCCCAAAACCGATAGAAATTACTAACTGACTCTTTGAAACATTGAATTATTTGTCATAATGCTATAAAATCACAGTTCAATGCAAATGTATTTCATCTCACTGAAAACAAAACTGAAGTTATTTTGTTTGGGAGGTCAGGAGTTTCAGAAAAAACCCTTCCAGGAACTAGAACGTTAAGGTTGGAGGTGTGTAAAGAAAATAAAAGCATGTGCCTAAAAATGACCAGAAAGTAAAAAAAAGAAAAAAGAAAGGAAAACAAATAAATGAACAGAAATAAATGCATGTAGCTTAGAAAAATTAAAGGTGTGATGAAAAATTATAATTTATGAATAGAGGTGATGATTAGAGCAAAGACTGACTGAAGCAACTCACTGTCTAATGTTCGTGTCTGTATTTTTCTGCCTGATCTGTTTTAATCAACATATATTTGACCATATTAACGTGCTTCTTTGGTGTCAGTTGTGGAAATAACTAATTAAACAGCGCCTCCTTGTGGCGTATTATAGCAATCAACCTGAGGTGAACCGGCAGATGGTTCTGTTGTCACTGACTTCTGTTCCTCAAAAGGAATCAGGTCATATAAACAATGTATGTGCTTTTTTATTTATTTATTTATTTATTTATTTATTTATACTATGTGTTTCTTCACATTTTTCTATGCTGCATAAGGAGAGAAAAACAGCTCTTCCTTTAATAATGTTAAAAAGCATGTAATCCTGTAATCCCACCACCTACATATAAAACGGTGCAGTGCTTGCTAATGCCGATGCTAGAAATAAAACACCTCCCAGTTACTCGTTTAGATTTGTGGCGCTGAACGGATGTACTTCGATGCTTCTTCCTGCCACAAGGTGGCAGTGCGAGCATGGAAATGTGAGGTAATTTCAGCTCGTCTTTGTGTTCTTTTTTTGTTTGTTTGTTTTTTTGGGGGGGGGGTTTTGTTGTTGTTTTTTTTTTGAGTCTTCACATGCTTCAGTACAAATGGTGTTCAGACTTTCAAACCTTTGGTGTCTCCACTGTAAACCCAGAGTGGGTGTGGGTGTTTGAGCATGTGTCTGCAGCGGTCCAGGAAGGACTATATTTGCCACAGAACCCATTAGCATTGCTTCTCTAATTGGAGTTATATTAAGCGCTGCAGTCTCTTGACACTCTTTGCGTTGCATGCATGTACTTTTTGTCACATTGAGTCAATACCTGGTTACTCACCATGTTTACTTGATTTTAGAGTTGCATGGCAACATGTTTACTTCAACAAGTGACTCTTCACACTTAACCTATTCCTCTGGAAAACAGTCAGCGTCTTTGTCTTTAAACTGCTTTTTTACTATTTAGACCCTGTAAATGTGATATGAATGTGTAAATGTGTTACTGGAATTAAATTAGGAGGATTTAGGAGGATTTTATCTGAGGTTTTATAGCTTTATGCATCAGATAACACTGTAAGAGAGAGAGTAAGGCTTACTGTAATGACATGTAGGTATAATTAGTCAACAGAGCAACTATTTGGACATGCAGTGTCTTGCAAAAGTATGTCGACCCCTTGAACTTTTCTACATTTGATCACAACCACAAACTCTGATTAATTTTGTTTGGTGTTTTATTTGGTATACTGACGTAGGGAATGCTATGATTAAAATGGAATGTGTCCCTTTTAATCTGATCCCCTTCAATGAAATTCACTGCAATCAACTGCCTTTAGAAATGACTTATGTAGTAATTCGAGTCCATCTGCATGTCATTTTCCCAGTATAAAACCAGCTGTTCTGTCAGAGATTTAATAGAAAATATAGATGAGCAAACAGCATCATAAAGTCAAGGAACACAGCAGGCAGGTCAGATGAGACCAAATTTCAACAATTTGGTCAAAATGTAAGACACTATTGTGTGACGCACATTATTGGATGCAGCTAAATGCTAGAAGGAAACCTGTTTGAGGCTGCAAAAGGCTTTAAATTGGGGCTGGAGGTTAAGCTACAACAGATCAACGACCCTAAAGATGCAGCCAGAACCGCAGCAGAATAATGTGGATGAAAATGAAAGATCTAAATCCATTTGAGATTCTGTTACAGAACCTGAAAACCTATAATCGGATACACAGTCCATTATATGTGGCTGAGCTTAAGCTACTATGCAAAAAAAGGGGCAACAAGTTCACAATGTAGTGTATATATACACAACTAATCTGCACTTTGTGTGTCTCCCAAGGTAGTTTATTTGCAACATGACAGAATGTGGAAAAGTTCTAGACATGCATACTTTTGTAGAGCACTTTAACAAGATCTATAAGGCTTTGATGGCTTAAAGCAGGTATTAAGTAGTGGGTTTTTGTTTTTTTTTTAAAAAGTGCATTAAATAGTCTGGATTTTGCTAAAGATACTGTGAAGCTAGTTGCTCAAGTCCTTTAAAACTAAACATATTGCAGCCAAAGAAGAAATTTAAGAGGAATCCATGGGAACAGCTGCTTTTAATAAACTAATGACAGCCATACCAACAAACAGCTCTGATATTCTGGAAATAATGTTGGCCCCATTTAGGGGTGTTGGACATATTAAACAACATTTACAAACTGCGTTAGTCACATAATAAACAGGACAGAAAAAGTGAACTTGAGCGGCGTTAATGCACTAAACGTCTCCTGGACTCCCTCCCGAGGACTAATGCGTTTTCGAACAGACTTCACGGCAGCAGCCAGCAGAGATCTGCTGACATCTGCGGACAAGTGCCCTCTTGTGAAGAGGTGCCAAACAATCCTGCAGGGAGAACAGCTCCAGCCTCACCATATCGAAACGGTTTAAAGTGTTTTTCCGACTTCTGCCATCATTGCCATTTGTCTTCCAACCATTATCGAAAAGGAAAAAAAAAAAAAAAAAAAAGGCCTGAGGTCTGCAGCATTGATCAAAATAAAAAATAAAGCCTAATCTGCCTATGATTGTGCAGATTAGGCTTTTTTTTTTGGCAACGTGTACAAACCAGCAACTGGTGGAATTAGCAGGGTTTTGTTTGTTCAGATTTGGCATAACTCTGTTGGACGATACACATCATGCCTTCCAACAAAAATAATCTCTCTAATGACAAAATTGCAGCCTTAAATAGTCTCAGCTGTTTATGGACTAAACCGTTCTTAACTCACAGGTGAGTCATCTACACACATAACATATATTTTAATAGATATAAATACTATTTAGTTTACATAAATATTTCATATTTTAATGTTACACCTCAGGACCATAACGAAAACACAGAAAACATCATGTGCAGAAATAGGTTTCTTGTTTCTTATAGTCTCTCCTGGAACCTCTGTAGAGTGTCTGGAGTTCCTGGGGAAGTATTTGTTCAAACACCTCGGAGAGGAAACAAAAAAGACAGATGAGTAATCATATTTTAGCAATTTTGGGTCACATCTTTACACTCATTCTTCTACCTTTACGTGTCACACAAACATTTGCAAAGTTTTGCAAAACAACTCCAAGGAACGGTTCTTTTCTCCACCACATTTAAAGAGGAGCAGCTGTGCAGGGCCTGGAACAAAAGGGTACATTCTAATTATTAAAAACTCAACAAATGTTCAATAAATAGTTAAAACTTACTGATGTGCAAATAAATGCAGTGCTAAGATAAGTACTTTTAATAAATTACTTTTAAAATGCTATAGAGTTTACTTAAGTAAAATATGGCATCCATAATGAAGACCTCTTCATCGCACAGAGCTTTAATCACAAACAGCATGAGAGATTTTCTTGATACTCAGTTTAGTCGATCTTATCATCCACACGCTACCGGCTTCAGAGCCAAAGTGTGTTTTCAGTGTTTGCTTCATTCTTCGACCTACAGCGACGCAGCTCAGCCTTTGGTCTGAAAAGTTCCAGTTTTTTTCTTTTTTGCTCTGCAGAACAAACTCCCAAAGCCTCTTTGACTTATTTATACACTGGAGCTGATTTTTTTTTTGTGCTTCGTTCTCAGAATCGGTGAACGTCTTGGAGTCGTTCACAGTTTCGCATGCTTTACTTACAAAACTAAAACCTTATCAGTTGCTACTTTAATATTTGCTTCCGGCCGGGTGCTGTGGCGGCGCGGTGGTTGAGCACGGCCCACACATGCGGCCGTCGCAGGCTCGATTCCCGGCCTGGTGACCCTTGCCGCATGTCTTCCCCCTTCTCTCATCACCCACCTTCCTGCCAATTCACTATCAAATAAACGTCACCAGAGCCAATAAAACCTTTAAGAAAGAAAAACTTTGCTTCCACGTGCATTTCTGGGAACATTCAGTGTTTTTTCGTTGATCGGTTTTCTTGGCTCAGCCATATTTACCGGTGTTCCTAACATTATGAAAAATTCTGTGGAGCAGGTTGAATAATTTTCGACTGCATTAATTGCTTTATGGGCAGTTAGGATACGGTCCTTGTAATTCAGTTTTATTAATCAAGTCAAATAGTTCCTGTGTTTTATTTTAAACAGCTGAACACGTTTTCTTGCAGCATCATTACTGGAGAGATGACACTTTATTTAATTAATATTTTGTATCTGGTCAGAATTTAGCAACACATTTAGTGACCGACACTTTGATTGAAATTCCCCTTGTGCGTTTAGTACAAGGGGATGATTTTTTATCAGGCTGCAGAACTTTTCTCCTTCCTGATTTTGTTTTTTTCCCAGATGTCAAACAAGGAAGTGGTATGCTAATGGCGTCGAATAAAATTACACGTTGCCCTTGAATACAGTTGAAACCAAATATTTGCATATACTGTATGTCTTTTTTTTTTCTCACACTCTGAAAGTAAGTCAGACTAAAGTTTTTCTGTTTCATATCATCCCTCCATATGAGTTTCATCAGACGACTACATGGCAGCGTCATCTGGCCTTTCCCAAACTGTTGAAAGGGACAGTAATCAAAGTGTAGGTAAACTTATAAAACCGAAGAAAGTTATTCCAATTATTTAAAAAAAAAAAAAAACAGATTTTATGTTTCTTTCTGTTATTCGGCTATCAGAAATAAATCCAAACTGAACGTAAACAGGAAAACTTTACTCTGAATTATTGTCATGCCACTGATATTCCAGGTGTATCTGAAGCTTCGCTTAATTAATTTTGTGATCTGTTAAGGACAAGATGGCTCCGTCATGTCCAGGTGCATTCAGGCTCGATAATAATCCTGTAAGTAAAATTTTAATTCCCAAGGATTCATTTCTGAAGCTGTGAGGATTCTCTAGCCTCCAAGATGGCGATGCATGACTAAATACAAAAGCTTGTGACTTAGACAACAAAGCTGGGATGACTGAGGAGCCACCAAGGCTCATCTCTCTGACTTCTCCTCATCTTCTAATTATCCCTCTCATTTCCCTCCGGTCCTGTCATCTCTTTTTAATGATGTGCACCCTCCAATCACCTTCTGTCCTGCAGGCAGTAACACATACGTATCAGCTGTAATTAGGCAATCGCTTCCACATGTGGATCAAACTCCTGCAAACCACTCAACCCCTACCTTACCCTCCCATCCGCCCACTGTCTCCTTTTTCTCCCTCTGTTTTTCTTATTTCTCTGTCTTGCACTCGGCTACCCTCTGTGTGCCCCTTTTCTTTCTTTCCTTTTTTTTTCTCTCCCCCTCTTTCCCCTTTCTTTCTGATTGAATTACCATAAGTGCAGGTTTTGGCCAAAATATGCCAGCTTGTTCTGATTAAAACTCTCGCTGTTATACTAGAGACTTTCCAAATGTCTGTGAGCAGTTTGTGTTGTATATTTGGGGTGGTGTTGGGGTTCCTGGGGGGAGGCGGAGGGGGTGCAGCACGCAGGCAGTTTGAAGAGGGGAAAAATGTAACCAGACAACTCCGAACGGCGAAAGATGACGAGTGTAAGTCCAAGAACAGGATGGGAATAGAGTGGAAAGAGATGGAGAGGTACGGCGGCTGAGTGGAAACAGAGAGCGGCTGAGACGGTAATGGTAGTTGACAGAGTTGGGTTCACGACAGGTTCACGGTGACATCATGGTTGAATTTTGGGGAACATTTATATCGGAAAAACTATTTGCTTTCCATTGGATGCACATGTACCCCTTTAACCACTTTTTTTCCGCGTTTCTTTCCTCCTCGGACAAACCACAAGCACAAACTGCTGCAAATATCCTCAAATGTTCAGATTTGCTTCAGAAAACAATACAGGACTGGAAAAAAAGAACCTTCCACCGTTAAGCTTTCTTCTGCTTTTACCTTTTGGTTACAATTATCCATTTTGAAATCATCAAATAAATCCCCGTTCCACCTTCACTAGACATGCTGCCGGATTACTACCAAATGTGTTGAACACAACCTGTTTGACAACCTGAAGTAGGGGCTAAACAATCTCGAAGAGTAGTACAGCATGCCCCAATATGAAAAAATAAAATAAAAAACAGACGCAAAACAGTCACCAACATCTGTCAGCATGGAAAAGCTGACAAAGTCTATCGAAGAATTTGTGACTCCGCTGAACAACAGAGGGAGGAAAAATGACGTCAATGTTAGAGTTGCAAGATAAAAACCAAGTTTGAGCAAAATTGCCCGTATCAGATTTCCTCAAAGAGTGGCCTTGAAGATCCCCAAGATTTTTGAGGAATCTAAATGACAAATAGAAACTACGCAGCATGACAACGATTTAAAGCGCCAGAACGACCAACTTAAATGACAAAAAAGATTTCAAAGTGACCGGTTAAAAGTTTGTGTCTAAATTTGATTGAGATGTTTTGTCGTGACCTGAAGCAGGACGTTCGAGCTCCCTTCAGCCCTTCAATGTGGCCGACTTAAATCAATTCTGTAAAGAAGAATGGGCCAAAATTCCTCCATAGTGATGCAAAACACTCACTGCCAGTTATAATAAAAGCTAGATGGCAGCTTGTGTCGCCAAAATCTTTAGTGGAAAATTACTTTTTTTTTTTTTTTTTTGCATACAGCTAGGTTGGGGTTTGGAAAGCTTTTTTTGCATCGCTGGATGAAATCATCGTTTGAAATATGCATTTTTTTTAAATGTTTGACTTTAAAATTTGTTTACATGAAGCATTAGTGTGAAAAAGAGAAAAAACAAAAACAGAGAAAATCTGCAACAAACTTTTCTCTAAATGCTTTTTACGCCAACGTGCAACATTGTAGCTTGTTTTTCTGTAACGTAGCATCTCAACCAGTTGTTTGCTAAACTGGCAATTTTACCCGGTTTTTCTGCCCTTCTTTTCCATTTTCCTCGCTTCTTTTCTTCCTCACAGCTCTTGTTTTCTCTCTTGCTTTTGCTCCCCCCTTTTTTTTTTCTTTTTCTTTTTTTTTTATGCCTGCAAGTCTAGCCAGCCCTCACCGCTGGTACAGTATGTTCTTTGTGTGTAGGCATGTTTAGCAGTATGAGAGACAGCAAATACATAAAGGAGCCTTGGGACCAGAAATGTGTTTCGAGTGTACGTGTGGGTGTGATTATATTTGTGTCAGCTCTTTTTCTTGCTCGGGGAAAATTAATAACAGGGTGTTGTGTCGTATTAAACGCTCTCTGTGTTGTGCAAGTGTCGTTTCTGTATGAGCCGTGGTGCCAGTGTTAATTGGTTTGCGGGCTGTGTGAGTCTGGTTCTGTTTTTGCAATTCTGCTTACATGTTTGTAGGTTTGTTTGCCGAGAGAAAGACAGCAGGCATGTCATGCATGCCTGTCATCCTCTGCATGCTCGTCCATGCACCAAAGAGACTCACATGACATCAATCTGAGAGCGGCGGGATAGTGATCTCATTACCAACAGCCTGCTGCTGATTAAAACCTGCAACCTCTGCCTTTACCAGCACCCCCCCACACACACACACACACACACCTCCACCCTCCTTCACCATTTTCTTCTTCCTCTGCCTTTGCCTCGGCACCCTTCCTCCTCTCTCCACCCCTCGACTCCAGAGTCGCACCACTCTGCGGTTTCTCTGCTGCCTGCTGCCAAAAAGGGGCCCATTTTAAATTCAGCAGAAGGTTATAAACTCCCAATCTATTTTTTGTTCTCAGTTCTTCTCAATTTTATTGTCCTTTGTTTTACATCTTCATTAAAAATACAGCGCTTCTAAAAAATAAGCTTGAGCTAAACGGGAAAGTTCGTTGTCAGGTCTTGTTTGAAAGAAAGGATGTTCATCTGAATTCAGAAACACACAAATTCCTGGTTCTCACTCAGCAGACGTACACACTCTGTGACTGTTCACCTTCCTCTGACACAGAAACACAAACAGCACTAACCTCTCGCTCTGTTAAGGAGCAGTGTGCCACTGGGCCAGATGGTTACACCAGTAAACCCAACGCAGTTAAATGCGGTGCCTTGTAAAATTATTCAGCCTAGCTTTTTCACATTTTGTTTTTAAAGGAACAAATATCTCTGGGTTTTACTGCAGCTGCAGCTGTAAGTCTTTGCGGGGATGCTCGTACCAGCTTTGCGCACCTGGACGTTAACATGTTTTGCAAACAGCAGAAGCTCAGTCAAGTTGGTTGGAGAGCATGTGTAAATTTTCCAAGTCTTGCCACAGATTTTAAGTCGTCTTCCGGTTTGGGCTTTGACTGGGCCCCATTGTTCAGGGACGTTGCACGGATGAAAGGAGACCTTCAGGTCTTTTTCAGCCTGAACAGGTTTTCTTTCAGGATTGTCTTGAATTTTGCTTCATTCATGCTCCCACTAACTCTGACCAGTTTCTCTGTCTCTGCTGATACAAATCATCCCCACACCATGACACTGCCACCACCATGTTTCGGGATGAGGGTGATGCATTCAAGGTGATGTGCAGTGTTTGTTTTTCTCCACACATAACTTTTCATGCAGTTGTATGCTGTCAGTATATGAACGGACAGCGTTCCTACAGCGGAGGGTCTATAATTACCATGCGGATCCCTTCAGAGTAAAACATGCAGCAACTGTTACAGCTGCATCTGACGCTTACCTACTGACTTAGTTTGTCCTGATTACATAAGCTAATGATTGCTAATAAGACTCGAGCCTCGGACCAGAAGTCTAAGTCATGTCACTGTTATTTGCAGCACCAGTTTAAGTCAGTGAACTCAGTCTTGGTTTTTCCAACTTGGGTCCGACTCAAGTTCAAGTCTCAAACCTGACCTTAGCGTTTCATCTTTGCTGCGATGACTAAACTCAGCAATAAGGTAGCTACCTAATCTAATGTTCATAGTGTGCAGCTGATAGCTAGTTTCCACCATTACTCTTCTCTGACGCTGGGTGTCTGTTGCCAATAACATTCACTTGAGAATTCACACTTTGGGCATCATCTTTGTGATGAACTCTTTGGACAAAGCTAATACCACAGTGGGTTATCTGATAATTGGCATCTTATTAGAGTTATTACCTCATAGCTCTGTGGGTCTTTCCACAAAGCTATGCTATTCAAGACCATTTCTACTTTCTGTAGATGATTAGTTGTGGCTGGCCTCCCTGTAACATTTTTATATTTGCTATTAAGTGGAAACTAAAGTATCTGTAGCTGTCCAGAACGTCTGAAAGGTTGACGTCTAGTTCGGCCTTTTCAGTTGGGATAACCTTCCCTCTCTTGGATAACATTTGACTGCATCCATCCAGTCTGAATGACATTCCAATGTCGTTACTATTTATCTTGCTGGCATGCCAAGTTTTTTGCTAATATCTTTTTGGGAATCACCTTGTTGCTGCCAAAATGCTATTTCATGCCTGTCAAACCAAACTATCTTTGGTATTTCTTCAGTACAGACAACAAACTAAATGGAAACAACTTGATTCTTGCAGGCTGCCAAATCCAAAGGGCCTATAGATAAGATTTAAAACGTGTTCTTATTTACCTATTGCATGTAGATACAATACCGGCTCGTCCTTTGAATTTATCTGACCAGTCAAACCAAAAGGTAAGGAAAAATGTAAATGCATTATCTCATCTCTTGTTTCCAGCAGGCCGCCTGCACCTCTACAGTAATTTGCTGGACGGCTGTGCAGTGTGTTTCCTCGTTGCTGAGGCTGGTCAGATAGACGGCAGACAGATTTATCTCTGACATGAAGAGACAGCGAGCTTTACCCTCCGAGGGCCGACTGGCCCGGCTTGATCTCATCACGGATCAAATGGTGCTCCATTAAATGTTTCCTCACCAGAAAAGCACAGGGTTGATTTGCTTAGGAAAATCCTGTAGGAGGAAAAAAAGAGTCCTCTGAATAATTGTGAAGCTGTTGAAACTGAAAGGAGAAAATCCCTTTTGTGCTTTTCAAGCCAGGCACGATGGAAAATAACATTTAGTCATTTGCATTTCAGTGAAATGCAAAGAATATATATTTCTCCATAGGTTTTGAGTGAAAGTCCCTTGACGTTTTGTAAAGCTCTTGTAGGTACAAGTTGTTTTTTTTTTTTTTTTTTATGGAAAAGTTTGGATTGGCGTGTTGGCGCTAAGCATTTCCAGGTCACACCGAGGCATTTGATTGGCCCGATTCCTTTATCCCTCAGGTTAGACAGTCACAGTCCAAAAGTCAAGGCACGCAGGAATGGAACGAAAGCTATGGGCTGATACTGATACCCCCAAAAGGTGTGCACCACTTGCCAAATGTGTGTTTGTGTATGTCAGGGAGTTAATCGCTGTTTCATGACTGCGTCTGCTTGTGCATGCATGCACAGGCCAGCCTATCCTCCAGGTGATGAGCAGAAAAAGACACAAACCGGGGAGGCTGAAAGCAAACAGTTTGCCGTGCATTAAAAATCCCACTCACGAGCGCTGACTGACAGCGCGTTTCAGATGGACCGAAGGTAAGGAGTGACTTTGAGACAAAGAAAGCGAAGCGGGTGGGGGTTGAGGGGGCAGCAAGTTGAAACCTAAGCTCTCTGAACCCTGTTTTCCCTGCCTTCGGGCATTCTGTGGCTGGTAAAAATATGTGCTGTATATTTGAAGTGTTATATCACGTGACAAAGGCAGGGTTTGTGAATCAAAGTGCACGACGATCTCAAGAGGAGGGAAAAAGACAGAGAGAAAGAGAAAGAGGGTGTATGCTGGTGAGAAGACGACGACGAGAGAGACGGGAAAAGCAGAGAGGGAGGTGGAATGCAACAGGCTGAGCTCTGTTGTCGCTGCAAGTCGGACTTCTGACTGACAAACGCGACCGCGGCGCTACGTTTCAAACTCCCTTCTCCTCCGACTCTCTGAGGCGTTCACATCCAACATCTGGTAAGTTTGCTCCCAGGGTTTCCTGATAACTTTTAGTCTGTTGGCGGTTTTTGGGAGAAGAAGAAGAAGAAGAACAAGAAGAAGAAGAAGAAGAAGAAGAAGACAGGCAGAGGACATGTCAGAGCATGAGTGAGAAGTGTTCCTCTTGTCCCTCTCCCTTCTCTCTTTCTGTGTGTGAGTCGGTGTGTGTTTGTGGGACAGCATGAGTGGGGAGATTGAGTTTCTCGAGGACAGCTTTAATTGAGAACAGAGATTTGGAGAGGAGTAGAAAGAACAACAGAAAAAGCTTGGAAAGAGAATAAGAGCTGATCAGAACTATGGTATGATGATGATGGATACTTTGTATTTGTTTGCCCCATCTATGAGCGGAAAACTCCTTTTTGCCGCGGATTTTTAAATAAACAGGATAAAAACCGTTGTGCATAGGGAAATAAGACGAGTTAGTTAGTCTCTCATCCACGAAAAGCAAAGCGTTTTCCTCTGCTGTAAACATCAGGGTCGGTCAGCTTTGAGGCCATTTCAATTTGTTTTCCTGCAGCAGACGAAGACGCTGCTGCAACCTGAAGGCTCTGAACCGCCAAACCGGCTGTCAAAGTTGATTGATCGCTCCATCAACCTCACAGTGATTGAGCATGTCTAGTCTACCTTAGCTTCAGTGTGATCCCTCACCCTGACCTCCCTCCCCACCAAAGGAAGCACTGACTCTGTCAGATATCATAAGGCGATCTGCTGTCTGATCATTGCTGCTGCTTTGCATCATGTGTGCAAATAAACTAGGTGACCCTCTCGCGTTGAAACACGAGCTCTTTTTATACAGACTGAATCACTTCAGATAGCATCCTTTGTGCGACATGTGGTGCATGACTACAAATGTGCTGCTTGATTGATGATGATGATTAAGATGTCATTTGCATGCCAAGTGCTTCCACTGCGATCTTATTTCTGGATTTGAGAGCTGCGTTTGACACAGTTCGCCATAATCCAAAGTGTGTGAGGTTGTCTGGTACTTTGCTGAATTGGGCCGGATCTGGTTTGGAAATACTTTTCGTCATTCTGAGCAAACGACGACCGCTTGTGGGGTTCTTTGAGGTTTCATTCTCGGGAAAGTTTTCGTTTGACATCTACGCGATGGCCTTAGCTCAGACCATGCAGTATTACCACATTGCTTACAAAATCTATGCTGATGACAAAAGTATTTCTGTGCCACGACATCCGTTACATTTACTAAAACAGAATATCCAAAAGCATCAAAGGGCGGTTGAGCTAGAATTTCTGGCAGCTTAATGCAGAAAACAAAATATTTTTGTCCCAGTAATGGAAGCAAAGAACGCAGCACCCAGCTGGACTGAGAGAGGCTGAAGATCAAAGACAGTGCAAGATGTCGTTATGGACTCCGACGTTAATTTCTACGTCTAAATCTGTTACTAAATAAAGAAAAAACAAGACATTGAAGGTTTTTATTTTGAGTTTGGTTATATTATTGTGTAAAACTACTAATAAGGCAACTGAACCCCATCTCAGTATTTTCTCTAGAAACCTCTGAGTGGTTTTGAACCTTTTCAGATTTGCTTGTCAAGTACACACAACTAAAATCACCAGATTTCTGGCCAATCAGGGCTCCCAGGTCAAGAGCAAAAGAAAAGGAGAGAGCAGCCAGATTTTAAGCTCCTTCACACCGGAACAAACTTCCTAAGAGCCCGAGATTTACAGAACCTATTGACTCCTTCAAACTTCGCTCTTTAACTCAACGTTCCCATACGACCCAAAGACTTCTTTATCAGTTCATTTTTTTTCATGTCTTAATTTTTCAAAATGCAAATTTTTCATTTCAAGGTTTCTCTCTTTTTACATGCTGCTTCAGTTTTACCATTATTCTTTTAAGTTATCCCATGACTTTTAGTTTCCTTACCTTTATTATTTTACTTTTCTGTTAATATTCGTAGCTTTCCACATCTGACTGCTAACGCTGCGTCAATGAGCGCTCGGTCAGACCCATGGCAACGGCAGGCCTGGCCGCCGGTCGGTCTCGCAAACTCTTGACAGATCTGTTCCAGATTAATTTTCCTTAATGTCTGGAGGAATGTTCATCAGCGTGTCACAGGGAAAAGTGCATGAGTCTGCAAGAAGGGGGGAAAAAAAAAAAACAAGTGGGTGTGAACAATGTATCACGCAGTACATCAGAATCACATTGTAAACATGCTTTCTGTGGCGTGGTCATTTCTGGAGAGCACCAGCTACTGAACGGATTAAGTGTAGTTACATTTTTAAGTTTTCCTTTTAGTTTAATTTATGCAGAGAACAAACTGTTGGAACATCTTGTGTGTGTGTGTGTGTGCGTGTGTAGGTGTGTGTGTGGGGGTGTGCGTGTGTGTGTGTGTGGGGTTGCATGGTCATGTGTTGGGGTGTGCTAACTTCTTTAACTGCGCTCCAATCTCATCTTTGTTCTGTTCACTTTTGAAGAATGACAGCCCCTCAGGCTCAGAGCGATGTCTGGCTCTTCTCTGTCTTTCCCTTTTTCTTTTCCCTCTGTCTCACTGCCTTCTTTCTTCCTTATTTCCTTTATATATTTAAATATATATATAAAGCGGGAGCAAATTCTTCACTCTTTTCTGGTGCGTGTCAGCTGAGTTTCATTTTGTACGGGTTTGTTCTCTCAGTCGCTACTTTCAAGACAAAGATGCAGCCATTTGCTGCTCATTTCTGAGAGCGCAGGGCGTCACTTTTCTTCTGCTCTGCACCATTGTCCGCCGAATTATTTTTGATGGATTCGTTTGGAGTCGCGTACTGGTCATGGTTTGGTTCGACGTCTTCAGAGATTCGAAAGTCACTTTGTGACATTTACTGTTGCTCTCCTGCAGTTTCTTAAACTGAATGCTGAATAAGCCTTGGTGACTACGAAGTGCTTCGGTGTGATTAATCGTGTCCTGAGGGCTGTGTAAAAGTGTTTGTAAAAGCAACTAGTTCGTTTTAGCCCAGTTTAAACCACTCTGAGGAGGAACATCAAGAAACTGATGGGGGATATTTGACTTTAATGCTGAATGAAAAGTGTCCCACCGAACGCTTGGATAAGATGTGACCTCCACAGCCTGAAGCGACAGGCCGTGACCCCGGAGCCGACCTGGAGACCTTTAGCAGACCACAGGGTGGCCTCCTTATAATGACAACATTATGTGTCTTATTAAACATTGCTGCTATTGTCAACCTCATTCGCATCAGTGACACAGAGTCTCTGTGTTGGTCGTGTTTCAGTTTTTCCCATTTAACACATTGTTTTATACGCCACACACACAAAAAAATGGGGACATTTAGTGAAGACAGAGTCAGTTCCAACTAAAACGAGCCTCTGCCACAACGACAGTGTGTCTTTTCACGCCCACTTTGTCTCAGGAAACAGAAAGGAACCAACTGCCAGGGGACGCTTCGTGCCGATCTGGTAACAATTCGTACCTGTTTACCTTCAAAAGGAGTCATCTGTCGCAGAACTTTTTCTCAGTTCGTAAATATTCATAAAATTTCAGGAAATGAAACGGAAGTGTCTGAACTAATACATGCTTGTACCAAACACGTTGTGTGTATTTATGCACAGATGCATGTTTGTACTAGACATGTGTCAGCTTATACCTATTTTCAGGCTATTTTAGAATAGATGGAAATATGTTGTTATTCTAGTGCTACAGCAGCAAAGGGAGTACGGAGATACACACACAGATTAGTAATAATAATAAAACAACAACAGAAAAACACAACAGAGCACTCAATTATGCCAAGTCTTCACTTTAAAAAGTGTTTTATTGTTTTTCCAGCCACTGGCACAAGAACCACTGCTGGCACCTCGGCTGCTTTTTGTGGCCTTCAGAAGAAATTGTGGTCAGCAAATTAGCGAGGCCAATTTAAATGCGTCATAAAAAGGAGTTAAGTGATTTGTATGTGACTGATTTAATGACCTACAAATTAAAAGTTCAAATAAACAAGAATCTTTTCACTCGTTAAAGTCGGCTGCCTCGGGTTTTAAGGTCAGAGTTGGTAAGGCGCCCTCATCTTTACCATTTGGGAGGAATGGAAATGTCTCCCACTACCAACCTTTAAGTTTAAAGTATGTTAACACATTATGTTGGTTAAAATCGTTTATTTAATCTCTAAACTCACAGCTGCTGGTCAAGCACTGAATCAGCCAATCACATGGTGTCAACTCGACGCGTTTGAGCATCTGGTTATGGTGAAAACGACTTACAGAAGTTGGAACGGAGTGATAAATGATTGATAGATGAACATGACACAGTATCAGTGCGACTGTTGAATGGACACAAATGCTAATCAGAGATCAAACTGGTTTCAAATTACAGAAAGGCAACAATAACTTGAATAACCACCAAATACAACCAAAATATTGGACCTTTAAACAAATGGGCAACAGAAGAAAACCACCTGCCACATTTCACACATGCTGACAGAAATTAGACGATAGGAGAAACGGTGCCTGATCCAATGAGTCTCATTTTCCACTAGAGTGTTTACATAACATAATCGAAATTTGCAACACGCCACAATTAATGCAGTCCCAAAAAGACCAAAGAACGTTTATATCTATTCCTTCATGCTATTTTACTACGACACAATGAGCTGGATAAGCCCAAATAACCCACTGTTTGCAATGATGGTGGTGCTTAGAAAGTGGTACATGCTATGAAAAGGTTTGATAATGACTAATCTGAAATATTCGTTTCAAATAATTATAGTGGAGTAATTTGGTTATATGCGTTTCCAGTCAACGATGTCGAGTTATTTTGGTTTCTGTAGGAGTCATAATGAGTCAATGCTCACAAACAGGTTTGAGAAGCATAATCAATCCAGAGAAAATACGATATAAAGTCTTCAGGAAAAAATGCAGCCAAATTAAAGTAGGTTGGAATGAAAAAATGGAACCACTTGAACCAGTTTGTCCATTTAGTCCATATGATCACACAGCTGAAATCCACTCAGCTTTTTTCCAAAGTGCAGATAGAGCTCTAGTGTTCATGTTGACCTTCCTGTGATCATTTGGGTGAGCTGTGGTCTTCTTTGTCTTTTTTGTGTGTTTTTAGACACCGTTTGTTGAGCTAAAATCGTCTCAGTTAAAAAAACATTCAAAATCCCCAAATTCATAGTTGAATCTGAATGGGGGAAAAAATAACAAAAAAAACAAACTTTTGCTTTACTGAGAGCATTTATTTCCAGATTTTTATCGAAACAAGATATCTTCTTCAGCTATTTTTTTTTAAAAGTAAAAAATATATCCCTCCAAAATGTGGTTTCAATTTGAATCATTAGCCTGGTCCTTCTTGAATTTCTTTCAATGCTCTAAAAGCTCAGCAAAGGTGGTTAGATCATGTCCGCTGCAAGTTGTTTCAATAAGATGGATTCCTGGTAATAATTTCTTAACACGTTTTTAAGCAATAATGCCCAGAAAACATATCAGATGTTGTTTCTCGTCCTAATGCTCTGTGTGGATATTCTCGACTGAGCTAACAATATAATTACGTTCATAAATTAAAAATGTGTCCGCTGCAGCCAAAAACATTTTGTGGCTGCATGAAAGCTGTCAGAATCTGATGGTTTATCGCCAAGTTGTATTTGCGCTTTTCAAAAGACATTTTTTGCGTGTCAGTTTGACATGAAATATATAGTATGGTCATTTGTTGGAAAATCTAATTATGTTGTTTGCGGGCGATGGTGCCTGTTTTTTTGTTTTGTTTTGTTTTTTTTTCCTCTCCTGGTGTTTGTGTGTTCGTACTCGCACTTTCCCCTCTGGGTATTCAGCACAGCTCATCTTTAACTGCATTCTCTAAGAATAAGATTCAACTTTTGGTTTTAGTTTACAGGTATTTTCCCTTCCTAGAATAATTTTTCTTTCACTTGGGACATTTTTTACCACGCTAAATGTTGTTTGCCCTTTTTTTGTGTTTGTTCAGCTCTGTCTCTGTAGATATTTACTAGAACTTCATGTCCTACAAAGCCACACACATTCTTTTATTCCCCACCACAAAGCAGATAACTCCTCAATGGCCTTTCAGTAGATCTTTATTGTGTAAAACAAAAGAGACTGAGTGCATAAAATGCGGACTGCCAATAAGGAAAAAAGCTTTTATGAAAAGAAGCAGAATGACATAGAGGCAAACCATTTTAGATTTTCATAGGAACTCAAGTTACTAACCTGGTAAAGAACAAAAAAACTCAATGAAACTCACTGGAAAATGAGTGAGTTGAAATCAACTCTGTAATCATATCTGCAGGCAGTAAAATGTCTTACACATTCCTCTTGCTCCGTCTTTAACTGCTCAATATTTGGATGCGTGGCTAAGACGAACTGAATGGCTTCGTTCACTTCCTCCGCTGCCAAACTGCAACCACAGGCTGACTGCCGTTCTAAGACGTCGTACAAAAAAATAGACGTTTGCAACTCCTCCTCCTTCTGCTTGCTGATTGGTCCAGTTGAAGCTAAGCTGGAGAAATTGACCTCAATGGGAGAAATCCCACGTGGAGCACTGAAGGGAGATGACCGGGCTAAACCTATAAGAAGATATTTATATTCCCCAATAGGTTTATGTCATACTGCAAGATTATTTTTTTACCTGAGAGAAGAAGATAGTTTTGGTTTTGTTTTTTATGAAACATTGTGTTTAAAGACTAAGGCGATGTTTGTTTTAGGCTAAAACAAAACCAGACACTTTGGTTCAGTTGCTCTCATCCCAAACCTCAAAAGGAGTTTAGAACCAGAGTCAAGGATCAGATATTATTAAAAATGGACTAATCTTTCATTTTTTGACTGATTTCATTTGTTTATCGAGAAATTTAATTTATCTATTTATAACAGGTTGAAAAAAAAGTGAACAAGCAATCAGTGGGACAGAGGAAAAAAAAAATTTACTAAACTTTTCTGTTTGAAAAGGAGAAGGAAGAAGTGAACACTTATTTAATCCTACCCCTGATCTCAGTTTAGTGAAATAAAAATGGACTAATATGAATTTTGGGACTGATTTCATTTTTTTTATCGAGATCTGATTTAACAACATACAAAATATTCTTTGTATGTTTACATTGAGGGAGAGAGAGAGAGAGGGATAGATGGATGGATGGATGGATGGATGGATGGATGGATGGATGGATGGATGGATGGATG